>NC_142475.1:67433000-67746684 GCF_049115385.1 Moschus berezovskii | reverse complement strand
AAGAGTTTTAATCATTAAAATGGTTTGAAACCTAGTTCTAATCCTGCCAGAAGAATGGCTTCTACTCAGGAATATTCAAGGAATTTTCTTCCTTTTCTTCATGGTACTGATAGCACTGCAGGCCAGGTCTCTTGCTGGTCTCTTGATTGTCATGTCCCCTTATTCTGAGGTTGTAATCCTTTGGGGCGCCAGCTTTACAGATGCCTCCAAGACACTCCTCACTAGAAGTGTGTCCTAACTTTGCTTTGCCCCTCCCAGATCTTGAGCTGTTGTAAAATGGAGGTTTGCGGTCCCAGATTCCACAGCTCTGCTTGCTTACTTTCCAGGTTCCAGCTTTCAGTAAAGGTTTAGCTTCTCTGTGCTTTTCAGCAATAATGCTTCACCAGTAGCTGTGGTGTGTATGGAAGCCACTGGAAGGGACCCCTGTGCGGGGTCCCTGAACCCTGGGAAGCTCCTGTCCTGGTCTGACAGAGGCAGCATGGAACAGAGGTGGGAGGACCGAAAGGTGAGGGTGGACTGGAGTGGGAGGCTACTGGGCAGTTGGAACATGCAGGGTTGTCTGAGGGTGTTGCAAGTTTGTGCATTCGTGCACTCACCGCTGTGGGGCCCTGGCTTAGGTGAGCACCCCGCATGCTCTGGAGGTCCTGGCTATAATGGCTTTGAGAAACTTTGTTAATCTCTCTACATAGTTTCTTTATCTGTGACATGTGGATGCTGTGCCTGAGGACCTCATGGACCTTGTAGAAATGTCAGGAGAATCCAGAGGTGGCGTACTTAGTTGAGCAATGGGGGCCCTAGGTAAATGTACATCCACGTCAACTCTCACCTTGCACCGAGCTCAGAGAGGCAGCAAGTGCTCTCTGCTCCACAGACCTAACCACAGGGGGAGCTGCATGAGCTGATCTGTGCCCCTGCAGCCCCTGCCCCCAATTGTCACGGGGTTCGGGTGGGGTTGAGAGAGCAGCCTGGAGCTAGAGCCTCCCTGAGCATTGGGATCTGGGGGAGGCAGGACACAGAGCCATGAATGTCCCAGCCGGACATGATGTCACCTGGGCCAGAACCGCCTGGTGACACACGGAACCCTGCCTCATCTCAATCGTGAGCAGTCTGACTACACCGAGTCCCCACATCCTACCTCCCTTTTCTCTCTCAGCAGCTCTGCCTCTTGTCCATAGCGGTGTGGTCTTGGCTGAATAATTTAGCCCCTTCATGGCCCCACCTGGGGTCCACTGTGGCAATGGACCCAACCTGGAGGAGAGATGTGGATTACACTGGTTCTACTTTACATTGTGGGGTCCAGGTGAGATGAGCAGAGAAGTAGGGTGGTCCTGGGACTGTCACCCTCAGGTTGGACAGCTGTTGTGTTAACCTGTGAAGTGGGATCCCAGAGTAGTTCTTCTCCCCCAGGAGGCCCTTTCTGGAGCATGAGGATCATTCCATCCTTCAGAGCCAGCCAAAGGCCTTGTTCCCAGAGAGTCTCTAGCTCAAAGGCCATGCCCTCCCTGAGGATCTATTACAGCATTCGCAGGAGGAAGAGCAATGGTACCTGAGCTCTGCTGGCAAGTTATTCTAAGAAAGCACATCTCCTTCCTCTGGAGAAACTGCAATTGCAGAGGGCTGACCCCAACTCCCTATTCCCTCTGCCAAGGCCTGCGCCTCTCACTGGGGTGTCTCCCTCATACTTCCACTGACCCCAGGCCTGGAGACAGAGCAGAGCCCTGCCTGATGTGTACTCTGTATGTCATACAACTGGACTGAAGGTTAGCCCAGCAGAAAGCCCCTCCGAGACCCTGGCTGTCACTGTTGTCTCTCGCAGGTCCCTGTGTTACAATGCAAATTCCCTGGGAGAGGAAAACCTGTTACATGACAACCCTTCAGTAAAAATGTGACCGGGAGTTCAAGCCTTCTGATAGCCAGTGGTAGGCAACAGTTCCAGCAAAACAGAAAGGAAATAATCTCCACGATGCGTGAACTTCTAGATGTTAAAGAATCTGCCTTATTGTTGGGCCAACTCAAAATGCACTGGCCACCATGGGGATGGCCTAGCACTACCTGTTCCTGGCTAGTGACCCCAGAGCCTTAAAATGCTCTGTCCCTTCCACTTTCTGCATTCATTACGGGTCAGAACAGCCTGACCTGTCAGCCTTGTGGGGGCCACTCACCACCATACGCATGCTGACACAGGGCAGATGTGCAGAACAGGTTAGTGATCTACATGTCACTTTGGAAATAAAGTCTTCACATTTGTGTCATTTCAAGGGCCTTGGGATGCTGGGACTGTCCCTGCCCTGGGACTGGCCAGGAGGTAACCTCCAGAAAGCTGGAGCCAAACTGTTACTGTGGAAGGCTCAATGCAAACAGATTCAAGCTGACAATAAATGGAGCCCTCAATCCTGTCCCCAAAGGAGAGGTAAGCTAAGAGTGACTGCAGGCCATCTCACTGTGGAGCATCCACTTGCACACAGTCTCACAGGAAACCGCCTCAAGCTGCCAAACTGGCTTCAGTTGAGAAATGGACCCAGCGAGGGTAAGTGTCTCGCCAAGTGTCACATTTTGAGGAGATAGGATTTTTCCCTAGACATGCAGAGTCCCCATTGCTGTGTCCCCCTGAGTTGCCAGAGGGTGAGGGCAGCAGGCAGTGGATGAGGTACCGAGATACTCCCAGCAGAGCTCCCACCACATAACTATTTCTACAGACAGCAGGACAGCCAATTTGGAGGAGATCTAAACACGGGCTTTTAGGTTTTCGACAGCAGTATAATGCCCCTCAGTCTCTGAGCATTTCACCTGACCAGGCTGCAGAAATGAAGCAGTGGAGGGACTCTCCACCCATAGGCTCTCACTGTCACATGCCTGGCTGCGTGCCTGTGTGTCACGGGGACACCCGGGAGCTAACTTTGCAACTGCTGGGCACCAAGCACCCTTATACACCTCACTTCATCTTCAGGAACCCTTCTGAGGATAAGTAAATTGAAGTGCACATGAGGTCAAAGTATTTTCTCATTCCAGCCAACAAGTAAGTGGCAGAGTACCAGATGTGTCTTCCTTCAAACAATGTGTTGTTTCCATTCTCACCCCTGCCTTCTTAGCAGGTAGTGGTGCTGGACCGTTCATTATCTGCACCATGCTCATCAGCACCTCAGCATTCTCATTGTTATCGCCGGGGCATTATCATTCTTACTGTTGTGGTCACTCTTCCTTATGCAAACAACCTCACTGCTATCCTTATCCTCACCCTCACCATAGCCATCTACCATAATCACTATCACCATCATCTTCCTTCTCTTCTTTACCATCTGTACCACCACCATGATCACCAGCACACCATCAGCATGCTACTTCCGTTAAATAAAACTCTCAACTGGTTTCTCATTGTTAAGATAAAGACTAAGATCTTTACCCTAATACCTGAGACCAGGTACAGCCCATCCTTTGTCCCTCCCTCCCTCCTCAGTCTCTGAACTCCAACTCACTTGCCTCCTGTTGACTCCTTAAATGACACAAGAACCTTGCCACCTGGGAATATTATTGCCCACTTTGCAGATCAGCCAATGTCAGTTTGAAGGACTCTTCAGGTAAACATCTCTTGACACCTAGAATGGAACACAACTCTCTGTTTTATACTCACATATTGCTCCTTATTTCTTTCATCTGACTTACCACAATTTGTCTCAGTTTTCTTGCATGACTCATGTCTAACTTTGCTATCAGAATCAGCTCCATGGAAGTAAGAGGTCAGTTTGTCCTGCTCTCCAGCATACTCCTGAAGTCAGTCATGCGGAGGGTTCATGTAAATGTGAAGCTGGGGGTTAAATGGCTTGACCTTAAGGCCAGTGGATTTAGACAAAAGAAAAAAATGGGAGAGCACGTTTCCACTTGATAGGTGAAGGTAAAAGGGGAGGTACTAGGGAGTCTGGGACAGTGCAGATGGCATAAATGTTGAGGGGCCACAGCTAGCAATAGTGAAAAGAGTAGGTACAAGGAAACCTGAGTACCCAAGAGCATGCATACCGTGATTTTAGGTACTAGGTCTGAACATATAAGTTTGCAAAGACAATGACGAAGTTTAATCCTGCCACCTCAAGGCAAGGCTCAGAGCAACATATTCTTGGAGGAAAGAGAAGGGAAAACCCCAACTGGGCATAAAAACGCAAAACAGGAGAAGAGAGAAGATCCAGAGACAGAGTACAGGACTCTGGGCTCATCTCCTATCAAAAACACATCGAAACTACAACTACATGTAGAGTGACTCTTGCTGAAATTGATCTAGGGACTAGAAGAGCAGCTGTTCTACAACCAAAGAAAAGACAGATCCACATGGAGTCTAGTAGGAAGGGGGGCGCGGGGAGTGACCTGGTCAGGACACAGTGGGGGCCACAGAAGATGCAGGGATATTAGGGACTTGGGATCCTCCTTGGGGAGCGAGGTATTCAAGTTACTTCAGCCCTGGCATCCAACACCTAGAAGATAACCCCCCTTAGCTGATTTTAAAACCACTGGGACTAACCTGAGGGCTGTTAGAAACTAAGAGCCCACTTCTCAAGAGTGCACAGACTTGCTTTTCCCTCCTCACAGTGCTAAGGCAACATACTGAAAATTGCCTGGTGGTCTGCCAGGGCCACCCCAGTGAAGTTCCCATCTAGTGCCAGGGTTCTCCTCCATCTCCTCTTGTTCTGACACTGCTCTTCACTAAAGCAGAGGCTACTGTTGCTAGTGAGAATGCATATACTTGTGAGGAACATATCTAGTTCTAACCCTTGCCCTGCCTCTGAACAGGGCAGAGGCAGCCAGTGACATCTTGGGATTTGTGAAGTGGGACGGGGGAATCCCTGCACACACTCCAGAGGGGGTGACGCTAGCTCCAGGGCACAGAACACCAACACCTGAGCTCCTGGCCCTGCGAAGATCTGACAGGGGGTGGGGACAGCTCAGTGTTGTGGCACCAATCCCTCTGGCCCTGAACAAGTCACTAAGCAAGACACAAACACTGGGGGATAAGGTGAAACCAGCCCATAAGTGCAGGCCCAAGCTCTCAGGCCCTGGCCATGTCCCAAACCAAGATGTAAACTACTGTTATAACTGGGAGAAATTAAGATCCCCCAGGGCTTTTGCTCCAGCTCCTCAACCATTGACTCTACCCCCGAGAGGGCAGTGACAGCTCCCATTCACACGCAGCTCCCGTTCACACACAGCTCCCGTTCACACACAGCTCCCGTTCACACGCAGCTCCCGTTCACACCTAGCTCTGGTTCTAGCCACTTGTGCTCCAGCCCTACCTCCCACCCAAGGTGGGAAGATGTTCACTTCAGATCTAATTGTCCCACCAAAGACACTGGGCACACACACAGACTGATAGGGACACTCCCACATAAGAACACACCTTCAAGACCAGGAAAGTAACTGTTTTACTTAATTTCATACAGACATAGAAAGTTAAAATGAGAAGAAAAAGGAATATGTTTAAAAAAAAGAAAAAAACCTGAAAAAATATGCAAATAAAAAAGATATAAATATTAATAATTTACCTGAGTAAGAGCTCAAAGAAATAGGAATAAGAATGCCAACTAAATTGGGTAAAAGATTAGATGAACATGGTGAGAATTTTAACAGAGAACTGGAAAGTATAAAGGAGAATAATTCAGAGATGAAGAACACAATAACTGAGATGAAAAACACACTCAGTTCAGTTCAGTCACTCAGTCATGTCTGACTCTTTGCGACCCCATGAATAGCAGCACGCCAGGCCTCCCTGTCCATCACCAACTCCTGGAGTTCACTCAAACTCATGTCCATCGAGTCCGTGATGCCATCCAGCCATCTCATTCTCTGTCGTCCCCTTCTCCTCCTGCCCCTAATCCCTCCCAACATCAGAGTCTTTTCCAGTGAGTCAACTCTTCGCGTGAGGTGGCCAAAGTATTGGAGTTTCAGCTTTAGCATCAGTCCTTCCAATGAACACCCAGGACTGATCTCCTTTAGAATGGACTGGTTGGATCTCCTTGCAGTCCAAGGGACTCTCAAGAGTCTTCTCCAATACCACAGTTCAAAAGCATCAATTCTTCGGTGCTCAGCTTTCTTCACAGTCCAACTCTCACATCCATACATGACCACTGGAAAATCAAAAGCCAATTAGGTAATACAGAAGAACACATAAACAAACTGGAAGATACAATAGTGGAAATCACACATTTGAAACAAGTAAAAGAAAACAAATTTGAAAAAATGAGGTTAGTTTATGGGACCTCTGGGACAATATTAAGTGTTCTGATATTTGCATCATAGGGGTGTCAGAAGGAGGAGAGACAGAAATAAATAGAAGCTGTATTTGATGAAGTTATGGCTTAAAACTTGCTGACACTGAAGAAGGAAACAGACATATAGGAAGCAGAGAGGATCCCAAACAAGATGAACTCAAAGAGATCCACATGAGGACATATAATTAAAATAGCAAAAGTTAAAATTAAAGAGATCATTTTAAAGGCAATAAGAGATAAAGAGTCACAAATAAACGAACCCAATAAGGTTGTTGGTTGATTTTCTGCAAAAACTGTGCACACTAGGCAGGACAGGAGTTATCTGATGTATTAGAATGCTGAAAGGAAAGAAAATACAACCTAGGATGCTTCTACCCAGCAAAATTATCTTTCATATTTGACTGATAAAGAGCTTCTCAGACAAGCAAAATATGAGTTCATCAATATTAAACCCACCTTATAAGAAGTGTTAAAGGGTCTTCTTTATGTGAAAAATAAAAAAGACTACAACAAGAAAGAAAATGTAGGTGGAGGATCTTTCCAGCAGTAAAGGCAAATATATAGTAAAGGCTGTGGATTAACCACTTAAATAAGTTTAACAAAGATTAAAAGATACAAATTGTAAAAGCCAATTGTAAGTGCAGTAAACAGTATAGGATAGAATGATAGTGTAAAATATGGCATTGAAAACACAAAACTTGAAGAGGGGAATATAAAATGTAAAGCTTTTAGAATATGCTTGAACGTGAATTACTATTAGTTTAAAATAAGTAGAATTAGTTACAGTCAGTATATATGAACTACATGGTAACCACAAATCAAAATTTTCAATATATATACACAAATCAGAAAGGACCACAAATGTTAACACTAAAGAAATCATCAAATTACAAGGGAAGAAACTAAAAGAGGAAAAGAACAGAGGATAACTACAAAAAGCCAGCCAGAAAACAAGAAAGTGGCATTAAATACATACTATCGATAATCATTTTTAAATGCCAATGAGCTAAATACTCCAAGCAAAAGACATAGGGTGGGGGATTGGAACTGAAAAAAGAGAAAAACAAGATTCATCTCTATGCTGCCTACAAGAGACGAACTTCAGAGGTAAAACACACAGACTGAAACCAAGGAGATGAAAAATGCAAATGCAGACAAAAGGGACAATGGAATAGCAATATATCATTCAAAGAAGAATTTAAAACAAAGTTTATAATAAAACACAAAGACATAGAAAATAGACTTACGGACATGGGGAGAGGGAAGAAGAGGGTGAGATGTATGGAAAGAGTAACATGGAAACTTACATTACCATATGTTAAATAGATAGCCAATGGGAATTTGCTGTATGGCTAAGGAAACTCAAACAGGGGCTCTGTATCAATCTAGAGGGGTGGGATGGGGCAGGAGCTGTGAGAGAGGTTCAAAAGGAAGGGGATATATGTGTACCTATGGCTGATTCATGTTGAGGTTTGACAGCAAACAATAAAATTCTATAAAGCAATTTATCCCTAAATAAAAAAATTAATTAAAAAGAAAAAACACACAAAAAAGACATTATATTATGGTAAAGAAATCAATAGAAGAGGAGGATATAGTATTTCTAAACTCATTCACCCAAACCAGAAGCACCTAAATAAACAGACACAAAGGAAAAACCTGACAATAAAATAACAATAGAAGACTTTAATACCCCTTTTACATCAATGGATAGATATCCAGATAAAAAATCAATGAGGAAACATTTGCCATAAATGACACAGTCAATCAGTTGGACTTAAAAGCTATCTCCAGGACATTCCATTAAAAAATAATAGAATACACATTTTCAAGTGTGCATGGAATGTTCCGCAAGATAAATCACAGACCACAATAAGATTCAACAAATATAAAAGAATAAAAATTATTTCAGGTATCATTTCCAACCACAACAATATGAAACTAGGAATCAACTACAGGAAGAAAAATTGGAAAGCAATCAAACATGTGGAGACTAAAAAATATACTGCTAAAATCTCAATAGGTCAACAAAGAGATAAAAGAGGAAATCAAAAAATACCTTAAACCAAATGAAAACACTATTTTCCAAAATCTATGGGACTCAGCAAAAGCAGTTCTAAGAAGGAAGTTTGTAGCAACACAGACATACTTTAAGAAATAAGAAAAATATCAAATAAGCTAATCTACCATCTAAAGAAATTAGAAAAAGTAGGAAAAAAACAAACAGAAAGGAAGAAATAATAAAGATCAGAGAGGAAGTAAATAAAATAGACCAAAAACATTAATGAAAAACAAGAATTGCTTTTTTCAAAAGATGGACAAAATTGATAAATCTTTAGCAGGCTCATTAAGAAAAAAGAGATATATAAATACACAAAATGAGGGGGGAAAGAGGAAAAATTATAACCAATATTACAGAAATACAAAAAAAAAATCATAAGAGAATACTAGAACAACAAATTGCCAACAAACTAGACAATGTAGAAAAAAATGTATAAATTCCCAGAAGCATAGTCTTCCAAGACTGAATCAGAAAGAACAGATAATCTGAATGGATGAGTAGTGAAACTGAATCAATAATCAAAAAATTCCCAACAAACAAAAGTCCAAGACTACATGGTTTCACAGGGGAATTCTACCAAATATATAAAGAAGAGTTAACACCTATCCTTCTCAAACTATTTTAGAAAAGGAAGAGGAGAAAATACTCCCAAGATCATTCTACAAAGCTACCATTACCCTGGTACCCAAAACATACAAAACACTGAGCCACCAGGGAAGCTCAGAAAATACTGGAATGGGTAGCCTATACCTTCTCCAGCAGATCTTCCCAACCCAGGAACTGAACCAGAGTCTTCTGCATTGTAGGTGAATTCTTTACCAGCTGAGCTACCAGGGAAGCCTGTTACAAAACACTATAAAAAAGGAAATTAAAGTCCAATATTCCTGATGAATATTGATGTAAAAATTCTCAACAAAATGTTAGCAAACAAAATCAAGCAATATATAAAAGAATCATACATCATGATCAAGTGAGACATTCAGGAATATAAGGATGGTTCAATATCCACATTGATCAATGTGATACAGCACATTAACAAAGGGAATGACCAAAAGTTACATGATGGAGATAGAACATAACTCAACATAATAAAGGCCATTTATGACAAACCCAGAGCAAGCATCATACTCAAAAGGTAAAAACTGAAACCTTTCCCTCTAAAATTAGGAACAGAACAAGAATACCCATTGTCACCATTTCTATTTTACCTAGTATTGGAAGTCCTAGAAACAGGACTCAGACAAAAGAAATTTAAAAGGCATTCAAATTAGAAGGGAAGAAATAAAACTGTCACTATTTGCAGATGACATGACACTATGTATAGAAAATCTTAAAGTCTCTACTAAAAGCCTATTAGAACTAATGAATGAATTCAGTAAAGCTACAGGGTATTAGATAAATATACAGAAATTGCCTTTTTTGTATATGTACTAATGAGCTATCAGAAAGAGAAATCAAAGAAACAATCCCATTTTATATTCACATCAGTTCAGTCGCTCAGTCGATTCCGACTCTCCGCGACCCCATGAATCACAGCACGCCAGGCCTCCCTGTCCATCACCAACTCCCGGAGTTCACTCAAACTCATGTCCACAGAGTCGGTGATGCCATCCAGCCATCTCATTCTCCGTCGTCCCCTTCTCCTCCCACCCCAACCTTTCCTAGCATCAGAGTCTTTTCCAGTGAGTCAACTCATCGCATGAGGTGGCCAAAGTATTGGAGCTTCAGCTTTAGCATCAGTCCTTCAACACCCAGGATTGATCTCCTTTAGAATGGACTGGTTGGATCTCCTTGCAGTACAAGGGACTCTCAAGAGTCTTCTCCAACACCACAGTTCACATCAAAAAGAATAAAATAACTGGGAATAAACTTAACCAAGGAGGTAAGAGACCTATAGTTTGAAAACTATAAGACACTGATAAAGAAAATTGAAGGCGATACAATAAATAGGTAGATATTTTGCATTCATGATTGGAAGAATTAATATTGCTAAAACAAGCACACTACCCAAACCAACCTACAGATGTAGTGCAATACTTATCCAATCACCCAAAGCATTTTTCACAGAACTGTAACAAACTATACTAATTTAGGAGTGAATTTTATTCTGAATAGTCAAAGAAATCTTAAGAAAAAGCAAACAAACAAAGCTGGAGGTATCACTCCCCTTGACCTCAGAGTATAATTCAAAGCTGCAGTAATCAAAACAGTATGGTACTGGCACAAAAACAGATGCATAAATCAATGGAATAGAATTAACACCCCAAATATAAACCCACTCAGCTATGGTCAATTAATCTACAACAAAGGAGTCAAGCATATACAATGGAGAAAAGACAGTTTTTTCAATACTGTGAAAACTGGACAGCTACATGTAAACGAATGAAATGTAAACATTTTCTTATACCACATATACAAATAAAATGGTTTAAAGACCTAAATGTAAAATAACATCATTAAACTCCTAGAAGGAAACATACAGTCTTTGTAATATATTTTTGGATCTGTTTCCTCAGGCTTCCAAAGGGAAACAAAAGCCACAATAAACAAGTGGGACTTAATTAAACCTAAAAGTTTTTTGTGCAACTAAAAATACCCCCAAAAAGAACCAAAAGGCAGCCTATAGCATGGGAGAAGATATTTGCAAATGATATGTCTGATAAGAGATTAATAATATGCAAAATATATAAACAGTTCATACAACTCAAAACCAAGCAATTCAATTAAGAAATGGGCAGAGGGCCTGAAGAGAGAGTTTCCCAAAGAAAACATGCAAATAGCCAACAGGCACATGGAGAGATGCTCATCACTAATTATCAGAGAAATGCAAATCAAAACCACCATGAGATATCACTTCACACCTGTCAGCATGGCTACCATGAACAAAATCTACAAATAGTAAATATTGGCAAGGATGTAACTGCTGCTGCTGCTGCTAGGTCGCTTCAGTCATGTCCGACTCTGTGCGACCCCATAGACAGCAGCCCACCAGGCTCTGCCGTCCCTGGGATTCTCCAGGCAACAAATATTGGTGAGGTTGTAGAGAAAAGGGAATCTTAGTTCATGATTGGTAAAAATGTAAATTGGTACAACCACTATGGAAAACACTACAAAGGTTCCTAAAAAAAAAAAAAAAAAGTAAAATTGCTATATGGTTGAAGCAATTCCACTCAAGGGTAGTTATCTAAAGAAAACTAAAATACTAATTTGAAAAAATACATGCACTCCAATGTTCATAACAGCAGTTACTTACACTGGCCAAAATATGGGAGCAACCTAAGTGTAACTTGACGAATGGATAAAGAAGACGCGGTATATATACATACAATGGAATATCATAAGTCATATGAAAAAATGTGGCTGACCTGGAGGGTATTATGCACTTTTGAAGTAACCCAGACAAAGATGAATATTGTATGTTTTCAGTTATATGTGGAATCTAAAAAGGGAAACAAACTGATGAAAATAACAAAACAGAAACAGTGTCATAGATACAGGAAACAAATTGGTGGTTACCAGTGAGGAGAGGATTGAAAGGAAAGGCAAGGTAGGGATAAGGGCTTAAAAGGTACAGAGTATTTGACATAAAATAAATAAAATGCAAAGACGTGATGTAAAACACATGAAATATAACCAATATTTTATAGTAACTCTAAATGGATGGGAATACCAGACCTCCTTACCTGTCTCCTGAGAAACCTGTATGCAGGTCAAGAAGCAACAGTTAGAACAGGACATGGAACAATTGACTAGTTCAAAATTGGAAAATGAGTATATGCTGTATATTGTCACCATGCTTATGTAACTTATATGCAGAGTACATCATATGAAATATCTGCCTGAATGAATCACAAGCGGGAATCAAGACTGCTGCGAGAAATAAACAACTTCAGATATGCAGATATGACTCTAATGGCAGAAAGTGAAGAATATCTAAAAAGCCTCTTTATGAGGGAGAAAGAGGTGAATCAAAAAGCTAGCTTTAAGTTTAGCATTCAAAACACTAAGATCGTGGCATCTGATCTCATCACTTCATGGCAAATAGAAGCGGAAAAAGTGGAAGAAGTGACAGATTTTATTTCCTTGGACTCCGAATTTACTGTGGATGGTGACTTTAGCTATGCAATTATTAATAAAGGATGCTTGCTCTTTTGGAGAAAATCTATGACAAACCTCAAACAGAGACATCACTTTCCTGAGAAACGTCCACATAGTCAAAACAATGGTTTTTTCAGTAGTCATGTACAGATGTGAGAACTGGACCATAAAGAAGGCTGAGGCCTGAAGAATAGATGCTTTCAAATTGTGGTGCTGGAGAAAACTCTTCAGCATCCCTAGGACTGTAAGGAGATCAAACCAGTCAATCCTAAAGAAAATCAACCCTGAATATGCATTGGAAGGACTGATGCTGAAGCTGAAGCTCCAGCACTTGGCCACCTGATGAGAAGAGCTGACTCACTGGAAAATACCCTGATGCTGGGAAAGACCAAAGGCAAAAGGAAAAGGGGGTAGCAGAGAACGAGATGGTTAGATAGCATCACTGACTCAATGGACATGAATCTGAGCAAACTCCAGGAGATAGTGAAAGACAGGGAAACCTGGTGCTCTGCAGTCCATGGGGTCACAAAGAGTCAGACACAACTTAGGTACCAAAGAACAACAACAACAATCATATCAAACCACTATGCTGTACACCTGAAACTAATATAACATTGTAAATCAAATATACTTCTAGTTTTAGAAAAAGCCAGAGGGGAAGTCTGCACCTGTCCAGCATTTTGCAGGCCTGTAGAGAGAGGCTGTGTGGGGCAGTGGTTACTGTCATGGATTCTAGAGCCTGCTAATTTGGCCCAGTTCTGATACTGAACCTGCCCGCAGGTCACTTTCCCTCTCAGTGCTGTTTCTTCCTTATCTGTGAAGGGGGTCTGGACAGTCTATCCCCCCCAGGTGGCTATGAAGCCTTCTTTCCAGGTGTCCAGAGCCTTCCCAGCACCTTGCCACTGCTCACAGCACCCTTCTTGTCTCCACACTTAACCAGTTCAAAGTGGTGGCAGCCCTGCCATAGGCACAGGCTGAAGACTATCTTCTGTACTTCCTTAAAAACAGACTGGGGTTGTGCAGACAGTGTAATGTTAGGGTTCTGACTGATCAGGAGCAGGACACAGAAGGGCAAGCCACCAGCAGAGCTGGCTTTGAGTCCTAACCCTGCAAGCCCTGTTTAATACTGGTTTATCCTTGGATTCAGTTTCACCTGCAAACTAGGAATGCTCATAGTTTTGAAAATGACATGTGGAGTGCATGGAAGCCATCTGTTCCAGTACCATGCATGCCTTTCTTTCCTCTGAGCAAAATCACATACAGCCTATATGTTCAGCAGCAAACCGTCTGGGTCCTGGACCCCATCTTCACCAAAGTCCCTTTCATCTCCCAATGTTCGCTGAAAACTGTTTTTCTGCAGCCACTTAATGGGAGACTGCAATTGTCCTCAGACCCACCTGCCTGGAGTGTCCCTTGTCCCACCCCTTGTCCCACTTAGCATCTGCAATACTCTTCTCTCCCACACCTGATGCCACGTTTGACCTCAGTCACCATGCTTTACCACCTTTCTCTTCCTACTCTGTTCACTTGCTCCAACTTCTCTTCAAAATTTCCAATCTTTTCCTCTATGTCTCTGGATATATTTTGGACAGTCATATTACCTGTTGCCATGTTTTTATTGCAGTGATATATACATAATATCTCAACAAAAGGCCAAGTTAGGAAAGCAATCATCTCAACAATCTGTTTTGTGACTTTGTCTAATGGAGTCAAACCTAGTAAGAGCCACAGCAAGGACCACAAATTTCTTGAGAAGCTTATGACAGCAGAAACACGACCATCTTTACTGAAAGGGACAAAGAAAGTACAAAATGAAAGTTCAGTTCAGTTCAGTCACTCAGTCGTGTCTGACTCTTTGTGACCCCATGAATCACAGCACGCCAGGCCTCCTTGTCCGCCACCAACTCCCAGAGTTCACTCAAACTCATGTCCATCGAGTCGGTGATGCCATCCAGCCGTCTCATCCTCTGTCGTCCCCTTCTCCTCCTGCCCCCAATCCCTCCCAGCATCAGACTCTTTTCCAGTAAGTCAACTCTTCGCAGGAGGAAGCCAAAGTATTGGAGTTTCAGCTTTAGCATCAGTCCTTCCAATGAACACCCAGGATTGATTTCCTTTAGAATGGACTGGTTGGATGTCCGTGCAGTCCAAGGGACTCTCAAGAGTCTTCTCCAGCACCACAGTTCAAAAGCATCAATTCTTCGGCCATCAGCTTTCTTCACAGTTCAACTCTCACATCCATACATGATCACGGGAAAAACCAAAGCCTTGACTAGATGGACCTTTGTTGGCAAAGTAATGTCTCTGCTTTTTAATATGCGATCTAGGTTGGTCATAACTTTCCTTCCAAGGAGTAAGCGTCTTTTAATTTCATGCCTGCAATCACCATCTGCAGTGATTTTGGAGCCCAAAAAAATAAAGTCTGATATTGTTTCCACTGTTTCCCCATCTGTTTGCCATGAAGTGATGGGACCAGATGCCATGATCTTAGTTTCCTGAATGTTGAGCTTCAAGCCAACTTTTTCACTCTCCTCTTTCACTTTCATCAAGAGGCTTTTTAGTTCCTCTTCACTTTCTGCCATAAGGGTGGTGTCATCTGCATATCTGAGGTTATTGATATTTCTCCCAGCAATTGGAGACCCTCAGATCTCTACCATAGGAAGCAACCGTATAGAACTATTCCAGTGCAAACACGTGTTACTTTCCGTAAAAAAGGCCATGATAAGCATCCACGATGATCATTTTCTTCATATTTTTTACAGTCAAGTCTCCATTATTTCAAGTGAATTTAGAATAAAATTTTTAAGCTTTAACAAACTTGGAGGTCCCAAGACAAGTAGATCTCTGCAAACACCCATACCCCCCACACACACCCAGAATCTTAAAGATTTCATGGAGATCTTAACTGGGTTCAGTCATATAAACTCTCCAGATGGTCTCACCAACATGTTACTCCCTCAGGGCTGCATCCTTGGAGCAGACCCACTGTGGGCAGAACCTACATTCCAAGAACAGGGGAGGGGTGAGGAGCCTCCATTTGCCCAGGTTCAGCTCCAGGGTCAACTTGTGATTATATCCTCTTGATGACATCCTCCAACAGTTGAGACTTCAAATTTCAAGTTTAACGGAATGAGACTCTTGGGAATCTTGAGGCATAGTGATTATTTGGCATTTGAAAAGGACATTAGTCATTAGAGGTCAGCAGTTGGACCCCCTAAAGAGCCATACTCTCGTATAATTCTCTCTTGCTGGGTGTGGGAAAGACCTGTGATTATCCATCCCATGATTATGTCATGCTGTATAATACCAAGTGAGTTTAGGAAAGGGATATTACCTTTGGTGGCCCTGACCTGATCACATGGGCAGTGGGGGATGGAGGAACAGATGAGTGCAAAGTGCACTGGATCTTGAAAGCAAGTTGGCCCCATTTGATGACACTTATAGAAGCACCTGGCCTCTGAGCAATGGTATATATTTCTTGTATATATTCCCAGTATATATTCCTCTGAGTTTTAGTATCTATTCCTTGTATATATTCCGAGTACATATTTCTTACAGCATTAGTATATATTCCTTGGCATACTGCCATAGCTGTCATGATGACTCCCCAGCTAAATGGGGTCACTGGAGAGGGATCCTACGTGCCCTTTGTTGCCTGCCGTCAACCTGGGGACTCCCAGCGATGACTACCTTCCAGGGACCAGGGGCTCCGAGCTCCAGACACCCACGGCAGGCTGCTTCTCCAACCGCGTGCCTGCCGTCCGGTCCAGGCCACGGGTGTGGCCCGCACAAGGAGACGGTTTCCCAGCATGCCCCGGGGCCCACGCGAGCCGCGGTCAGCTCAGTCAGAACGCAGGTGCTGGACCGGCCGAATGGAGATCCCGGCGGCCGAGGGCTCAGGGCCAGTCTAGAAGGTAGCCTGCACCCTGGCTGTTGTCCTGCTCTGCCTACACTCACTCCTGCCGCACACCAAGGTGGCTGGGACCACAGATGGACCACCAGTGTCTGCCGTGTCATGTAAGCAGGAGGGTGAGGGGGGTCAAGATCGCTTGCCCTCATGCGCCCCCTCCCTCTGCTCCCTGCTGTTCCCATCTCCGCCCTGACAGTAGACAGGTAGGACCTGTACCTGCCCACTGGTTTCTGGAGTCCCTGAGTCTCTGTGGGGCATGAGAGGCGGAGGAAGTGACAGCCCACTTCCATGCAGGGTCTTCCTGCTAGATGTCAGTTGTCCTCTGTCCAAGGACCCGCGGCCTGCACTTCCTGTCCTTGTTGGCCCCCACACTCTCTTCAGTATCGCTTCAGAGGGAGAACCGTCAAGCAAAGCACGTTGTGTTTGGCCTCAGTCTCTCTAGAATATGAGGCTGGGTGAGAAGTGGTGCCACCACTTCGTCTCAGTGGCATCACCCTGGAAGGCTTCAGTTTCTGGGACTTCAAAAGCAGTGTGCTAATTAAGCGAACTAGGTCTGGGAAAGTGTCTGGACCACTGCCCAACCTGGACCTCTGCCCTGGCTAGTGTGCTGATAAACACCTCTGCAACTGCCTCCCTTCCTGCCCCATCCAGATCCACAGGCTGCTTCCGCAGCACCACCATTACCAGCGAAGTTAGGTGGCCTTTTGTCATGTGAGCCAAATCATTTCACCCAGGCTCTTGGATTTTCCAGCTTGAAGTGGGAGGATGGGCTATGGTGGCCTGGGTCTTATGGATACTGACCTTTGGAGTCACCAAAGTTGGCATCCATAACACAGAGGCCTCATGGCTGGGACTGTCTCCACAGCACGTGGGAAGACTGCCGTAACTGGAAGGATCGTTGGTGGCAAGAATACAGTTGACAAACGCTGGCCTTGGCAAGCAGGTCTTCTCTACCAGGGTAGGTTTATCTGTGGAGCTTCCCTCATCAGTGACTACTGGGTGATCTCAGCTGCCCACTGCTTCCAAATGTACGTCTTCCCCACAGCCTGCTGCTGGGTGGGATGGGGAGGGAGCACAGATGGGCAGGACAGAAGGGTATGAAGGCTGTCCTAGTCTTTCTTTCTTAGGCTTTGATCATGTTTTACTGCCACCAAGGGTCTGTGTGTGTGCAGTTGCCCCTGCCTTTGACTCCTAAGTCCCCTCTCCCTGGAAGGCCATCCCTGATCCTCACCAGACTCCAGTTACCTGACTGTCTGAATCCCAGGACAGGGCTGCTTGCCTCCTTCTCCCTCTGGGGATACCCCTTCATACTCCGGTAATACTTGTCAAGATGCTGTCGTTATCTCGGTTGCATGTAATGCATGTAAATAGCTAAATGGAAATTAACTCTGTGATGATCAGTAAATACTAGGAAGTAGACTTTACTTCCATTTTAAGTGCCTCCAATCTACTCTTTATCTTCCCTAGACTTAAGAGTTAGATATTGTTCCCACTCAACATGGACTGATTTCTACATCTTGCCCAGGTCTAGAGAGTCCACAAGATCTCAGCTTTACCTTCCTTTCGTGAAAATAGGAAGTGGATGTGTTGTGTCTCTGGTCACATGCCAGGTACAGCTTCAGGCTCTGTATTGGAACCATAGTCCCAAGGCTTGCCAGAGCTGGGAGCATCCATCAGGTCCTGGTGTGCGCAAACATTTTGCCCTCTTCCAACCAGGCAATCCACAGGCCATCTTCAGCACAATTGCTACAGGTTTCCCTGGGTCCTGACCACTTCCACAGACTGGCAAGTTTCTTTCTGGAGGCATCTTGGAATCCAGCTCTTCTTGTCACTTTTGTTGAAGCATGTGCCTAGGAGGAGCTGTGGTCACCACCATCCCCACAAGCCAGAGTGATGCATAAAGCAGATAGCCTCTGTCCAGAGAAATGGGACAGGGCAGTCAAGAGAGTGAGCTGCTTCGGTGCATCCTGGGCTTGCTTTGTACCTGGAGCGGGTGGAAAGTGTCACCTTCCAAGTCAGGAGTCTAGAGCTGCTGGCATCAGCTGGCTTTGAGATCCTACTTTGGTTCTGTTTATTCATTCAGCACCCCTAGGTGCCAGGCCCCATGTGAGGTCCACTGAGGGGAACTGGAGATGCAGAGCCCATCTTGAAGTTTCTGATCCTACCAGGAAAGTGAGACACAAGCCCAACTCCTGTGATACAGGATGGGAGGCCAGAATGTGCAAGAAAGTAGATCTTGAGCCACTGTTAAGGGAAGTCTGTGGGTGCTGTCAGATGAGGGGCTTGAAGTTGGAGGAGCCTTAAGTTGGAGGGGCCTTGTAGGAGGAGTTTGGTTAGGGAGACAGCCTAAGCAGGACATGTGGGTAGAAAGTTACTCATGTCCCAACAGCAAGGAGAAGTTCAGTTCCATGAACTCCTCTATTTGTTCCACAAAGACTTGTTGAGTGCCTGTCAACAGAGGAAGGTCAGCCTATAGGGAAAACAGTGTGTGAGGACAGGGCAGGAGAAGGATGCATCATTCTGGGCTGAGAAATCTGAGAATCACTTCTGGCCCTGGGAACTTCCAAGTGTTCTGGTCAGAGCTGGGAATGAGCCAAGTATCTGCTGATCTAAATTGTAGGGGTGCAGTTTGTTGTTGCTGTTCAGTCGCTAAGTCATGTCCAACTCTTTGGGACCCATGGACTGCAGCATGCCAGTCTTCCCTATCCTTCACTATCTCCCGGAACTTGCTCAAACTCTTGTCCATTGAGTTGGTGATGCCATCCAAACATCTCATTCTCTGTTATTCCCTTCTGCTCCTACCCTCAATCTTTCCCAGCATCAGGGTCTTTTCCAATGAGTCAGCTCTTTGCACCCAGTGGCCAAAGTATTGGAGCGTCAGCTTTAACATCAATCCTTCCAGTGAATATTCAGGGTTGATTTCCTTTTGGACTGACTGGTTTGTCCTTCTTACTGTCCAAGGGACTGCTCATCTAAACTGAAGGGTTACAGTTTGATGTGTATCCAAAGTTTCTTTCCAGCACAAAGACTCTCTGCTCCTTTGATTCTATTACATGCTGGGTAAGCCATCAGAAACTTTCAAAGGACAAACGTCCTGAGCTATGGACAGCAATCAAACCTACCTCAATATTAGGAAAGAAGGAGAAAGAATCCTTTGGAATAGTGGTGGTGTGTCACCAGGAGGAGGGGGTGGGAAGTAGGCAGCCAGGGTAAGGATGATGGCCCAGCACTCAGAGGATATGGGTAGTAACTAAGGCTCCCACAACAGGTCCCACAAGCCATCTGACTACAAAATCTTGCTGGGGCACTATCAACTAGAAAAACCTACTTCATACAGTCAGTTGGCAGCAGTGTACCGACTCTTCATCCACGCTGACTATAACAAGCGCTCCTACCAGGAGAGTGACATAATTCTCTTGCAGCTGTATCACCCTGCAAAGTTTTCTGACTCCATCCGCACCATCTGCCTCCCGGAAGCTAATATCCAGTTGCTCGATCTTATCTTCTGCTGGATAACCGGCTGGGGGATAGTCACTGAGCAAGGTGAGTGGGGGCAGGGTAGGCACAAACAACCAGGGCTGAGGAGGGGGAGAGGGGACTGCAGTAACCACTGTGGGGCCCTTCCAGCCCTTCTCATGCTTCCAGCTTCCTTCAGCCCATGGTTCAAAACAGCCTGAGTGTCTCTAATTTCAAAACCAGGATCTTGAGCTCTTTGATTCAGCTACTCAGGATTCCAACTTGACTCCCTTGTCCTGTTTGGGCAAACCCCTTCAGGACACCTCTTGAGCTTCCACTGCAGGTAGAGGTACTTGGGCAGCAGTAAGGAAATGAAGGTAGGCCTACTTTCTGGCCAGGGAGGTTAAGTTGGAACATTTAAGGCTTAAGAACATTTACATCAATGAAAATCTCATGTCCCTCATCCCTTAACTCAAGTGAAACTTACCCATTCTGCCAGCTTGCTGGGCATGCTTCTTTTTAGACTGAGAGAATTTTGCCCTGGTGTGAATGCCTTTGATTCAGAAAAATAATAACATTGAGTGAAAAAATGTGGAATGTAAATTTGACATGATTTGTAGGGTCATGATTTGGCAGACCATATTTCAGTGGAGTCATTTGGGGCAGGACTTTGTTTGCTGTGCAGGCCAGTGCCAGCATCCCTGCTCCTGGCCACAAATATCAGTCACAATGCCTCATCATGAGAACAGCCAACTCTCCAACGTTTCCCAAGACATCTCCTGGGATGGGCTGTCACTTGTTAAGAACCACTGGCAAAACAAGAAAGATTCTCCAAGACAGGTGAGATGGTAGAAGTCACATGCTGGAGCAGCTACCAGGACAGGGAGCAACTGACACTAAAGAGATTCCCAGCTGTAAACTGTCCTTCCCTCTCCATACCCTCTGTTGATCACAGTTGCTGGGCCTGCGTCAGCCCTGGGACATGTGAGGCACACAGGGCAAGCACTGCATAGGAGCAAGCCATCACCAGCACACTGTGCTGCCACAGGAGGATGCCTCCAATCTGTGAACACGATCTAGAAATAGCACCCGCATGAACAGTGTCCCTAGACATGTGCTCCTCTAGGAGGCAGAGCCATGCCTCGTTTGTCAAGCCGCCTAAGCACCACGAGGCACTGCTATGCCTTGGCCAAGCCAGGACCCAACTTCCACCTTCTATGCCTCTGCTTCTGTTTCCACAGGGCAGTCAGATTAGTTGTTTTTTTAAAGTGTTCTTGCCTGGAGAATCCCAGGGACGGTGGAGCCTGGTGGGCTGCCATCTATGGGGTCGCACAGAGTCGGACATGACTGAAGCGACTTAGCAGCAGCAGCAGCAATGATCAGCAGACCCTTCAGTGGTTTCCTAGTGTGCTTAGAATGCAATCCAATCTCCACATCCTGGTGAGGAGGCCCTGCTTGCTCTGGACTCAGCTATGATATTGCCTTATCTTTTTCACCCGCGACTGTACCCACTGCAGCCACAATGACTTCCCTCCTCATCCTCCCCACCATGGGCCCCTCACATTCGCTCTTTCATCTGCAAGGTATCTTTCCCCCTCGTCTTTGCACATCCACTGAAGGCTTCCCCGATCCTGGCAACTAGAACTGGCAGCATCTCCATTAGCAGGAAGGTTAGGGAGCGAGCTGGTCTCTCTCTCAGGGGCCACCCCACATCTGAACTCCTCTCCCTTCACCTGCAGAGTTCCTACCTACTCCCAAAACACTGCAGGAAGCAGAGGTCGGCTTTTTGGATAATTCCTTTTGTGAATCGATCTTGAAACCTCCAGAAACGAGCAACCAAACAATTGCTATACAGGACAGCATGTTGTGCGCTGCAGACTTCCTGACAGGAAAGTCTGTCTGCCGAGTAAGTGACACGGGCCTCTTCTCCTCTCCTGCGGCTTCTGTCCCCTCCTGTCTTCTCTGAGCCCTTCCCCAGTCCCTGACTTCCTCTTCCTAGGCCCACTCCAGCCTGATGCATCAGAGCTGAAGCACAGAAGCCCTCAAAGGGTGCTGGTACATTCCTTCCGTTTTCTTTATAACTTTTAGAAGCTTTGTTGAAGGACAGAATACATAGAAAAGGGCATACTTTACAAGTGCATCATTGGATGTGTCTTTCAGAAATTGACATATGCAAGTAACCAGCATCCAAATGGGCTTCCTCATACCCCTTCCTTTTACCCCAGAGTAGCCTCGACATAAAGGGACATAAATGTTTGTCAGGACATAAATTGAATCTCACACTTTCAGTCCCCTTCAGTCACCATTTTGGGTGTGAGTTCTGTTTGTCTTGTGTGGAGTTTCTGTTATGTGTCATATTGCTGTGCAGCGTTACCTGCTTAGTGTTGTGTGAATATGCCATCATTTTCTTTTTCCATTCTAGTGTTGATGGCATTTGGGTAGTTTCTGCTTGAGACCCTTGCAAATAGCATCCTTGTGCATGTGTTTTAATGTTCATGGGTTCATATTTTAGTTGGGTAAAATGCTAGGAGTAGAATTACTGTACTATAAAATGTGCACACGTTCGTCTCTCCTAGATACTGGAGACCAGCCTTCCACCCTGCTTGGACACATTTGCACTCCCACCAACAATGGCTGCTCCACTTGGCCGCCAGGACTTCACACTGTCCACATTTTGGTTTTAACCATTGCGAGTAGTTTTAGTTTGTGTTTCTCTGATGAATAACGAAGGCAAGGTCTTTTTCATATGTGTGTGTTGCCTTTTTGTGATATCTATCCAAGTATTTCGCCCTTATTTCAAGTTGAATTGTGGGCTGTGAGTCCAGTGGTGCTTGTGTGCACTGTCAGTGCCTGCTGCCACTCAGTGCAGCGTTTGTAGTTTATGGTGGGGGACTGAGGTTCACAAGGGGAAGAGGACAGAGGATGATCAAAGTCAGCCTTAGGAGAACCATGTCCTTCTCCCAGGCTGTGCCCCCACCTGCTGCCTCACACATTCTCCTCTCCTCCCTCACCTTCTTTCCAGTGCTTTCTCTGTCTCAGAAACATGCTGCCATCTTCAAGCAGGCCGCATAGCCCTTCTCGCCTCTTCCCACTGCCCTGATTCTCTCCCTGCCTTCCCAGCAGAGCTCGCCGCAGGATGTCTGCACTTGCCCTCTCCTGCTTGCTCACTTCTCTTCTCACCTCAGCTCACTTCATCAAACTTCAGCACCTGCCATTCCTCCACGCTGCTTTTATCAAGGTAACCAAAGGCCTCAGTCTCGCTGGGGCTGCTAGTGGATATCAGACGTCCTCCCACACCTACTCAGCAGTGCAGCCTGCAGCATTTTTCACCAGATTCTAAGGGTGGTGCCTCCAGTGTCTCCTGCTCCCTTTCTCCTCCTTCTGACACCCGCCCACCAAGGACCCACCCTTAGCACTCACCCTCACCCTGCTTTTCTTGCCCTGCTCCATTCTTTCCTTAGATACAGAGGAAGGGGCAGATATGGCAGATTCTTGTCTCGACCATTTCTTGCCCATCTTTGTTGCCCTTGCTGCCACAGTCATGTCCTGACTGTTGTCCCTGCAGGTTCGTGGCCTCCCGCTGACTGTGTTCTACCAGCCCCAGAACCCACCTACCATCCATTGAGAATCCAGTTTAGGTGACATCACCTCCCTGCTCCCTTCAGTGCTCCCTTCACCTCCAGCTCCTGGCTAATGAGGACTGGGGGCAGAGCTTGTCACTCTAGGCCACCTCTGCCTGCATCTCCCAGAGTCAGGCCTTGCTCATCTCTCCAGTCTTAGCTTAGAGAAGCTCTCTGAAGATCCTCCTCGGGGAACTTCTCTTTCACCTCTGAGTCTGCAGATGTGGAAAAGTATTGTCTATGCTGTGTTGTGCATCATCACCTTGTCTCCCACGTGCAGAATGCGCTCTTCATGTTCTAGATAAATACACATGCTTAATACAGAAGGGTGGAGGGGTGCTGTGTTTCCTTGGTTCCACTTTTTGCCCTGTGAGATGGAAACATTATGCCCCATAGTGGCAGGTGACTTCCTGTCTTGGCGTCCCACACTCAAAGTTCCTCACATTCTCCTGGAAGTCCCTTGGGATTCCCTTCAATTCCAGTCATCCTTCCAGCCTCGGCATAGGCCTCACCTCTTTTCCTCTGAGCACATCTAGCAGTTTGGCATTTTCTAAAGAAGTTTAACCAAGAAACTGAGGAAAAACTAGAAACCATAGTCAATCAAATGCAAAAGCTCGGGTGGAATGGTTTTGAACACCACCTCCTGTACAGTATCATGAACCTCAGTCCATAGTTCTTCTGGCACTCTGTCTACCAGATCCAATCCCTTGAATCTATTCTTCACCTCGATTGTATAATCATAAGGTATTTGATTTAAGTCATACCTGAATGGCCAATTGGTTTTCCCTACTTTCTTCAATTTAAGCCTCAATTTTGCAATAAGGAGCTAATGATGTAGGCCAGCATCAGCTCCAGGTTTTGCTTTTGCTGACTGTACAGAGTTTCTCCATTTGTGGCTGCAGAGAATGTAATCTATATGATTTCGGTATTGACCATCTGGTGATGTCTATGTGTAGATTCACCTGAAGTGAAAAAGAAATGCAAGAAGGTAAAATGGTTGTCTCAGGAGGCCTCAAAATTAGCTGAGGAAAGAGATAAGAAAGGCAAAGCAGAAAGGGAAAGATATACCCAATTGAATGTAGAGTTCCAAAGAATATCTAGGAGAGAAAAGAAAGCCTTCTTAAGTGAATAATGCAAATAAATAGAGGAAAGCAATAGAATGAGAAACACTAGAGATCTCTTCAACTAAATTAGAGATACCAAGGGAACATATCCTGCAAAGATGCGCACAGTAAAGGACAGAAATGGTGAGGACCTAACAGAAGCAGAAGAGATCAAGAAGAGGTGAAAGAATACACAGAAGAACTATACAAGAAAGGTCTTAATGACCTGGGTAACCACGATGGTGTGATCAGTCACCTAGAGCCAGACATCCTGGAGTGTGAAGTCAAGTGGGCCTTAGGAAGCATCACTATGAACACAGTTAGATGTAGATGTGATGGAATTCCAGCTGAGCTATTTCAGACCCTTAAAAATGATGCTGTTTGCTGGTACTTAATATGCCAGCAAATTTGGAAAACTCATCAGTAGCCACAGGGCTGGAAAAGGTCAGTTTTCATTCCAATCCCAATGAAAGGCAATGCCAAAGAATGTTCACACGTGCTCATTTCACAGGCTAGCAAGCGATGTTCAAAGTCCTTCAAGCTAGGCTTCAACAGTACATGAACCAAGAACTTCAAGATGATGCTGTTTAAGTGCTGCACTCAATATGCCAGCAAATCTGGAAAACTCAGCAGTGACCACAGGACTGGTAAAGGTCGGTTTTCATTCCAATCCCAAAGAAAGTCAATGCCAAACTACCACACAATTGCCCTTATCTCACAGGCTAGCAAAGTAATGCTCAAACTTCTCCAAGCCAGGCTTCAACAGTACATGAACTGTGAACTTGCAGATGTTCAAGTTGGATTAGAAAAGGCAAAGGAACCAGAGATCAAATTGCCAACATCTGTTGGATCATAGAAAAAGCAAGGGAATTCCAGAAAAACATATACTTTACTGACTACAACAAAGCCTTCGATGGTGTGGATCACAACAAACTGGAAAATTCTTAAAGAGATGGGACTGCCAGATTACCTTACCTGTCTCCTGAGAAACCTATATGCAGGTCAAGAAGCAACAGTTAGAACAGAACATGGAACAACAGACCGGTTCAAAATTAGGAAAGGAGTACATCAAGGCTGTAAATTGTCACCCTGCTTGTTTAACTTGTATGCAGAATACATCATGTGAAATGCCGGGCTGGATGAATCACAAGCTGGAATCAAGATTTCCAGGAGAAATATTAACAACCTCGGATAAGCAGATGATACTGCTGAAAAGGCAAAAAATGAAGATTAACTAAAGAGCCGCTTGATGAGGGTGAAAGAGGACAGTGAACAAGCTGGCTTTGGGTTTTCCATTAGTCATGTACAGATGTGAGATTTGGACCATAAAAAGAGCTGAGGGCCAAAGAATTACTGCTTTTGAAAGTAGTGCCGGAAAAGACACTTGAGAGTCCCTTGGGCAGCGAGTCAATTCTTATGGAAATCATCCCTGAATGTTAATTGGAAGGACTGATGCTAAAGTTGAAGGTCCAATACTTTGGCCACATGATGCAAAGAGCTGACTCATTGGCAAAGACCCTGACAGTGAGAAAGATTGAGGGCAGGAGGAGAAGGGTATGACTGAGCTTGAGATGTCTGGAAGGCATCACCGACTCAAAAGACATGAGTTTGAATAAACTCCAGGGGATAGTGAAGGACAGGGAAGCCTGGCAGGCTGCAGTCTGTGGGGCTCACAAAGAGTGGGACATGACTTAGTGACTGAACAACAAAAATGATGGTTTGGATGCAGT
Source organism: Moschus berezovskii (assembly GCF_049115385.1). Lineage (NCBI taxonomy): Eukaryota > Metazoa > Chordata > Mammalia > Artiodactyla > Moschidae > Moschus > Moschus berezovskii. Next base: position 67,720,457 of record NC_142475.1, on the reverse strand, counting down.
GCTAGGCTGAGCACGTAGTTGGCAGCTTCTAGGCCTGCCACAGCCATTCTTCAGGACATTAGAGGGTACCTTCTCTCACATGGGGTTGGGAAGGAAGAGGACTCACACCCTGTTTCTTCTAGTAGATGTGAAATGAGCTCTAAGGCCTCACCCTTGAGATTTTGATCCAGAAGCTTCGCAGTGGGACCCCTGTGTCTGGACCTTTCAAACTGTCCATGTAATTCTGATAACAACTCACTCATATTCCCATCTAGCCATGAGGCCTTCTCAACTCCACTGTGCTCTCCTCACACTTTCTGAACAATGCTTGTCCATCTCCATGTTGGTCCACATGACTCATGCCCTCTCTTTCCTCAGGGCGATTCTGGGGGACCCCTCGTCTGCAAATTAAATGACACCTGGTATCTGATGGGGCTGTCCAGCTTTAGCACGCCCTGTGAGAAGCCCATAGGCCCCAGCATTTATACCAAAGTCTCCTACTACAACCAGTGGATCACTGAGAAGCAGAAAAGCTCGCCCAATCCTCACCCTTCAACTGCTCCTGCTGAGGAGAAACCTCCTGCTCTGATCAACTTTAACTCTCTGGGCAATGTCCACAAGCCCAGGAACTTCCTAGTCCTTGTGGCGTCACAAACCCTCCTCCTGTTGCTGATTTTCCTCTGGACAATGGGGCTCTGACAGACACATGCGGCCCCCTGGCTCTCTTCTCAGAAGCCCATCTGCATTTTTGCCAACTGGCTGTACTTAAATGTGTTCAACTCTGAGTCCTCCCTAAATCTGACTCTGCTCTAAGCCTGATAAAATAAAAATAATGGAAGAAGTCTCTGCTCTTGTTTCTGAGTCATCAGGACCACCTCATACCCCCACCCCAAATGTGTTTTGAGCTCCTCCTTGGGCAGAGATGGGAAAAGACAGGGACACTGAATGACTGGCAGGCCATCTGGAGCTGAAGACTCCTTGGGGAGTCTACCAAAAGAGCTGGCAGGGCTCAGGGACAAAGCGTCACGCCCCAGGGCCTGCAGGGCACTGAGCCAGCAGAGCAGTCACTCTAAAGGTTTAAGATCTTCCCTGAGCTGATAGGCCACTGAGGATATGTTTGAAAGGCTTGATGTGAAGTAAGGAGCAAGAGACCTTGGCCACCAGGCTCATGTCAGCAGTCAGAGCTCTCTTCCATGGCTCAGCTCCAGCCTGTTCTCCCTGTACCCACAGCCCTGTCCTCTGATGGTCTCCAGAGGCCCAACCTCCAACCCCGCTGTGGACTTGCAGTTCCCTACAGTGGTTAAGGTTGGGCTGACCCAGGACTTACTGGCCCAGCTCCAAGCCCATAAGCCATGTCCTGAGCTGTGCCTGGTAAGCACATCTGGGTCACAGGATTTTAATCAGTTAACAGAGCTCTCAGAGGAACAACCACAGCCCCCGGCCTGGACCCTCGTTGATCAAGGAAGAACCCTATTCATTGCAAGTCCACTGTGTCCAAAGTGCTATCAGGTGGTTTGTGAAAATTCTTTTCAAACCTGTTGTCACCCAAATAGCCCTGCCCTCTTGCCAGCATGTGACAGCAGGTGAAGTCACACACAGGTGGCCACCAGAATCTTGCTTCCACTCACACAGAGATTTTGTTCCCACTTCAGAAGTGTCTGGAAGTGAGAAAGACCTCCCTGACAGTGGGCTCAGTTGTAGATAGCAGAGCAGGGCTGCTGGGCCTGAGACGCAAGTGAGGACTTGGTCAGGTGAGATCTGCCGTCTCAATTACTCACAGTCCCACCCACGGTCCTGGGAAATGTCCCTTTCTTTCAATGCACAGAGGCCTCATGCTGGCTGTGCTGGATTTCTCAAACATGGACACTTCTGTTCTGTCCAACAGCATGTTTCTGTTTGGAGCATGGAGAGATGTGCCTGCTTCTCTATGAAGCTCCCTGGGTCCCCAATTCAGGGGATACAAAAACATTATCTGGACACTCTGGAGACCTGAAAAGTCACAGCTCCAATCCCAGCCCACCTCCCTATTACCTGGAATCAGGTTCAATGCTCAGTATTGTCAACTACAAGTGGGCACTTGCCAAGAGCCTTTGTCAACAACTGAACAACAACAACAACAGCATTTGCCATCTGCCTCTGAGGAGATTGAAACCTGTGCTGCTGCTGCTGCTGAACACCTGCTGAGGGGAATTCAGGATGGAGAGTGAGGCACTCTGTGCTCCAGGGAAACTAGTGGAACAGGTCTTCAGATAGTCGGATATTTTCAGGAACTGATTTCATGATCCTTACTCCTTGCATCTCTTCACATCTAGAAGAGCACTAAATCCCTTCATGGTGACATCATCTCCTCTTGACTAGCAGAAAACCTTTTGCAAAATAAGTGCTTGATTGCACTGAATGCCCCCTTCACCAAAACCTTATATATTTACCTTTGTCCATTGCCTCTTTGGAGTAGTCTCTCAGAGCTGTCTGAGGTACTGTCTCCCAGGCTGCAGTCCTCATTTAACTTGCACCTCTCATATTGTGCATCTTTTTAGTCAACAGTATTATTTATCTAGGTTTGGTCACTTTGAGAGGGTAACAGGCAGGAAGGCTAGGGGTCTCCAAATGGAGGAAATAGGCTGCAAGTATCAGATTTTTTTTTTCTCTCTCTCTCTCTCTTAAGCACCAAGAGGAAACAAACTACAAGTCAGACTTTTTCCCTTCTCTATACAAAATTAAAAGGAGGTTTCTTTTAAAATTCTTTGTTGCCATGAGGACACCTGGTTCCACTTAAACTTAACTTTTCTCAAACCTTGAGCTAACCAATGCATTTTTCTTATGGAAATGTTTTTCTTAAGCTATGTTAATGAACTATGTATTTACCTTAGACTCTGTCTTTCTTCAAGTTGGTTCTGCCTAAGACTCAGAACTGCCTTGACAAACCAGTATGTTTTACTCATGCAAACATTCTCTTAAGCTATGTTAATGAGACTATGTATTTGCTTAGAAACCTGCCTTTCTTCGTCAACATTCATGTCAATCATTTTATGGCCCGGGATGACTCACCTTATGCCAATGTTATCTCCGAATGCATGTTGTGGGTGAGGGGCCTGGTCTCTCTGAGTTTTGAGACATTTCCTTTCTCTAATTAGCAGCCCACTGGTAGGTACATAACTTCCTACTAAAGACTAGCAGGGGGGCACTCTTTCTGCCCCCTTCTGATGTCTATGTCAGAAGCTTTCTCTGTCTCTTTTATACTTTAATAAAACTTTATCACACAAAAGCTCTGCATGATCAAGCCTCATCACTGGCCCCGGATTGAAATCCTCTCCTCTGGAGGCCAAGAATCCTGGCGTCTTTCACGGCTCAGCAACAACCTTTCAACTTTTTATAGTTAAGGACACAAGGCTTAGTCTTGGTAAGTGATGTGTCTGTGGCCCTTGAGTGGTCAATAGTGGAACAGGAAGTCCAGCCCCGACATCTTGAGAGTGCTTGGAAACCCCAGTTCTGCTCTCAATGAAGGCCCCTCACAGACTCTTCAGGCCCTGACTCTCTCAGCACTGACTGTCCCAAATGTGGTTCAGAATTCCCTCTGGTCAGTGGCAAAGAACGATCCCAAATAAAACTGAGGGCAGAGTGGAAGGCAGATCTGTAAGGATAATTGAATCTGGGTCTGGGGCACAGGCCGGGAGAGGCCCCTGAGGTGGATTTCATCAGACCTGCCAGCAGAAGCTTCCCATAGGCTTCTGGCTCTCACCCCAGAATCAACCCTGGATGAACTGGGGAGGTGACAAGACAATGTAGATTTCAGAAACCAAAATCAAGAGAAACACCAGAGAAATTGGAGTGACCTGTAGCTGGCGGGGAGAAAGGAAGGAGGTGAGAGGATTGACTTGAGAGTCCATCTCTTCACATGCTCTGCTCCTACACCCCACACACACATCCTCATGATAAATGCTGCATAATCCTCCTCTGGTGCCACTGTGCTTCAGGGTGGCCATGTCAATAGGTGTGTGGGTCCCACCATCCACCTTCGAGCATTTGCCCGCCATCCCCTTACTTCTACCCCCAAAGACAGAGGCATTGCTGCTAGGGAGACTTGATCCTTCCATAGCGATTTCTTCTAAGACTTTCAGTTGAAGCCCTGACTATAGGACCTGACTAGTAGAGTCAGTACTGAGGAAAGCGTAAGTGTGACCCTTTGGTGCCTGGGGCCCTCTGCTCTGGGGACACCCTCCCTTCTCCTTAAACTCATTAGGACCTCAGTCCTTCTCCGGTGCACTGTTCCAGAGTGACAGAGTAGCTGTTAACCATGGGGAATAGCTCACGTGTTCACACAGCTACACACTGAGGGCGACTGCCACACGAGAAATACAACAGACTGCATGTTATAGGTTGCAGTAAGTCCACTACATACGAACCTTCAAGTCATGAGCTTTCAATGACGTGAATGTGTGCTTACGTTTCCAATCACGTAAGTTAGTTCATGTGTCTGGTGTGTGCATTCTGTACAAGTGGTTGTGCTTTTGTGTACTTTACCAGAGAAAGGATGGAGAGAGACAAAAAGAAGAGGTAACTGAAGAACTGAAGAGATCCGTGGTCCTGGAAATGGAAAGGGGGTTCTATTTATTTGAGGAGGCACCATTAGTGTGAGAGATGCAGGACCCGAATGTAGAATGCTGCATGAAGGTTGCAGCAGCTGTTCAGAATGCAACCGAGCTTCTACCTAGATATCACTGGATCAGTTTTTTCAGGAGGGTAGACAGAATTGAATCCAGCAAGGAACCAGAACCTGTGCCATCAACGTCAGGCATGAGTGAAATTGCAGCTTGCCCTCTGTTGCTGACAATCCTTCACCTCTACCATCGGCCACCTCTCCCTCCTCAAGTCAGTAACACTGCTTGCCTGTTCACTAGATGCCAACCCGTCTGCCAGCTGTTGCACTGTATATGCCACTGTACTTTTCACAGTACTGTAAGATTAAAAAAATGTTTTAAAAACATTTTGTGATTTTTAATGTACTATTTTTGTGAAAAGTATTATAAACCTGGCTTCCTTGGTGGCTCAGACAGCAAAGAATCTACTTGCAATGCGGGAGACCTTGGTTCTATCCCCGGGCTGGGAAGATCTCTTGGAGGAGGAAATGGCAACCCACTCCAGTGGAGAATTCTTGCCTGGAGAATCCCCATGGACAGAGGAGGCTGGCAGGCTACAGTTCATGGGGTCACAAAGAGTTGGACACAACTGAGCAACTAAGCACATTATAAACCTGCTACAGTTACTATATAGCCGATTGTGTCAGTTGGGTACCTAGGCTTTGTTGTACTTACAAACAAATTGAACATGCTCTCAGAATGTAACTCATTCATACATAGGGGCATTACTGTATTTGAAATAGACTTGTTGGAAAAGATAGATCAAAAATGTTTAATAGGCATAATGAATATCCTTATGGATATAGGAAAATACTATGAACAATAAGACCCAAGACAAAGGAACCACAGAAAAGAACAAAGTCAGAATAATTTATAGGAATAACTTTTCTTGTTGTTCAGTTGCTAAGTCATGTCCGAATCTTTGTGACCCCATGGACTTCTGAACACCAGGCTTCCCTGTCCTTCATTGTCACCCAGAATTTGCTCAAACTCAAGTCCATTGAGTCAGTGATGCCATCCAACCACCTCATTCTCTGTTGCCCCCTTATCCTCCTGCCCTCAATCTTTCCCAGCATCAAGGTCTTTCCAAGTAAGTCGACTCTTCCTATCAGGTGACCCAAGTATTGGAGCTTAAGCTTCAGCATCAATCCTTCCAATAAATATTCAGACTTAATTTCCTTAAGGATTTACTGGTTTGATCTCCTGGCTGCCCAAGGGACTCTCACGAGTCTTCTCCAGAACAACTCAAAAGCATCGATTCTTTAACTCTCAACCTTCTTTATGGTCCAACTCTTACATCTGTGCATAACTACTGGAAAAACCATAGCTTTGACTAAAGAGACCTTTCTTGGCAAAATGATGTCTCTGCTTTAATACACTCTTTAGGTTTGTCATTGCTTTTCAATGAGCAAGCAAAAAAACAAGGAATAATATAGTAGTTGAAGTAAAGAGCACACTAGATTGAGGGAATAAAAGGATAAACACAGATGAGAGAAAAATGTGATCATTTCCTTAAATGGACATTGCAAAGTATGGGCTTTGGAGCTGGCACACACTAAGGGAGGGTAAACTGTAGAGTGCTTATTTACAAAAGAACTAATTATCATAGTATGGTTGGGGTACAAGGAAAAGAGAAGGCGCAGTTCAGGAGCCCTCCCTAAGCCGCAGCAATAGAGACTTTGCCACCTCAAGGCCCTATGGGTTTTGATGGGGAGGTCACAGAGGAGCTGCCTTGAGAGAAGGGAAGACCTGCAGCTGAGGGACACAGCAAGCCTAGGAAGCCTCACAAGGGGGGTTTTCGTAGAGTAAATGCCCTGACCATTTTGTTTCCTTCCTCACATCTTCAGCTAAGGCTCCCAATTAGCTGACCCCAAGTGCAGCCAGAGGAAACAAGAGCCTGTTGACACCTTCCCAGCCCACCCCACAGACAAGAAAGAGGGTATAAGAGTTCAACTGCAGGGACACCCCACCCCAAGATCAGCGGGAGGGGTGAAAGGGCCCCTGGAGAAACAACTGCCACAGATGGTCTGTGGTGTTTGGACTGACTCTTCTGCCAAAAAGCAAAAAGGAAGAAATTAAAAGGTTGAATCAATTTATTTAAAATAAAATCTTCATCAAGAGGTAGAAAGAAAGTTGGGATCTTCCAGACCAAATTCTGGAAGAAAGCCTACAATCAGAATATAATCAGAATATGTGAGATCCAAAGTTGTTTTTGCTGCAGGTCAAATCTGGGCCTCAGCAAACATCTGCAACAGGAAGTCAAGGCTCTCCAGAGAACCAGCTGCATGTTTATACATCTATATCTCTATATCTATCTATATACATAGAGAGATTAGTTTTAAGGAATTGGTTCATCACAGAGACTGAAAATCCAAAATCTGCAGGATGTGCCAGCAGTCTGGAGACTCAGAAAGAACTGATAGAGCAGCTCAGGTCCATATGAATCATATTTAAATGTCCTATATTTCATTATGGTTTGACATGTTGGGAGCCCTTCCTGGCCAGGGTGAAATAATATCAACTGAGAACATACCTTTTATTTGCAAACAACCAATCCCAAGTCCATACCCAAAACAGCTAACTTTATCCAACTCTCACACTCCAAGCCAATATATCCCCTACCCTAAACCAGTGCAGAAAACTGGAGACCACCAATATAGCCTAGAGCCCACTAACTTTATTCACATTTGCCACTGCTAAGCTATTTTCCTGCCTGCCTTGCTTTTTCCATGGAAAACACAAAGGCTCTGGCCCATGCTTTCCTTTCCTCTCACCACTGCTTCTGTCTCCTGATCAGACTGGCGCTTCCTCATGTGGCCCTCTGTCGGGGTAGAGGGCACCTCCTTTTGGGAAGTGTAAGTAAAGAAAGTCTTCTCTCAGTGGTAATTGGCCTCTGTGCCATCATTTGGTTTTGCTGAAACATGCCATCACCATGCTTTGGTGAAAGTCTTAACTTTTGTTTTAGGTTCGAAGGATCCATTCATAAAAGAAACCACTTGTTATATACAAGTAAACAAGTTCAATATTTAATGAAGAATTATCTTACTTTCAATATACAAAAAGAAATAGAAACAGTAGAATAAAAGAAAAAGCAAAAATTTTTTCTTTTTTTCTTTTTAAATTTTTTCATTTTCTTTTACATTTATAGCTACACTTAAATATTTTGACAAAATTTTTTCAAGATCACAGAACAATAATAATTTTCCTCATTCCTTATTAAAATTGCTTTGATTGCGATTTTTATGGTCCTTCCCTAACACCCAGGCAAGACAAGGACTACCAATAGTTGAGAATAGTACCTACTTAAGGAAAAATTAATTTTGATACAACTGAGTAGATGAATTATTTTGGAAATAATCTACATAAGTAAGTGCTGAAATACATCATTTCTTCTCCATATTCTTTTTTTAAAAAGTTTTAATACTGTAAACCACTCATTGCTTAGACTGTGTTTTTGGTGAAAATTTGTTCTTGGTGGCAAAAACCTTATTCTTTCTAAGTATAAGGTATGGATATACATAATATGTAAACAAATATACATTATATCTGTACTATTTAATTTAATAGAGTGTTGACTAGGATTAAAAAGACTAAAAACAGCTCCTTGCTGCTGCTGCTGCATCACTTCAGTCGTGTCCGACTCTGTGTGACCCCATAGACAGAAGCCCACCAGGCTCCCCCGTCCCTGGGATTCTCCAGGCAAGAACACTGGAGTGGGTTGCCATTTCCTTCTCCAATGTGTGAAAGTGAAAAGTGAAAGTGAAGTGGCTCAGTCGTGTCCGACCCATAGCGACCCCACGGACTGCAGCCTACCAGGTTCCTCCATCCATGGGATTTTCTAGCAAGAGTACTGAAGTGGCTTGCCATTGCCTTCTCCGATATATGCATAGCAGGCCAATTAACGTGTTTGGTCTACTCTGAATAGGCCCAGCCTCTAGTGTTTACTCCTGCACGTCTAGTCATTGACAGGAAGTCCCCTACACACAAACTTTTGTCAGGTTTCAAAGACATGAATATGTGCTCACATGTCCAGTCGTGTTAGTTAGAGGAGCTGGCATACACTGTCAATCACATGCATCCTCTGCAAGTGGCTGTGCTTTCGTATTCTTCATGCATAACATTGTATGGAGTACAGTTGAAAGTCGCTCAGTTGTGTCCGACTCTTTGCGACCCCGTGGACTATACAGTCCATGGAATTCTCCAGGCCAGAATACTGGAGTGAGTAGCCTTTCCCTTCTCCAGGGCATCTTCCCAACCCAGGGATTGAACCCAGGTCTCCCTCATTGCAGGCGGATTCTTTACCAGCTGAGCCACAAGGAAAGCCCAGGAATACTGCAGTGGGTAGCCTATCCCTTCTCCAGCGGATCTTCCTGACCCAAGAATCAAACCGGGGTCTCCTGCATTGATAGAGTACAGTAATAGAGTATTTATATTTTAAACCCAAGATGTCCAGAAGCAAGCATAAAAGCAGTGGTGATGTAGCAGTGACTATATTGTAAGATTAAAAACATTGTCTCTACTTCTTGTGTTTGTTTTTATGCATTATTTGTGTGAATAGTATTGCAAGACTATTGCAGTAGAGTACTACATAACTGATTGTATTTGCTTGGTACCTAAGCTAACTTTGCTGTGCTTACAAGCAAATTGGATTTATGAACATGCTTTTCAGTTCAGTTCAGTTCAGTCGCTCAGTCGTGTCCGACTCTCCGCGACCCCATGAATCACAGCACGCCAGGCCTCCCTGTCCATCACCAACTCCCGGAGTACACTCAAACTCATGTCCACAGAGTTGGTGATGCCATCCAGCCATCTCATTCTCTGTCGTCCCCTTCTCCCAAACTCGTCTGTATGTGGGAGACTTACTGTACCTTGAAATAACTAGGAAAGGAAGAAAGGCTCTCTCATGAAAAAGTTTTTTAAGCATTACAAATATTCATTTAATGTTCTGGTTTATAAGAAAGGAAACTAGGCTATTACATATAACATAGACAATGCAAGAGGACATATAATCCCTGGCTGCCCCATGCAGCACCATCTGGTTCAGCCACACTGGGAGGCCAGCAACAGTTCTGGTTCTGCTGGGTAAACTGTGGTCTGATCAGCAGGCTCCCCCTTCACTGAGGATGGATTTCAGGAGGAAGCATGATAGGAGGAGGAGAACACTCCACGTGAGCTGGGTTCTCGGTCCATTAGAGTGTGAGGTGAGAAAGTCTTTCAAGTCTGGAAAAAAAAGTCCCGAGAGAGTTATGAGACATGCTGTGACAAGCCTGCTTTAAGAGAATGAACTGGAAATGTCTGCACCTGCTCAAGGAAAGGCCCTTTTCTGCCTGGGCCTCCTTACTGGGCCTTGCCCTGTGGACTAGGCCACCTGGTGGGCAGCACAGAGCATGGATGGACACCAGCTGTAGAGAACTCAGCACAACTCAAGGGAGATGTGCTTCCCTTTAGCTTGTGCATTCCTTTCACTGCAGCTGGAAACAGAGGGATTTGTATGTAACTTGGAGAGCTGGAAGAGAATCTGCGGCTTTTAAGGCTCACAAAGAAACAGTCCTCCAGCCCTTATCATTTGCACATGAGCTAACCAAGGTGGTGAATCAGAGTACTATACCATCATTTAAGAATTCAGGCAAGTGGATCTGATTTAAAATAAAATAAAACAGCTTGCATCCATCTGTTGTCATCTGTTCCCCAGATAGTCCTAACACTATTTCTTTGGCTAGGGACCACTTATTAAAGAGGAGGAAAGCACCCTTTCCTACAGCAAAGGTGGACATTCTCACAAAGGATGTAACAACAAGGCACAGCTGCAGAGCACTGGGCCCCAGTTGGAGTGCTCACCACCCCACTGAGGCAATGTGGCTTCTCCACTGCAGGTCTCACTCTGAGCCCCAAACTCAGTAGGTCTGGCTTTCTCTGTAGCTAGGACCCCACCCCAGAGGTATTGAGTGGGAATCTCTGGGGCAGTGAGACCAGATAAGGGTGTTTGCTAAACTCCCCAGTGGTGAAGGGTTACCATGTGAAACTGACAAGCCCCACAGGTATGGCTATAGGCAGGGGTACCAGCTCCACGAAGTAGTCTCCCAAGCAAATCTGGGGTTGGATGTGGGATCGGCTGGGCAGGGAAACATACAAAGGCCCAACTTACAGGGACTTTTTCCCCAGGGCTGCTTGGCAGAGGCCAACCTGCTCTTCCCTCTGACAAACCTGCCAAACCCTGTCCTCTAGGATTCTGCCAGAAAGTGCCTCCTGAACGTCAAAACCTGTGGTCAGCTTGAACCATCAAAAGCGAATGAGTAGAGATAAAGACAAGCCACTGCAGCAGAGACCTGCCCTGCCTCTTTCTGCAGGTGACTATGGTGAGCGTGGCTAGGAGGCCACACTCAGCACAAGACTGAGCGCAGGCTCACTGCAGACCTGGGCACCGTTCCCCATATCACCCCACATTTGGAGGGTCGTTCCAGGGTACTAGAACCCCACAAAACAGAGAAGCCTTGATAGGAAAAATTAAAATAAGCTTTATTCACATTTACTGTTTATTGGAACCTATAAAATCAATGGTTCTGTGGCCTATCATCATTTTTGCTGAGATAAGTCGCTCAGTCATGTTCAACTCTCTTTTTGCAAACCCATGGACTGTAGCTCACCAGACTCCTTTGTCCATGGGACTCTCCAGGCAAGAGTACTCGGGTGGGGTGCCATGCCCTCCTCCAGGGGATCTTCCCAACCCAGGGATCAAACCCACATCTCCTGCATTTCCTGCATTGGTAGGCAGGTTCTTTACCACTAGCACGACCTGGAAGCCCATCATTATTTTATTTCCTACCGAAAAGGAGACTCTGCTACCAATGATGATATACTATAGCACGGGATTTTAATTATATACTTATCAGAAGTTCTCTTTTTAGACTTACACATCACAGAGATTTTTATCATTACTTTAGTCTTAAGCATGTATGAAAAGGAAGATAGAAGTGAAATCAAATTTGTGAATGCTCAGCATGTGGCACTGTTATCACCACTAAGTGCTGATTTAAAAATAGTTTGGAGACCACCTTGGGTGAGGATAAAATCACACTTCAATATGAGGCCCAGAGCTAGCATTTCCCAAATTGTCCAGTTTACAGATAATCCTGAATGCCCTTGGAAAACCAAATGGCTTTCTCTCCTGCCAAGACACCCAGAGAAGCTACCCCACTGAAATGACACCTATCATGGGGGAATGTCCCAGAGGGATTTGACAAAGGGTCTGCTCTCTCCCAGTCAGCACGCCCTCGGCTGACAGCCATCTGGGGCCAGGACCTAGGAAGGCCATCCTTCCGACAGGTCCACAGTCTGGCTCCAGCCTGCAGACATTTGCTTGCTTGTTGTTTGGTTGGTTGTCTGCTATGCAACAGAACTGCACTTTTTAAATTGGGTTTGAAGAATGAGGTGAGGCCTGACCTGACCCCAATCTGACATTTACATGACCTGTTTCTCTCTGAAGAAGTTCTAAATTTCTTCTTCACTGTGCCATTACTTAGACTGCAAATTTTAGAACATATTGGTTTCTGATGCTAAAAAAAATGCTTAATTCTTTGGGTTATATGTAGGAAGAATCACCCTCTCAGTAAAATGAGATCATGGGTTGATTTAAGGACTGCTAGCTCCAAGGCCGGAGAAGGCAATGTCAAGCCACTCCAGTACTCTTGCCTGGAAAATCCCATGGACGGAGCAGCCTGATAGGCTGCAGTCCATGGGGTCGCTACGAATCAGACATGACTGAGTGACTTCACTTTCACTTTTCACTTTCACACATTGGAGAAGGAAATGGCAACCCACTCCAGTGTTCTTGCCTGGAGAATCCCAGGGACGGGGGAGCCTGGTGGGCTGCCGTCTATGGGGTCACACAGAGTCGGACACGACTGAAGTGACTTAGCAGCAGCAGCAGCTCCAAGGCTTCATTCTTCTTGATTTTTTTTTTTTTAACTCTAGCAATGCTCACCAATTAATGTGTATAGCGGGTATTTTTCACAACCTAAAAAAACACATTTTGGTAAATTTGCATATAAGTGCTAGATTATGAAGCAATTTTTTCTAACATCATTGTCCTGATGTGAATACTGTTGATGGTGACAATAATGCAGCAATATATTATTTTACATATAATATAAAACAGGTATAGGGCCTTTTCGTCTTTACAAATCTATGGGGTAAATTATTTCTGCTGTGGAGACTGAAGCACAGTTCATAAAGATGGTAAACATAACAAGTCTTTCGGGGGATTTGAACAAGTATTTTGGGCATTTCCCATGCTTTTTCTATTATGCCAAATTTCCTCTTTAAACACAAAATTAACAAATGGAAATGAAGAAAATGGTAGAATGATACTTACCTGTCTAAAACATACTGTATTTATTAACAGAATACTGTAAATAGATTGTTTTAATGTAATATAATAGTAGGCAATGGCCTTCATGGTGTTTCTTCTTTGGCACTATATTTGGAACTAAAACGTCAACAGTCATCCATTTAATATTTATTTAGAATCACTATACACAAGCATTATTTTAGGTCATGGAAGAGAAAAATTACAAAACAGCTCACATCAACAGTAAGGCTGTTTTGCATAAATTTTATTCTTCAATATCTGTGTGAAAGTTCAGGGCAGATTATCCTCATTTTACATGAGGAAACTAGAGAATAAACAGTGTTCCTCTGAAACAGAATGAAAAATATGTCCTTGAAAAGATATTATATTGGGATTAAGAAAGCCTGTTGTACATGGACCCATAGAGTGTCAAGCAAAGAGGGCACTTGGAGATTCTCTGGCCTTTGGGTGCCTAGAGGAGCCAAAGGACCCTGATTCTGTAGCATACTTTTATCTTTCGGATTGGCTAAAAAGCGTTTGGATTTTTCCATAAGATATTATTAAAAACCGAAAGGAACTTTTTGGCCAACCCAATAGTTGTGATTCCCCTATCCATATGTGTCCTTTCACATTCGAATTATATTGGAAATACAGTTTTCCATTCTATCTTCTATATACTCTTCAAAGTCATCATAAAATTCCATTAAAGGAATTAAAACATTTACTTACCTATTATTCTGCTATTGGATTTACAATGTGGTCAAATTTTCAATATTCTAAATAATACCATCCTAAATATTCTTCAAGAGGCCCACAGTAAACCCATTAATAAACGATCAGTTAATCTATGACAAAGGAGACAAGGTTATATAGTGGAGAAAAGACAGTCTCTTCAATGAGCAGTGCTGGGAAAATTGGACAACTAAATGTAAAAGAATGAAATTAGAAAACTCCCTAACATCATACCTAATACACAAAAATAAACTCAAAATGGATTAAAGACTTTTGAAGAAGAATGGATACAGTAAAACTCCCAGAGGAAACATATGCAGAACTCTCTTTTACATAAATCGCAGCAGTGTTTTTTGAATTTGTCTTCTAAAGCAAAGCAAGTAAAAGCACAAATAAACAAATGGGATCCAATCAAATATAAAAGCTTTTGCACAGCAAAGAAAACCATCGACAAAACAAAAAGGCAACATACTGAATGGGAGAAAAATATTTGCAAATGATATGACATATAAGGGATTAATATCCAATATATATAAACAGCTCACATGACTTAGTATTAAAAAAAAACTCACAATAAACCAGATTTAAGGAATGGACAGAAAACTGAACAGACTTTTTTCCAAAGAGTAAATGTAGATGGCCAACAGGCACATGAAAAGATGTTCAACATGGCTTATCATCAGGCAAATTGCAAATCCAAACCACAATACGATGTTATCTCTTACCTATCAGAATGGGCATCATCACAAAGAATACAGATAACAAATGCTGTTGAGAATGTGGATAAAAGGGAACCCTTCTACACAGTTGATGGGAATGTAAATTGGTATGCTGCTGCTGCTGCTGCTGCTAAGTCGCTTCAGTCTTGTCCGACTCTGTGCGACCCCACAGACGGCAGCCCACCAGGCTCCGCCATCCCTGGGATTCTCCAGGCAAGAACACTGGAGTGGGTTGCCATTTCTTTCTCCAGTGTGTGAAAGTGAAAAGTGAAAGTGAAGTCGCTCAATCATGTCTGACTAGTAGCGACCCCATGGACTGCAGCCTACCAGGCTCCTCTGTCCATGGGATTTTCCAGGCAAGAGTACTGGAGTGGCTTGCCATTGCCTTTGGAGTGAATAAAATATTAAATAATTCTAACTATTTCTTTTTCCGACTTTTAAGAAAACTCAAGTGTTTTGTTTTAGTATAACTGTAGGTTCACTTATCTTTTTTTTTTTCTCATTGTTTGAAATGACTACTAGAGATAAGTGGAACAGTACAGAGAGCCTAGAAATGGAGCTCAGTCAGTTCAGTTCAGTCGCTCAGTCCTGTCCGACTCTTTGCGACCCCATGAATCACAGCACGCCAGGCCTCCCTGTCCATCACCAACTCCCGGAGTTCACTCAAACTCATGTCCATCGAGTCGGTGATACCATCCAGCCATCTCATTCTCTGTCGTCCCCCTCTCCTCCTGCCCCCAATCCCTCCCAGAAATGGAGCTACGTGTGTTCAAAAATGAAAGACAAAAACAATGGCATTGTATAACCAACAAGGACCTACTGTTTAACACAAGTAACTCTGCCACTGTCAAAAACATATAGAGGTTTTTTAAAAAAACTAAAATTAGAATTACCATATGACCCAGCAATTCCACTCCTGGGTATACATAGAGAAAACCCCAAAATACTAATTCAAAAAGATACATGCACTCCAATGTTCATAGGCGCATTATTCAAAATTGTCAAAGTATGGAAGCAACCTAAGTGTCTATCAACAGATGAATAAATAAAGAAGATGTGATAAGCACATACACACGAGAGAGAATACTGCTCAGCCACAAAACAAAATTTTGCCATTTCAGCAACATAAATGGATTTGGAGGGTATTATCCTTAGTCAAATGGCAGATAGAGAAAGATAAATACTGAATGGTATAATTTATATGTGGAATCTTAAAAACACAACAAACTATTGAATAAAACAAAAAAGAAGTAGACTCACTGATACAGAAAACAAACTAGTGCTTGCCAGAAGACAGAAGAAAGAGGGAAGGGGCAATATAAACATTCAAAAAATAAAAGGACTATTATGTGAAATCATGTGTGTGAGACTTCAAAAAATTTAAAAAACACTATAGAATTTAAAGAATCTTTCATTCAATTAAAAAAAAAAGAGACATATTTAGGGCAAATCTACTCAGTGGCTCAGAGAAAATTCAATAAAAAAGGTAGCTTTACCAATAAGAGTCCTAATTATATCCATAATAAAATTTTAGTATAAAAAATATTACTCCAAAGAATATTTCTTTTATACTGAAAATTATAGGACAAGTCTGGAAGGAAACCTTGCCATTTGCAGCAACACTGATGGACCTTGAAGGCATTATGGGAAGCAAAATAAGGGAGACAAAAATGACAAATACCATCTGATTTCACTTTTTTGTAGAATCTAAAAATTTAAAAAGAAAGAAAAGAAACTGATGTAACGTACAAGATGGTGACTACAGTTAATAATACTGCATTGCATATTTGAAAATTACTAAGAGAGTTCAGTTCAGTTCAGTTCAGTCGCTCAGTCGTGTCCGACTCTCCGCGACCCCATGAATCACAGCACGCCAGGCCTCCCTGTCCATCACCAACTCCCGGAGTTCACTCAAACTCATGTCCTAAGGGAGTAGACTGATGCTAAAGCTGCCACCTGATGTGAAGAGCCGACTCACTGGAAAAGACCCTGATGCTGGGAAAGATTGAAGGCAGGAGGAGAAGGGGACAACAGAGGATGAGATGGTTGGATGGCATCACTGTCTCCATGGACATGAGTTTGCTCAAGCTCCAGGAGCTGGCGATGGACAGGGAAGCCTGGCATGCTGCAGTCCATGGGGTCGAAAAGAGTCAGCATGACTGAGTGACTGAACTGAACTGAACTGAACTATCTCACTTTTTTTAAAAGTGTCTGAAAAAAATAAAATAAAATAAAAGTGTCTCACATAGTTCAGGGATGTGCTTATGTACACTGAATGGTAGAAATTTTATTCCAATTAATATTAATTGTATATTAATTATCATTATGTCAATGTTTATACCAGTATGCTATTATATGTTGATTTACATTTTAAAATAATATAAATGTTATTATAAAATATGATAGTTTATCTCTTAAGAAAAAAAAAAAAGAACACCTGAAGAAGTTAACCACTCTAAGCTTCAATTTCCTCAAATATAAAAAGTATAATACTTATTTCAAAGGCTGTTAAGAATGAACTGGGATTAAGTATATAAAGTCCTTGAAATAAACTGAGAGCTAATAAAGATGCTTATCATGATGACTGTCATCCTCACAACATCATAATCATCTATCAGCACTGCTGCTATCATTATCATCGTCATCCTCAGGTCATAACCACAGTCAGCACAGCCACCACCACTGTCATCTGCCCTGATGCAGTCAATGGGTCACAGAGTGCCCCTGACAGATTACTGAGAGATGACCTCACTATTTGGTTCACTTTTGATGAGCACAAGCCACATTTTCAGAGTCACTGTCATTGTCCTTGGCAGACAGCAGTCCCAGCCTTGAATGTTTTCCAGGATGTGAACAGACATCCTAGAATCTAGCTCCTGCTTTGGTGCTTAGAACCCAAGCTGGCCTTGCTTGAAAGTGAAAGTGAAAGTTGCTCAGTCGTGTCCGACCCTTTGCAGCCCCGTGCAGCCCCGTGGACTATACAGTCCATGGAATTCTCTAGGCCAGAATATTGGAGTGGGTAGCCTTTCCCTTCTCCAGGGGAACTTTCCAACCCAGGGATCAAATCCAGGTCTCCCGCATTGCAGGCAGATTTCTTACCAGCTGCGCCAAAAGGAAAGCCCTTGCTTAGAGGACTGAAAATGATCACAGCTAGGCCTCTCCCCACGTCACTGCAAGGAGTGCCAACCACAGTGGGAAAGACTTCACCTATAGGACTACACAGGTACCGTCCGCAAGTCTGAAGCTTATGCTATCATGTGTCCTCTTTTCTCTGGGTCATTCAAAGACCAGCTACTGAATCAGTGGCACAGGCCTAGCAAATGAGTCACCAGCACCCACCCACCCCTTCCCCACAGACCCCCCACACACTGCTGGCAGCATGCAGAGCTGGCTGAGGATGGGGAGCAGAAGTGGGGCTGAAGGACTGCACCTTCACTAAGAATATCAGGTTGCAGAGGAGGAAGGAAGGAGGAAGAGGGGTCTGAGGCTGAACACTCATTATGTGTGCTCCTCCACCAGGCACCCCACCCAGGGAACCCCACCAAGAGGGTGGTTTGAAGGGCTCCACCCCCAAGAGTGCTGCTCCTCTACAGCAATCTAACAGTGGGCAAGGGGGTGTGAAGTGGGACATTAAGCACTGTAAGGGCATTAAGCACGCCCTCACACTGTGGGATTGGCCCAGGGTCAACTATAGTGCAGGAAGGAAAAAGAGAGCAGGCCTAGGGCCTTCACGTGGAGCCCACCCAGAGCTAACAAAGAGGACTGAAGAGCTCTGCCTGCATTAACCAAGTCCCTTACTGCTATCCCAGCCAGAGCTTACTGTAAAGGGGAGAACGCCATGGAAATGCTGTGCCTGCTATACCTGTGTCTCTGGTCCCTGCCTGAGATGTTGACTCCGCAGCTGAGTATTTGTCTGTTTTCTGACCTCAGAAGATTCACATTCCTTAGTTTTACAAGTAAAACATTTGCACTGAGTTGGAAACTGCTCAGAGTCATCACAGACAAGTGTTCACCCTGCGTGTTGTCCACACCCCACTGACTTTTATTTATGTGGCAGGCCTGAGCTGTGGTTACCAGGCACCTTGCTTCCTGGAACATTGCCAGGTTGGCCTTGAAGGGCAGCACCTGGCCATTCAGGCCTGCTCCTGTCCTGCTCCAGGGCGCTCTCTACATTTCACAGCTGAGAAGGTGAGTATTGGCCCAGTGTAGAGAAGTCCCTAGAGATTTAGTTTGGGTACCCTGTCAAAGCTGTGGTTTTTCCAGTAGTCATGTATGGATGTGAAAGTTGGACTATAAAGAAAGCTGAGCAATGAAGAATTGACACTTTTGAACTGTGGTGTTGCAGAAGACTCTTCAGAGTCCCTTGGACTGCAAGGAGATCAACCAGTCCATCCTAAAGGAAATCAGTCCTGAATGTTCATTGGAAGGACTGATGTTGAAGCTGAAGTTCCAATACTTTGGCCACCTGATGCGAAGAACTGACTTATTTGAAAAGACCCTGATGCTGGGAAAAGTTGAAGGCAGGAGGAAAAGGGGACAACAGAGGTTGAGATGGTTGGATGGCATCACCAACTCAATGGACATGAGTTTGAGTCAATTGGCGATGGACAGGGAGGCCTGGCATGCTGCAGTCCATGGGATTGCAAAGAGTCGGACACGACTGAGCGGCTGAACTGAACTGACCCTGTCTGCCAGGTGTGGCTCTAATTACCAGCTTTTGTGCTTCCAAAGTTCTGCTCTCTGTAAAGAACATTTAAGGACACCTTTTGGAAACCACGTTTAAATTCCACAAGTAGTACTATTGCCTAGAAAATTCCATGGATGGAGGAGCCTGGTAGGCTGCAGTCCGTGGGGTCGCTAAGGGTCGGACACGACTGAGCCACTTCACTTTCCACTTTCACACATTGGAGAAGGAAATGGCAACCCACTCCAGTGTTCTTGCCTGGAGAATCCCAGGGACGGGGGAGCCTGGTGGGCTTCCGTCTATGGGGTCACACAGAGTCGGACACGACTGAAGTGACTTAGCAGCAGCAGCAGCAGCAGCAGGATATGGGGAACCTAGGAATAAATTTGACTATAATGATAATACGCTATGTGATTCACCACGAATATGACTTTCCCGAGTGATGAAGCCATGCAGATCGCTCATTCCTGTGTCGTCTGGCACAGGTAGATCTCTGTGGGTCGGTAGGTAGAAAGGAGCAACTGCCTGAGTGTGGGCTGTGAGCACAGGACGCGGGGCGGGTTCTTCTTACCACAGCGGCCAGGTGTCTGCAGGGGGAGGCAGTGCAGTGCAGCGAAGACGCACCTGCAGAGGTGGCAGCCGCGGAAGGTCCAGGCTCCGTGCACCAGGGCGCACTTGCTGAGGAAGCCAGGCCTGGCGTTAGTGCAGGGCGCGCGCGCACCCCCGGCCCGCGCCGCCACGTCCCGCCGCCCCCGCCGCCCCCGCCCGGCTCCCAGTCTCCTCTCCCCGCAGGCCCCGTTGTGCCCCCAGCGCGCACCGCCCCGCGCCTACCTGCGCCTCTGGTCGTGCTCACAGTAGCGGCCGGTGAAGTGAGCCGGGCACACGCAGAAGCTGCTCAGCACGCAGGTGCCGCCGTTCTTGCAGCAGCTGGGCCGCGGAGGTGCGCCTGTGGGGGCGTCGCCTGGGGTCAGCTCCGCGCGGGACCCTCTATGTCTGATCATCCCGAGACGGGCCCAGAGAGATCCCCTCCGGGAGGCAATAAAATTGGCTTCCTGCTAATAGTGTTTGCTCAGGTAAACCCTGCTTGTTAGTTTAAGGATTAAAAACAAACTACCAGGGGTGCGGGCGTGTCAGGAAGGCTCCTTAAGACATATGGGAAACCCTGCCCTCTGCAAGTAGCGTTTTCTTTCTTCCTTCCTTTTATATGTTAAAATTAGGCTGTGACTTCGCAAGACAGTGATTACAGACTGGCCTCTCCGGAGAGCGGCGAGCGAGCAGGGACCACCCACGGGTGCAAAGACAGCGAAACAGTTAAAAAAAAAAATCTACCACTGGAGCCTGAGAGACTGCGATAAGCCTAGCAAAGGTCCGCTATTATCTGGGATTGGGATAGCTCTGGACCTGCAGAAAAATAACCAGTTAAAAGCCAAAGCCACGTTTTACCAATAAAATATTAAAACTTTTTTCAGAGTAAAAGAACACCTCACTAGGAAATATTTTTTACTTTATCAGTCAGTTCAGTCGCTCGTTCGTGTCCGACTCTTTGCGACCCCATGGACTGCAGCACGCCAGGCCTCCCTGTCCATCACCAACTCCCGAAGCTTGATCAAACTCCTGTCCGTCAAGTAGGTGATGCCATCCAACCATCTCATCCTCTGTCTTTATATTTTTACTTTATAGTATAAAATATATACTTCATAGTGTCTTTATCCTTTTACTTTATAGTATATATTTAAAGATAGTAAAAATGTTGTTCATTGGGTTTCTTGTTTGATTGTTAACTTATCCTAGTTTTTCTTGTTTTTTTTTTTCCTATTCTAAACTCAGGGTTCTGGCTTCCTAGTGGTAAAGAATCTGCCTGCCAAGGAAGGAGACAAAGGAGAAAGTCTGGAAGATCCCCTCTAGGCGCACACACACACACACACACAAACTCAGAGTTCACTGACCGAGATGACCTTTGTCTGCAGCATTGCCACTTAGCGCTTGGAAAGTCGACGAGGAGGGGAATGAACCCTGAGGCTTCCAGCCCTCCGTGCTGTCATTCTCCTCCCTTAAATTATTCAAGGTCCAGTTGAGTGTTTTCTGCTGGAACTTCTGAGCTTTACCACTGCTGCTTTCTTCTCTACTACTTTTATATTTCCCTGTTTGATAGCCTTAAAAATTAATTGAAAATATGAGACTGATAATGATTGACAAATATGCAATAAAAATTAAGAGAATATAAACAAAATGCTTCTTACTGTTTCCCATGGGGATGATCTGTAATATCAAACTGACCACAAACAGAAGCCTAGACTATTTAAAGAAATTTAATCAGAAATTTACATATGTATAAAATATATTGCATTCATATACAAATATATGTATAAAATATATATTTAATGTACAATAGATAATTATGCAATCATTTTGTAACTTGTAGATTTTTATTAATGTTGTCATTCCTTAGAAAGATTTCAGACCAAGCATGTACCCGTCCCTTTAAGAGAAGTAATATTAAGCATGCATTGCAATTTATTCCAGGCTCTTAAACACCCCTCTTGGCTCTAAGACTTAGATGATTTTTGTTCTTACCTAACAGATGGCTCCAGGTCATTTTCCCACTGACACGTCTGGTATAAAAAAGTCTTCTCTCATGGAGACGTTGAAGATCAATTCCACGGGACTGAGTCTGAACAGTTTTTGTATTTGAAGGTGTCTTTACTGCAGGTACTGGAAGAATTGCCTCAGGACCCAAGGTGGCTAAGTACAGAAGACACAGGTGTTTCCTTCTCTCTACCTTGGCCACTAAATAACTGTGAGAAACAGCAATGAGGTATCCTCTAGGTTCTGCTGTGCAGTTGCTTTGACAAAGGCTGTGCTGTGACGGCAGGGTCCAGCACAGAGCCTCAGGGACCGTCCCTTCACTGATGCCCTGCTAGGGCCGGGGGCGGGGCCTGTGTAGGCAGGCTGGTCCTCTTCCCTACAGTGTCTACAGTATTGATAGTAGCAGGAGGAGTCAACCCCTAATGTGAAACACTGGTGACTAGAAGGCAATAGCCTTTTCCCTTCCTGAAAAAAGAAAAGAAAAACAAAAAATTATCAATGAAACCACAACATGAACGAAAAAGTTTTCATGTGGAAATAGAGATTTTATATTGCACACTCCTTGCGCTGAGGAGATGGTGAGGGGCCCAGCTAGAGAAGAGAGCTGTTGTGTGGAGAAGAACCAGCTGGCTTGATTCCAAGCCTCGGATGCGGAGCATGAATATGAAAGAGAGACATTTCCACACCTCCTTTCTGAGGACACATCAGTGTTTTTATAAACGAGGCCTTTCCTCTGTGCCTAGCATAATGATCACTATATCATATTCATTACCCACTTAATACAAGACCCCTCGGGGAGGCACTGTTTTTACCCTCCATATTTTGCTAAAGCATCTGAGACTTTGAGTTTAAGTCCCAAACCTTTGGCACTTAGATATTTGAAAAATGTGAAATGCACAGATATTATAAGAAGGCTGCAGTGTGCTGGGTGATACAGCCCACAGTGAGGCAAGCCTTCCACTGGGTATCTGAAGACCACAGAGCACAGGGGTAAGTGCCACCTGCTAGTAGAACTGTTCACCTCACTGAGACTTGAACTCATGTGCAGAAACACAAACCCAGCCAAAACCCACAGTCTTCCAGCTGAGTTCACAGACCTGGTTTCAGAACCTAATGACACTCAGATTTTTTTCTTTTTTGAATTGGTAGATAATTGCTTTACAGAATTTTGTTGTTTTCTGTCAAACATCAACATGAATCAGCCATAGGTGGACATACGTCCCCTCCCTGGAGGTTCAAGAAGCTCATGTTCTTAATATCTCATCATAGAGAGAATTCAGTGAGAGATGAAGTGATAGGTAAGAAGCAGATTTATTTAAAAAGAAACACACACCACTGACAGAGTGTGAGCTATCTCAGAAGGAGAGAGGCTGGGTAATTTCATAGGCTAGTGAGTGGGAGGATTATGCCAACTATTTTGGGGAAGGGGTGGAGAGTTCCAGAAACTGGATCACCACCCACATTTTGATCTTTGATGGTGGGCCTTCAACTGTCATGGCATCTCTGAGTGTGTCATTTACCTTGCTGATGTGTTACACTGAGCCTATACTGAGGATCAAGGCCTAGTCCAGGTTGACTAGACTTGGACCCATTGGACTCTGTTTTATGTTGGGCCCTTATTCTTTCAAAGGTTGTGCCCAGCCCTCTCTCTCATGTTTCACTAGTGTCTGATGAGGAGCCGGCTTGAACCAAGAGGGGAGTGGTTCAGGGGCTGCTTCTGGGACTTGCTAATTTTCAGTTTTTCTAATTGCCAAAATAGGGACTGGGACCCTTGCCTCACAGTACAGAGGATGCCTTGCAACTCTGATACAAACTGTCCTATGATTTTCGTATAAAAACTATTTTCTGAAACTGATATGTATCCTCCAAAGATGAGATATTCTTTGACTCTTATTTAACATTTTAAACCTTTAAATGGGAAGTTAATTAAAGATGCTGTTAAATGAACTAGTAGAAAATTGGTGAGCTTGGCTGCCATGAGTTCTCCCAAAAGCTGGGTCCATGAGCTGCCAGGACCAGAACCCACAGATCTAAGCAGGCAAAACATACAGAGGAGGTTGTCTCATGCCTTCATGAAACATCCGTTAACGAGAGTCAAGACAAATATATTTTTAGATGTAATGGTTACTTCTTATTAATTGCATAATTTAGTTATATACAGAAGTTAGATACATAATTACATTTATGACTTTAAGTCAATAGTAACTTCTTTATGAGCAACATGGATTGAACATTAAAAACCATGGATAAGCTAAAGAATATTTATTTAAATAAGTTTTAAAACTGTTCAGTTTATAGGATGAATTGAATCTAAATCTTTCTGATAATATTAAAGTTTTGTAAGTATTTTCTAACATCTACAGTTTCTTTTATTAAATTTTGTGTTCTCAAGTATACAGAAAAGCTGAGACATTGAGTCAATAAAAGTGGGTTCAGCAGCCAACCATTGCCAATCTTTCCTCCTTGTTTTTCCTCCACATTTTTTTCCCTTGGAGTTTTTTAAGGCAGATCGCAGACATCATGGTATTTCCTATGTCAAATAAGGTTTTGAAAATGTGTGTCTTACAAATGGAAACTTTAGAGAAAGGAAGGGAAATGTCTTACCAGCAATATAGGGCTGAGGCTAGATATAGGACTAATGCCCCTCTCTGGGTGTTTGCTTAAGAGTTGAAATCAGCTTTGAGAAGGGAAAGGGCTGAAAGCTGAGGGGTGATAAAAACTCTGACACTTGCTCCCATTTACTTAAGGTCTTATAAAGACTTTTGCATTTCAGTAGGAGGAGCCCAGGTTTGCTTAGTTAATAAGGCCCTGCTGGAAAGGGTTGTCTGGAAACAGCTGGAGGCCCAGTGGTTGGCAGGCAGATCCCACCACCCCCTACCAACTCCCCTAAATTGGGGAAGGTCCACTTTCTTGTTATCAGTTGTAAACAGATGAGACTGGAGCCAGCACTCCCATCAGACTTCTGATTCCTTTTGAGCTGACATAAAGTGTGTGGGAATTGGAAAACCCTGTCTGAAGACTGGAGACCACCCCACCGCTTTGTCTTCAGTACATCAAACAATCACTGAGGAAAATGTTCTATGCCAATTAGGTGTGAAAGAATTTTTGGGAGTCACTTTCCAGAGAGTCTTTGATGTGTACTACTAGGGGTTTCCTGAAAACTCTTAAAATGTGCTTAGACCACATCTCAGGCCCCTTGCTCAGAACCCCCAGGGCATCAGGATTTTTTAAACCTGCCCAGTTCAGTTCAGTCACTCAGTCGTGTTTGACTCTTTTTGACCCCATGGACTGCAGCATGCCAGGCTTCCCTGTCCATCACCAGCTCCCGGAGCTCACTCAAACTCATGTCCATAGAGTCGGTGATGCCATCCAAACATCTCATGCTCTGTCATCCCCTTCTCCTCCTACCGTCAATCCTTCCCAGCATCAGGGTCTTTTCAAATGAGTCAGCTCTTTGCATCAGGTGGCCAAAGTATTGGAGTTTCAGCTTCAACATCAGTCCTTCCAATGAATATTCAGGACTGATTTTCTTTAGGATGGACTGGTTGGATCTCCTTGCAGTCCAAGGGACTCTCAAGAGTCTTCTCCAACACCACAGCTCAAAAGCATCAGTTCTTCAGTGCTTATCTTTCCTTATAGTCCAGCTCTCATATCCATACATGACAACTGGAAAAACCATAGCCTTGACTAGATGAACCTTTGTTTGCAAAGTAATGTTTCTGCTTTTTAATATGCTATCTAGGTTGGTCATAACTTTTCTACCAAGGAGCAAGTGTTTTTTAATTTCATGGCTGCGGTCACCATCTGCAGTGATTTTGGAGTCCAATAAAGTCTCTCACTGTTTCCATTGTTTCCCCATCTATTTGCCATGAAGTGATGGGACCTGATGCCATGCATGATCTTAGTTTTCTGAATGTTGAGTTTTAAGCCAACTGATTCACTCTCCTCTTTCACTTTCGTCAAGAGCCTCTTTTGTTCCTCTGTACTTTCTGCCATAAGGGTGGTGTCATCTGCATATCTGAGGTTATTGATATTTCTCCTGGCAATCTTGATTCCAGCTTGTGCTTCATCCAGTCCAGCATTTCTCATGATGTACTCTGCATATAAGTTAAATAAGCAGGATGATAAAATATAGCCTTGATGTATTCCTTTGCCAATTTGGAACCAGTTTGTTGTTCCATGACCAGTTCTAACTGCAGCTTATTTGCCTGCATATAGATTTCTCAGGAGGCAGGGCAGGTGGTCTGGGATTCCCATCTCTTTAAGAATTTTCCACAGTTTTTTGTGATTCACACAGTCAAAGGCTTTGGCATAGTCAATAAAGCAGAAATAGATGTTTTCCTAGAACTCTCTTGCTTTTTCGATGATCCAGCAGATGTTGGCAATTTGACCTCTGCTTCCTCTCCCTTTTCTAAATCCAGCTTGGACATCTGGAAATTCATGGTTCACGTACTGTTGAAGCCTTGCTTGGAGAATTTTGAGCATTACTTTGTAGTGTGTGAGATGAGTGCAACTGACCGGTAGTTTGAGCATTCTATGGCATTGCCTTTCTTTGGGATTGGAATGAACCTGCCCAGATGGGTCCCATTTCTTTGCATTGTTCACTGAAAAAGGCTTTCTTATCCCTCCTGTCTATACTCTGGAACTCTGCATTCAGTTTATCTTTTCCTTTCTCCTTTGCCCTTCACTTCTTTTCTCAGCTATTTGTAAGGCCTCCTCAGACAACCATTTTGCCTTCTTGAGTTTCTTTTTCTTTGGGATGGTTTTGGTCACTGCCTGCTCTACAATATTATGAACCTCGGTCCATAGTTCTTCAGGCATTCTATCAGAAATAATCCTTTAAATCTCTTTGTCACATCACAAGCTGGAATCAAGATTGACAGGAGAAATATCAACAGCGTCAGTTATGCAGGTGATACCACCCTAAAGGCAGAAATCTAGGAGAAACGAGCCTCTTGATGAAGGTGAAAGAGGAGAGTAAAAAAGCTGGCTTAAAACTCAACATTCAAAAAACGAAGATCATGGCATCCAGTGCCATCACTTCATGGCAAATACAAGGGGAAAAAATGGAAATGGTGGCAGATTTTATTTTCTTGAGTTCCAAAATTACTGCGGACTGTGACTGCAGCCACAAAATTAAAAGATGCTTGCTCCTTGGAAGAATAGCTATGACAAACCTAGACAGCATATTAAGAAGCAGAGACATCACTCCGTTGACAAAGCTATGGTTTTTCCAGCAGTCATGTGTGGATTGGAGAGCTGGACCATAAAGAAGGCTGAAGGCCAAAGAATTGATGCTTTGATACTGTGGTGCTAGTGAAGACTCTTGAGAGTCCCTTGGACAGCAAGGAGATCCAACCAGTCAATCCTAAAGGGAATCAACCTTGAATATTCATTGGAAGTACTGATGCTAAAGTCTAAGCTCCAATACTTTGGCCACCCGATGCAAAGAGCTGACACATTGGAAAATACCCTGATGCTGGGAAGATTGAGGGCAAGAGGAGAAGGGGTTGACAGAGGACAAGATGGTTGAATGGAATCACCGAACTCAAACTCCAGGAGACAGCAAAGGACAGGGAAGCCTGGCATGCTGCAGTCCATGGTGTCACAAAGAGTCAGACATGACTTAGTGGCTGAACAACAACAAGGTGGGTCCCTCCTGAAGCCAAGACTGGGACGTATCCAAGTTCTACTTGGCTGTGTGCTTCCTGGAATGGGAATGCGCCCCTACCTTTTAGCACAGTGCTTGGCGCATGGCACCACACAACCATCAATGCACTGGCACACATATCCACTTTTCAGGGAGGAAAATAAGGTTTTAAAAGCTACCATCTTGGGGATAAATGACTAACAAACAGCCATGTTTGGCCTTGAACCCAAGTTCATCTGATCTAAAATCTGTGTTTGATTCAAGTTGCTTTAGAATTATTGAGTGTTTAATGTAGGTATTGGTGACTCAGATGGTAAAGAATCTGCCTGTAATGCAGAGACCAGGATTCGATCCCTAGGTCGGGAAGATCCCCTGGATAAATGAAGGGCTTACCCACTCCAGTATTCTTGCCTGGAGATTTCCATAGACAGAGGAGCCTCTTGGGCTACAGTCCATGGGGTCGCAAAGAGTTGGACATGACTGAGCAACTCACACACACACAGGTATAATATACTCACTAGTTACATAGATTGTTTTGTTCTACGGTCATCACATCCTTAATGATATAGGAAGAGGGCAGGACACACTCTTTAGACAAATGACAGTTATTGAGGTCATGACATAAACTAGTTAGAACCAAGTAGGCCCAAGATGGGGGACGATTGACTCCCATATGACCTTGAGCCTCAGCTCATTGTGATACATCAGCTAAATGACATACTCTCACAGGCCATAAAAGTTCCAAAACCAACCATAAAAGGCCAAAAAATGGGTGGTACCCCAATTCCTGGGAATCCCTGTCTCTTCCTCAAAATAGTTGAAATAATTCTCCTGCTCTTTAGCCTATGAAATTACCCTCCCCTATAGAAACTGACAATGCCGTACCCTGCCACCTCTTGCCTTCTGAGATGGTGCACACTCTGTCTATGGAATGTGTTTCTTCTTGAATAAACCTTCTTTCACTTTACTATGGCTGGCTTGTGAATTCTTTTCTGTGCAAAGCCAAGAACTCACACTCAGTGGCTGTCCCAAGGACTTACCTGAGACATGGCACGTGACCATCTTCTTGTGCCCCACTTTCTTTCCTGCAACATTATGACACATAATTTCTCCATTTCGCAGGTGAGAAAAATGAGATTTCAAGTGTTGAGGACTTGTACAGCGCTTCAGAGCAGTGACCAGCAGTCAGAGCCAAACTACTGCTCCTGATCCTTCCTGTGTGCCCAGCTGAACTGGGCTGAGGGCTTCCATGGGACACAGCGGAGAAGAGTGGATGGAGAGACACTGCCCCCTCCTCAGTAAGGGAGGGTTTTAGAGGACAGAAAGCACAGACAGAACTGGCTACAGGAAGAGGGAAGGCCCTGACTGCTGGAGGGAAGAGGACCTCAGAGGACTGACAGCAGACACAAGGGTGGAAGGGCAGGAGGAGAGGAGAGGGTATGGGTGGAGACATTTGATGCAGGTCAGATGACAGGAGCCTGGATGCTTTTCCCAGAATTACTGCATACCTAAATAGGGATTAAGAGGCAGCTAAGAGAAAAGAGTAAAGTGTAAACATATATTTAACAACCAGTGTCCTTTTCCTCTGATTATGAAAAATGTAATATAGTCTGATGTTAGCCAATTTGGGAAGTACAGAAAAATACAACAGAGAAGATAAAAATCACTCATATTGTCATTGGTCAGAAATGACTATTAAGGGACTTCCCTGATGATCCAGAGATTGAGAATGCACCTTGCAGTGCAGGTGATGCAGGTTCTGTCCCTGGTCAAGAAACTAAGATCCCACAAGCCTCAGGGCAACTAGGCCTGCATGTCATAACTAAGATTTGATGTATCCAAATAAATGTATAAATGTATTTTTTTTTAAATAAGAAAGAAAATGAAATGATGATTAGGTTTTTTTCAACCAAGTCATTATCATCCTGCATATAAAAATTGAGGCAAGCAAGACAGCGTTTAAGACAGATTTTTGGAAAACATGAACTGTACACATTAGGAGAAGCAGCCTGCATAGTGTGTGTGCGGTATCTGAAGACCACTGAACACAGGAGCCCCTGCCACCTGTCAATCTGTCATATTTTTAGATTAATCCGAGGTGATTTTTATATTTTTATTTCACTGTAAATGGTAGGTTTTTGTTATTTAACTTTTTGTTGCTTGTATTCAGGAATACAGGTAAGCTTTTTTTATTAATTATTTTTTTGTTTGGAGGAAAATTGCTTTGCAGTGTTGTGTTGGCTTCTGCTGTTCAACAGTGTGAATCAGTCATAATTATCCATGTATCTCCTCCATCTGTCCCACCCCTCCAGGTCATCACAGAGAGCCAGGTCAGGCTCCCTGTGTTATAGAGCAGCTTCCCACTAGCTATCTATTTAACACACGATGGTGTATATATGTCAGTGCTACTCTCTCAATTCGTCCCATCCTCTCCTTCCCGCACTGTGTCCACAAGTCTGCTCTCTACATCTGTGTCTCCATTCCTTCCTTGCAAATAGGTTCGTTCATCAGTACCATTGTTCTAGATTCCATTTATATGCATTAATATACAATATGTGTTTTTCTGTTTCAGAGTGACTTACTTCACTCTGTGTAACAGTCTCTAGGTTCATCCACCTCACCTTAACTGACTCAAATTTGTTCCTTTTTATGGCTGAGTAAAATTCCATTGGATATACATACCATAACTTCTTTATCCATTTCTCTGTCAATGGACATCTAGTCTGCTTTCATGTCCTGTCTATTGTAAACAGTGCTGCAGTGAACACTGGGGTACATGTGTCTTTTAGAATTCTGGTTTTCTCAAGATATATGATCAGTATTGGGACTGCTAACTGTGGTAAAACATATATAAACACAAAAAGTCTTAGCTCAGGCTGCTGTAACAAAACAACAGACATGTATTTCTTACAGTTCTAGAGGTCGGGAAATCCAAGATCAAGGTGCTGACAGAACTGGTTCCTGGTGATAACTCTCCTCCTGGCTTGCACACAGCTGTCTTCCCACTGTGACCTCATGTGGCACAAGGGAGGGCAGAAAGTAAGCTCTCTGGTCTCTTCATATAAGCGGTCTAATCCCACCTTGAGGGTCCCTCCCTCAGTACACGATCTGAACCTCCCAAAGGCCCCATTTCCAAGTACCATTACATTGGGATTTACCACTACAAAGTATAAATTTAGGTGAGACCATAGAGTAATTTGAACTTCCCTGGTAGCTCAGCTGGTAAAGAATCCGCCTGCAATGCGGGACACCCTGATTTGATTCCTGAGTCAGGAAGATCCCCTGGAGAAGGGATAGGCTACCCACTCCAGTATTCTTGGGCTTCCCTGGTGGCTCAGATGGTAAAGAATCTGCCTGCAATTTGGGAGACCTGGGTTTGACTCCTGGAGGAGGGCATGGCAACCCACTCCAGTATTCTTGCCTGGAGAATCCCTATGGACAGAGAAGCCTGGCGAGCTACAGTCCATGGGGTCACAAAGAGTTGGACAAGTGACTAAGCACACACACGTAGTATAATTCAGTCCATAGAAAAATTTGCCATTTTACCATATATATTGCAATCATAATATTGTGCAGCCATCCCCCATAAGTATAAACATTTTCATTACCCCAAGAGAAATTGTACCTATGTAGCAATAAATCACCATTGCCTGCCTACCTGGCCACAGGTAACCTCTAATCTACTTTCTGTCTCTATGAACAATGCTAATTCTAGATATTTCACGTGAGTAGAATCATTCATTATTTGTCCTTATTCTTCTGGCTCATTTCACTCAGCATAATATAGTCAGATTCATCCATGCTGTAGCATGTATCGGCACTTTATTCCTTTTAATGGCTATTATTTCACTGTATACATATATGTGTATCAGTTCAGTTCAGTTCAGTCGCTCAGTCGTGTCTGACTCTTTGCGACCCCAGGCCTCCCTGGCCATCACCAACTCCCGGAGTTCACTCAGACTCACGTCCATCAAGTCAGTGATGCCATCCAGCCATCTCATTTTCTGTCGTCCCCGTCTCCTCCCACCCTCAATCCCTCCCAGCATCAGAGTCTTTTCCAGTGAGTCAACTTGTCGCATGAGGTGGCCAAATATATATATATATATATATATATACACATTTATACACACACACATACCACATTTTATTTATCCATTGTTCTGCATTTTTGTTGTTGTTGTTGTTATTGTTGCTGGTTTTGGCTGCTTCCTGTGGCTTGCAGAATCTTAGTTTCCTAACCAAGAATGGAACCCAAGGCTCTGGCAGTGAAAGCACTGAGTCCTGACCACTGGACTGCCAGGGAATTTCCTATCCAGTCTTCTGTTGTTGAACACTTGGTTTGGTTCCACCTTTTGACTACTGGGAATAATTCTTTAATGAGCCCACATCTCTTATGTCTCCTGCATTGACAGGTGGGTTCTTTACCACTAGCACCACCTGGGAAGTCCACTTAACTGAACATTGGTGTAAAAGACCTGTTTGAGACCTTGTTTTTAATTTTTTTAATATATTCCTAGGAGTAGAATTGTTGAGACATAGGGTAATTCTATATTTAACTTTTTGAGGAACTGCCAAGCTATTTTCCACAGTAGCTGCACTATTTTACATACCGACCAGCAATGTTCTAATTTCTCTACATCTTTGCCAACATTTGTTATTTTCTTTTTTCTGATAATAACCATTCTAATGGATTTGAAGTGATTAATCATTATGGTTTTGATTTGCAGTTCCTTAATAGCTAGTGAAGTTGACCATCTTTTCAAGTACTTATTGGCATTTATATACATTCTTCAGGTAAATGTCTATTAAAGTTTTCCCTATTTTTAAATTTGAGTTGTTTTTCTTTTTGTTGTTGACTTACAGGAGTTCTTTCCATATTCTGGCTATAAGCCTCTTATACAAAATATGATTTGGGAATATTTTCTCCTATCTTATAGATTGTCTTTTCATTTTCTTGTTAATGTACATTGATGAACAAATGTTTTAAATTTTGAAGTCTAATTTATCTAATTTTTTTAAAAATTGTGTTGCCTTTTCTTTGGGGGTCATACTTAAAAAGCCATTGTCAAATCCAAGGCCATGAAGATTTACTATGCTTTCTTCTAAAGATTTCTAGATTTAGCTCTTAACTTTGTATATTTGAATCACTTGGTTAATATTGTATCTGGTATAAGGTAAGGGCCCAAATGTTTTTCTTTTGCATGTGGATATCCAGTTTTCTTAGGGCCATTTGTTGAAGAGACTATTCTCTTGGAATGGTTTTGGCATCCTCATTAAAAATCAATTGACCATAGATTAGAGGGTTTATTTATGGGGTTTCAATTCTTTACCACTGGTCTATCTAGTCTTAGGCCAGTACCATGTGTCTTGAACACTAGCGTAGTATTGAGATGAAATTGAAAAGTGTGAGTCTTCCAATTTTGTCCTTATTTTTTTTTAAGATTGTTTTGGCTATTTGATCCCCTTTAATATTAAAATGGGTTTTACTATGTCTGCAAGAAACACTGTTAGAATTTTGATATGAATTGCTTTGAATCTGAATATCCCTTCGGGTAATATTGTCATCTTAACGATATTTAGTCTTTCAATCCATAAACATTAATGTCTTTCCATTTATTTAAGTTTTTAAAAATTTCTTTCAGCAATGTTTTATAGTTTTCAGTAGACAAGACTTACTTTCTTGGATAAACTTACTTCTTTTTTACACGACTGTCAATGGGAAGGCTTTCTTAATTTTCTTTTCGGATCATTCATTGCTAGAGTATAGAAACAAACTAATTTTTTTATTTTTTATTTTGGAGGATAATTACTCTACAATATTGTGGTGGTTTTTGCCATACATTGACATGAATCAGCCACAGGTGTACATGTGTCCCACATCTTGAAACCCCCTCCCACCTCCCTCCCCATCCCATCCCTCTGGGTTGTCCCAGTGCACCGGCTTTAAGTGCCCCATTTCATGCATTGAACTTGGACTGGTCATCTACTTCACATATGGTAATATACATCTTTCAGCGTTATTCTCTCAAGTCATCCCACCCTCGCCTTCTCCCACAAAGTCCAAAAGTCTGTCCTTTATATCTGTGTCTCTTTTGCTGTCTCACATATGGGGGCTTTGTTACCATCTTTCTGAATTCCATATATATGTGTTAGTATACAGTATTGGTGTTTTTCTTTCTGGCTTACTTCACTCTGTATAATAGGCTCCAGTTTCATCCACCTCATTAGAACTGATTCAAATATGTTCTTTTCAATGGCTGAGTAATATTCCATTGTGTATATGTATCACAGCTTTCTTATCCATTCATCTGCTGATGGGCATCTAGGTTACTTCCATGTCCCAGCTATTATAAACAGTGCTGCGATGAACATTGGGGTACACATGTCTCTTTCAATTCTGGTTTCCTCGGTGTGTATGCCCAGCAGTGGGATTCCTGGGTCATATGGCAGTTCTATTTCCAATTTTTCAAGGAGATTCCACACTGTTCTCCATAGTGGCTGTACTAGTTTGCATACCCACCAACAGTATTAGAGGGTTCCCTTTTCTCCACACCCTCTCCAGCATTTATTTGTTTTAGACTTTTGGATAGAAGCCATTCTGATTGATGTGAGATGGTACCTCACTGTGGTTTTGATTTGCATTTCTCTGAGAATGAGTGATGTTGAGCATCTTTTCATGTGTTTGTTAGCCATCTGTACATCTTCTTTGGAGAAACATCTGTTTAGTTCTTTGGCCCAATTTTTATTGGACTGTTTATTTTTCTGGTATTGAGTTGCACGAGTTGCTTGCATATTTTTGAGATTAATTCTTTGTCAGTTGCTTCATTTGCTATTATTTTCTCCCATTCTGAAGGCTGTCTTTTCACCTTGCTTATAGTTTCCTTTGCTGTGAGGAAGCTTTTCATTGTAATTAGGTCCCATTTGTTTATTTTTGCTTTTATTTCCATTACTCTGGGAGATGGGTCATAGAGGATCTTGCTGTGATTTATGTCAGAGAGTGTTTTGTCTATGTATTCCTCTATCAGTTTTATAGTTTCTGGTCTTACATTTAGATCTTTAATCCATTTTGAGTTTATTTTTGTGTATGGTGTTCTTTTTCAGGTGGTTGACCAGTTTTCCCAACACCACTTGTTAAAGAGATTGTCTTTTCTCCATTGTATACTCTTGCCTCCTGTGTCAAAGATAAGGTGTCCATAGGTGCGTGGATTTATCTCTGGGCTTTCTGTTTTGTTCCATTGACCTATATTTCTATCTTTGTGCCAGTACCATACTGTCTTGATGACTGTAGCTTTGTAGTATAGTCTAAGTGAGGCAGGTTGCTTCCTCTAGTCCCCTTCTTCTTTCTCAAGATTGCTTTGGCTATTTGAGGTTTTTTGTATTTCCATAAAAATTGTGAAATTATTTGTTCTAGTTCTGTGAAAAATGCCATTGGCAGCTTGATAGGGATTGCATTGAATCTGTAGATTGCATTGGGTAGTACATGCATTTTCACTGTATTGATTCTTTTGATCCATGAACATAGTATATTTCTCCATCTATTTGTGTCATCTTTGATTTCTTTCATCAGTAGAAACAAACTAATTTTTTGAGTGTTGATTTTTGTATCTTGCAACTTTGTTGAATTTATCATTTGCTATAAATGCTTTTTTGTTGTTGAATCTTTTGGGTTTTCTATGTTATAAGGTCATGCAACAAACAAAAATAGTCTTATTTCTTCCTCTTCAATTAATTTCTTTTTCTTATGAGACTGCTCTGATGAGAATTTCTAGCACTATGTTGAATAGAAGTGGTAAAAGTGGGCATCCTTGTTTTGCTCCTGATCTTAAGAGAAAATCTTTTTTCTCACCATTGGTTATGATGTTAACTGTGAGTTTTTCATGTTTAGACCTTATATATTGAGATAGTTTCTTTCTATTCCTATTTTGGTGAGTTGTGTTTGTTTGTTTTAATATGAAAGTGTGTTGAATTTTGTCGAATGCTTTTTGTGCATCAGTTGAGATGATCATGTGGTTTGTTTCCTTTCGTTCTGTTAAGAGGGCATACTACATTGATTGATCTTTTGTTCACTGGAAGGACTGATGCTAAAGCTGAAACTGCAATACTTTGGCTACCTCATGCGACGAGTTGACTCACTGGAAAAGACTCTGATGCTAGGAAAGGTTGGGGGCGGGAGGAGAAGGGGACGACAGAGAATGAGATGGCTGGATGGCATCACCGACTCTGTGGACATGAGTTTGAGTGTACTCCGGGAGTTGGTGATAGACAAGGAGGCCTGGCGTGCTGTGATTCATGGGGTCGTGGAGAGTCTGACACGACTGAGCGACTGAACTGAACTGAACACTAAAGTATCCTTTCATTATAGGAATAACTCCCATGTGGTTATGGTACACTATTCTTTTATTATATTAAACAAGATGCTAGCTGTTGAATTCAGTTTGCAAGTATTTTATTGAAGATTCTGCATTAAAATTCATAAGGGATATTGGTCTATAGTTTATCCCTTTTTTAGTGTTTTTTCTGGCCTTGTATTAGGGTAACAGTTAATCTATAGGATGAATTAAGATATATTCCTTCTCTTAAATCTTTAGGGAGAGTTTGAGAAAGATTAATGATTTCTTCTTTATCAAAGTAAATATTTTCACCTATAAATTTCCCTCTTAGTACTGTTTTTGATACATTCCGTGTTTTGGTACAGTTGTTTCTATTTTTGTCTCAAGATATTTTCAAAATTCCTTTGTGACTTCTTTCATCCATTAGTTGTTTTAAGAGTTTGTTGTTTACTTCCCACATATTTGTGAGTTTCTCAGTTTTCCCTTTATTGGTGATTTTTAGTTTCATTCCATTGTGATTGGAAAGGCAATTTGTACGATTTCAGTCTTTAAAATGCAGTAAGAATATTTGTGGACTAATGTATGGTCTACCTTGCAGAATGGCCCATGGTCACTTGAAAAAAATGTATCTTCTGCTGCTGTTGAATAGAGTGTTCTGTATATATCTTTTAGGTCTAATTAGTTAGTAGTTGTTCAAGTCTTCTATTTCTTTACTTGACATTTGCCTGGTGCTTCTATCCATTATTGAAAATAGGATATCACATTCTCCAACTATTATTGTAGAATTGTCTATTTCGCCCTTCAGTTCTGTCAATTTCACTTCATGGAACTTGTTCATATGTTTATGAATTGTACTATCTTCTTCATGAATTTTAACTTTGATCAATATATAATATCCTTCTTGTCTCTTGCACCTTTGTACTTAAAATATATATTGTCTGATAATACAGTCACTCCTGCTCTCTTTGGTTACTATCTGTGTGGAATATCTTTTTCCATCCTTTAAATTTCAACTTATTTTGTCTTTGTATCTATAGCGAGTGTTTCACAGGTAGACAATGTTTTTTAAATTTTAATAAATTCTTCCAGTATCTTCCTTTTTATATGTCATGTTAGTTTCAAGTACAATGCAAGGTGAATCATACACACACACACACATATTTTTCAGATTCCTTTCCATTATAGGATATTGCAAGATATTGAGTTTCCTGTGTTATACAGTAGGTTTTTGTTATTTATCTATTTTATATATAGTAGTGTGTGTATGTTAATGCCAAACTCTTAATTTATATCTCTCCCTCATCCCCTCTATCACCTTTGGTAACCAGAAAGTTTGCTTTCTGTCTCTATGAGCCTATTTCTGTTTTGAAAAATGTTCATTTTTATCACATTTTTTTACATGCCACATATAAGTAATATATTTGTCTTTCTCTGTCTGACCTAATATGATAATCTCTGCATCCATCCACATGGCTGCAAGTGACATTGTTTCATTCTTTTTCATAGCTAAGTAATATTCCATTGCATGTATTTACAACAATTTCTTTATCCATTCATCTATAATGAACATTTAGGTTACTTTTGTGTCTTGGCTATTGTAAATAGTGTTTCTATGAATATTAGTGTAAATATATCTTTTCAAATTGGAGTTTTCTCCAGATATGTGCCCAGAGGTGGGATTGTTGGATCATATGGTAACTCTATTTTTTTTTCCTGCTTTTTCTTAATTGAGATAGAGTTGGTTTACAATGTTGTGTTAATTACTTCTGTAAAACAAAGTGATTCACTGTAAACATTCTTCTTTTTCTATATTCTTTTCCATTATGGTCTATCATGCATGCATGCATGCTCAGTCACTCAGTGATGTCTGATTCTTTGAAACCCATGGACTGTAGACCACCAGGCTCCTCTCTCCACGGGATTTTCCTGGCAAGAATACTGGAGTGAGTTTCTATTTCTTCCTCCAGGAGATCTTCCTGATCCAGGGACTGAACCTGCATCTCCTGAGTCTCCTACATTGGCAGGTGGATTTGTTACCACTGAGCTTTTTTTTTCTTTTAAGGAACCTCCATACTGTTTTCCATAGTGGCTGCACTAACATTACCACCAACAGTGAACAAAGGTCCCTGTTTCTCCACATCCTCACCAGTATTTGCTACTTGTAGACTTTTTTCATGGTAGCCATTCTGACAAGTGTGAAGTGATTTCTCAGTATTTTGATTTGCATTTCCATGATGATTTTTGATGTTAAGCATATTTTCATGTGCCTATTAACCATCTGTATGTCTTCTTTGGGAAACCATTCAGGTCTTATGCTCATTTCTTAATTAGATTGTTTGGGTTTTTTATTTGAGTTATATGTTTATATCCATATATATAGAGAGAGACTATTAACCCCTTATCAGGCATATCATTGGCAAATATCGTCTCCTATTCTTAAATAATAAGAAATTAAGCAACTGACAAAGAATTAATCTCAAAAATATGCAAGCAACTCCTGCAGCTCAATTCCAGAAAAAGAAACTACTCAATCAAAAAATGGGCCAAAGAACTAAACAGATGTTTCTCCAAAGAGGACATACAGATGGCTAACAAAGACATGAAAAGATGCTCAACATCACTCATTATCAAAGAAATGCAAATCAAAACCACAATGAGGTACCATCTCATGTCAGTCAGAATGGCTGCTATCCAAAAGTCTACATGCAATAAATGCTGGAGAGGGTGTGGAGAAAAGGGAACCCTCTTATACTGTTGGTGGGTATGCAAACTAGTACAGCCACTATGGAGAACAGTGTGGAGACTCCTTAAAAAACTGGAAATAGAACTGCCATATGACCCAGCAATCCTACTGCTGGGCATACACACCAAGGAAACCAGAATTGAAAGAGACACGTGTACCCAAATGTTCATAGCAGCACTGTTTATAATAGCCAGGACATGGAAGCAACCTAGATGTCCATCAGTAGTCGAATGGATAAGAAAATTGTGGTACATAATACACAAGAGAATATTACTCAGCCATTAAAAAAAACATATTTGAATCAGTTCTAATGAGGTGGATGAAACTGGAGCCTATTATACAGAGTGAAATAAGCCAGAAAGAAAAACATCAATACAGTATACTAATGCATATATATATGGAATTTAGAAAGATGGTAATGATAACCCTGTATACGAGACAGCAAAAGAGACACAGATGTATAGAACAGTCTTTTGGACTCTGTTGAAGAGGGCGAGGGTGGGATGATTTGGGAGAATGTCATTGAAACATGTATATTATCATATGTGAAATGAATTGCCAGTCCAGGTTTGATGCACGAGACCGTGTGCTCGGGGCTGGTACACTGGGATGACCCAGAGGGATGCAATGGGAAGGGAGGTGGGAGGTGTGTTCAGTATGGGGAACACATGTACACCTGTGGCGGATTCATGTCAATGTATGGCAAAACCACTACAATATTGTAAAGTAATTAGCCTCAAATTAAATAAATTTATATTTTTTAAAAAATCAAATATCTTCTCCCATTCTGTATGCTGACCTTTGAGATTTTTTTTTTTTTTTCTTGAGGGTTTCCATAGTTGTGCAAAAGCTTTTCAGTTTAATTAGGTCACACTTGCTTATTTTGGCTTTTCTTTCCCTTGCCTGAGGAGATAGATCCAAAAAAGTTTACTAAGACTTATTTCAAAGGACATATGTTTTCTTTAGGAGTTACAGGGTGTCCAGTTATACAATCGGGTCTTTAATTCATTTTGAGTTTATTTGTATACATGGTGTGAGACGCTGTTCAAGTTTCTTTCTTTTACATGGAACTTTCCAGTTTTCACAGTATTTCCGAGAATTTCCCACATATTGAAGAGATTGTCTTTACTCCATTGTATATTCTTGCCTCATTTGTCATCAATTAATTGACCAAATGCACATGGGTTTATTTCTGGGCTTTCTATCCTGTTTCCTTGATCTATATTTCTGCTTTTTCTTTTTTGGGCCAGAACAATGCTGTTTTGATTTCTGGAGATGTGTAGTATAGTCCAAGTCTGGGAGACAGTTCCCTCCAACACTGTTTTTCTTTTCAGATTGCTTTGCCTATTCAAAGTCTTTGTATTTCATACAATTTTTTTTTCCTTTTAGTTCTGTGAAAAATGCCATTGGTAATTTGATAGGGATTGAATTGAATCCGCAGATTTTCTTAGGTAGTATGGTCATCTTAACATACTGTTTCTTCCAATCTAAGAACACAGAACATCTTTCCATCTGTTTGTGTTCTCTTCCATTTCTTTCATCAGTGTCTGACAGTTTTCTGAGTATAGCTCTTTTGCCTCCTTAGCTAGATTTATTCCTAGGCATTTTATTCCTTTGAGTGAGATGGTAAATGGGATTTTTTCCTTTTTTTCTGAATTTTTTTGTTAGTGTATAGAAATGCAAGAGATTTCTGTGTACTAATTTTGCATCTAGCAACTTTACCAAATTCATTGATTAGTTCTAGTAGTTTTCTGGTGGCATCTTTAGAATCTTCTGTGTATAGTACCAAGTAATCTGCAAACAGTGAAATTTTATTTCTTCTTTTCCAATTTCTATTCCTTTTCTTTCTTTTTCTACTCTTACTCCATGGCTGGGATTTCCAAACCATCCTGAATGAAAGTGGAGAGGGTCAACATCCTCTTCTAATTCCTGATCTCAGAGGAAATGTTTTCAGTTTCTCACCTTTGAGAATGAGGTTTACTGTGCATCTGTTGTATACGGCCTTTACTATGTTGAGGTGGATTCCCTCTATGCCTACTTTCTGGAGAGGTTTATTTTTTAATCATAAATTTTTGTTGAATTTTGTCAGAGGCTTTTTCTGCATCTATTGAGATGGTCATATGGTTTTTATTATTTACTTTGTTAGTATGGTGTATCACATTGATTGCTTTGCATCCCTGCTGTAACTCCCACTTGATCGTGGTGTATGATCCTTTTAACGTGCTTTTGGATTCAGTTTGCTAGTATTTTGTTGAGGCTTTTTGCATCTATGTTCATCAGTGATATTGGCTTGTTATTTTCTTTTTGTGTGTGATATCTTCATCTGGTTTTGATATCAGGGTAATAATGATGGCCTCATAGAATGAGTTTGGGAATGTTCCTTCCTCTGCAATTTTGGGGAAGAGTTTGAGAAGGGTAGGTGTTAATTCTCTAAATGTTTGACAGAATTCACCTGTGAAGCCATCTGGTCCTGGGCTTTTATTTGTTGAAAGATTTTAGATCACAGTTTCAATTTCACTACTTGTGATTGGTCTGTTCATATTTTCAACTTCTTCCTGGTTTAGTCTCAGAAGGTTGAACCTTTCTAAGAATGTGTCCTTTTCTTCTCAGTTGTCCATTTTATCGGCATATATGTGCTTGTAGGAGTCTATGATCCTTTGTATTTCCAAGGTGTCAAATGTGACTTCTCCTTTTTCGTTTCTAATTTTTTTGATTTGATTCCTCTCCCACTCTTTTTTTCTTGCTGAATCTGGCTAAAGATTTATCTTCTCAAAGAACTAGCTTTTAGCTTCACTGATCTTTGCTATTGTTTCCTTTGTCTCCATTTTATTTTCTCTGCTCTGAGCTTTAGGATTCATTTCCTTCCACTAACTTTGGATTTTGATTGTTCTTCAGTCTCTAGGCAGATTCTTTACCACTAAGCCACCAGAAGGTGAAGTGTTACAGTCCCCCATTATTACTGTATTACTGTCAGTTTCCCCTTTTAGAGCTGTTCAGCTCAGTTCAATTCAGTCGCTCAGTCGTGTCCGACTCTTTGCGACCCCATGGACTCCAGTATGCCAGGCTTCCCTGTCCATCACCAACTCCGGAGTTTACCCAAACTCGTGTCCATTAAGTCAGTGATGCCATCCAACCATCTCATCCTCTGTCGTCCCCTTCTCCTCCTGCCTTCAATCTTGCCCAGCATCCGGGTCCTTTCAAATGGGTCAGTTCTTCACATGAGCTGTTAGCATTTGCTTTATATATTGAGGGGCTCCTATTTTGGGTGCATATATATTTATAATTGGTATGTCTTGTTGGATTCATTCCTTGATGATTATGTAGTGCCTTTGAATGGTCTTTACTTTGAAGTCTGTTTTTTGTTTATTTTTTAACTTATTTTTTAATTGAAAGATAATTGCTTTACAGAATTTTGTCAGACCTCAACATGAATCAGCTATAGGTATATATATATATATATATATCCTCTCCCTTTTGAACTTCCCTCCGATCTCCCACCCCATCCCACCCCTCCTTTGTCTGATATGAGTATTGCAGTTGGTGCAATGGTGAAGAATCTGCCCACCAATGCAGGAGACACAGGAAATGTGGGTTCAGTCCCTGAGTTGGGAAGATCTCCTGGAGAAAGAAATGACAACCTACTCCAGTATTCTTGCCTGGAGAATCCCATGGACAGATGAGCCTGGCAGGCTAGAGTCCATGGGTTGCAATAAATTGGTCATGACTGAGCACGCATGCAAGCACTCCAACTTTGTTTTGATTTCCATTTCTATGGAATATCTCTCTCCATTCCCTCATTTTCAGTCTGTATATGTACCTAGATATGAAGTGGATCTCTTGTAGACAGCATATATATGGTTGCTGTTTATAGATCCATTCAGCCAGCCTACATCTTTTGGTTGGAGGATTTAATCCAT
Organism: Moschus berezovskii; assembly: GCF_049115385.1. NCBI lineage: Eukaryota > Metazoa > Chordata > Mammalia > Artiodactyla > Moschidae > Moschus > Moschus berezovskii. Next base: position 67,678,133 of record NC_142475.1, on the reverse strand, counting down.
TTGCATATAAGGCAGTTATCAATCAGTGTATTCCTGTTGCCATTTTGTTCATTGCTGTGGGTTTGCTTTGTAGGCCTTGTTTCTTCCCTTCCTCTTTAGTTCCCTTCTCTTGTGTTTCCCACCTGGAGAAGTTCCTTTAGCATTTGTTGCAAACCTGGCTTGGTGGTGCTGAATTCTCTCAGTTTTTGATGGTCTGAAAAACTTTTGATTTCTCTGTTGAATCTGAATGAGAGCCTTGCTGGTAGAGTATTCTTGGTTGTAGGTTTTCCCTTCATCACTTTAAATATATCCTGCAACTCACTTTTGAAGTACAGAATTTCTACTGAAAAATCAGCTGATAACCTTATGAGTCATATTCTTGAGTTGTTTTGCAGATACTAAAACCTCCATCAGATAGAAAGAGTTAGCTGTATGCTGAATACAAGCACATAGACCCCAGATGGCTTGGAATCAGAAAGCTGATTATGTTAACTCCCAAAATACCTCCTTGTTACACCACCAACCCATCAGAAGAAGTCCACAATCCACATATCCCTTGACTTCTCCCTTACCTTACCTTTAGAAACCTTTCCCTGAAAGATTTTGAGGATCTTGGGTCTTTTGTGGGTGAGCTGCCCATTCTCCTTACTTGGCCCCATTTTGGGTGCCTTGCAATAATTGCTATTCTTTCCTTTACCACAGGCCGTATTTGTAGATTAGCTTTATTATACACATGCAAGCAGACCCAAGTTTCATCTGCTAACAAGCTCAAGCCAATGATGAAGCCTCCTGTAACTGCCTGTTCCCAAGTTCCTTGTAATGAGAAATATCACGTGCCCTTACTGTTTAAGCTACTTCAAGTGGAGTGTTCTACTGTTTAGTACTTTTTCCCATTTAAATTTATCTCAGTGGGATAGACATTGAGCTAGAGTTCTTTTTCTCTGATTTGATGAAAATTAGAGAAAACTGTGTAGTTCAAACTTAGTTCTCTCGATTAGGAATAAAGGCTAATGCATCAAATGAGTACAGAAAGTAACAAGGTCCACAGTATCATATACAAAGTAAAAATAACAAAACGGTCACTACTGCTCACTTGTTGACTTACTTGTGGCATGCTTCTTTTCTGTTAAGCATTTTGTATTAATCAGAGAGTGAGTGAGAGTTAGAGACAGACATATACAAAGTGATGTGTGTGTGTGCGCATGTGTGTCTTCAGTGCTGGGCCCTGCTCTTGTGAACTATGCACCAACCAGCTCTTATCATCAACCAGCACTTTGGAAACACCCAAACCTTGGATTCCTCCCAGATTCTTCTCTTTCTTGTTACCCTCACATCCAGGCTGGTGGCGCATACTATGGAATCTACCCCCTTTTCAGTGCCTCCTCCACTGCTCCCTTGGCCAGATGGTTCACTTCAGGATATAAGAGGCATTATATTTCTCTTCAACTCAAAGCTTTCCTCTGGCTCCCAACTCTGTAGGAATAGAGGCCAAGGCCTTCAAGTGGCTTTCATGCCCACCACCATGTGCCTGGGCTTCCTCTTAGAATTCTCCTTCACCAGGCCTGTCCTTTTGCGTCCCTTAAATGCAGAGAACTTTCCCACCAGAGCTTCTGCACTTGTGTTTTCCACCTGAGACACTTCTCCCCAGATGTCTGTGGAATTGTTGCCCCAACCCTCTCGGTCTTTGCTCAAACATCACTGCAAGAGAGGCCCTCCCTGAAGAAGCTCCCCATGTGCTGCCACTGCCCAGACCATCTCACCCTGTCTCATTCACCCAGGTTTATTTCTGCCCCGAGTGCTTTCACCAGCTGAAATATATGCGTGTAGCTGTTTGTTTGCTTATGTGTCTCTCTGCTAGAAGGTACTGTACACAATGTTCTCTGTGTATCTCTGTCACATAGCACACAGCCTGTAATTAATTCATTCTAATTGGATGAAAGAGCACTATGTTCCCCAAGGTCTTTCTGACACTATCCAGAGGGAGTGGAGGGGTCACTGTGCATGCTAAATAGCTTCAGTTGTATCCGACTCTTTGCAACCCTATGGACTGTAGCATGCCAGGTGCCTCTGTCCATGGGGGTCCTCGAGGCAAGAATACTGGAGTGGGTTACCATGCCTTCCTCTAGGGGATCTTCCCCCAGGGAAGATTCTCCCTGCATTGGCAGGCAGATTCTTTTAGCACTAACACTATGTGGGAAGCCTGGAGGGGTCATTAGATCTCCCCAATTTATCTTTTACATGTTGAGTGGTCAACTTAAATTTTTCTTTGATAAAAATGGCTATCCTGCTAAAAGATTTTAAGATGTTTATTTTAGACTAAAGTGAGTGACAGTCACTCAGTCATGTCTGACTCTTTAAAACCCCCTGGACTATACAGCACACGGAATTCTCCAGGCCCGAATACTGGAGTGGGTATCCTTTCCCTTCTCCAGGGATCTTCCCAACCCAGGGATCAAACCCAGGTCTCCCGCGTTGCCAGCAGATTCTTTACCAGGTGAGCCACAGGGGAAGCCTTATTTTAGACTATTCCATGGGTAAAGGGGGGACAATGGATTGTGTGCTTGAGAAGCAAAATTTCACTACTTTACACACTTTCCTTTAGCTGGAGGATAATTGATACACAATGTTACATTGGTTTCTGCCATACAACAATGCAGATCAGTCGTGATATATATCCCCTCCCTCTCCTCTCCCATCCCACCCTCTAGGTCATCTTAGAGTCCCAGGCTGGGCTCCCCAACTTTACTCAGTTCTATTGTGTAAATGTAAGAAATGAACATATAGCATTTTAACTTAAAAATAAAAGACTTATAAATAGTGCAGTGATGTGGAGGAGTGTAATGCACTGTCTGCTACCCAGGCCTGTCTGTTACCAATGGGACCAGCATACCTCAGATCAGGCCTCATCATCTCCTCTCTCTTACTTTCTGTGAGACCTGAGCATTTCTTTACACAAACTACACACTGTGTGTGGATTTTAAATGCACAGATTATTGTATCTTTCTCATTTTAAAAATATCCATGCACCTTACAACACAGTTGGAGGAGAATAGTCAAAGGACAGATATGCCTTCCTACAAAGACTTGCACTGGTAACACTGTTAAGTACTTTTTATGTTTTGGTTTACAATGCAAGTTTTGTGTTTGTTTTATGCAGTTGGATATACTTGCATCTAGGTCCAAGTTTATGTCCTTTCACAAATTTCTACCATGTTGAAGTCCTAACTTTCATGTCTCTTGAAAGAATTAAAATTAAAATCAGTTCTTCTTTCTCTCTCCTGTTGCTTTGGAACAGGTCCTTTGCTTCAGAAAGATGACTGTGACTCATCCCAAGGCCAGTGTGCCCCGCCTGTCTACAGTGGGTCCAGTGTGGTTCCTGGCAGCACAATTAGTTCTCTGAAATTTCCACAAAGCTTGGAAAGACTTCTGATAAATCCACTGTGAAAGCCTGGAATAACTCCGGTACAACTAGCCTATTACTCTTGAAAACTGTATTATTTCCTTTGATCAATTTTCAGAAATTAAAGAAATAACGGTGAACGTGAATTTCATTTGGGTCTTGACATTGGCAGGTCAGTGGGAACACAGACTTCACACATCCTGCCTCATCACCTGGCACTAAGGAGGTGGCACTACTGGCGTGGTGTCAGGAGGCCAATTAAAATGCAAAGATGCCAAAAGACAGTCTCAGCCTTCCCTGGTGGTCCACTGGTTAAGAGTCGTCCTTGCTTGCAGGGGATGCTGGTTCGACCCAGGAAGATCTCACATCCTGCACAGCAACTAAGCCCAAGCACCAGAACTACTGAGCCCACACTCTAGAGCCTGAGAACTGAAACTGCTGAGCCCATGTGCTCTAGAACCTGTGTTCCACACCTAGAAAGTAACCCTGCTCACTGCAACTAGAGAAAACTTCTGAGCAGCAATGAGAACCCAGAGTAGCCAAAAATTACTAAATAAATAAAAATTCTTTAAAAGACTCAGTCTCATAACATAATACCCAGAATGTCCCGATTTCAGTTGAAAATCACTCCTCTTTCCAAAAAATGGGAAAATCTCAACCTGAATTAGAAAAGACAAACAGATGCCAACACCAAGATGACAAGGATATTCTCTGACAAGGAGATTAAAGGAGTCATCCTAAAAATATTTCAAGGACCAGTCATCAACATGATCAACATACATTTTTAAAAAAAGGAAAATCTCCAGCAAAGAAATAGAAGATAAAGAAGCACTAAAGGAAAATTTTAAAAGTGAAAAATATGCAGAGTTGGATAACTGAGATGGAGACAGAATGTCTCATTTACCCACTTTGGAAAGCTGCCTCGTGCACTCAAAATGTAACCAACTCAGTTGCAACTAGACATTTGTCCCAGTGCCATGTACTGTGACATTATATTTGCTTTTATTATTGGTACATACCCATCACATTAAAAGAAAGAAGAGTGGACTTCATATTTTATTTTTAAAGCACATTAAAGTGTCAATTATTTTGTTATCCAATTAGATGGCAAAGCATTGTGTTTATTATACAACAGCAACTGGGCTAAAAAGAATCAAGTGTTGATTTTATGAGACTAAGCACTCACCACAGCATTCCCAACTTACAGGAAGACAAGTCAGAAAAAAAATAGAAATTTTAAAATGGAATAGCTCATCAGAGCACAATTTCTTCACAAAAATAAAAATGAGGCTGCAACTAAAGTAAGTCTCCAAGCGTTGGACAAACATGAAGAGTCATTTACTAACAGTGAGTTAATTAGATTGACTCACTGCACTACCTGAAAATAAACTAGTTTAAGACTATTGGTCATATAACTATAACTTTCTTGAAGAGCTGAGGACATTGTGAGCAACATGAACAGCTAAGTAAAATAGGGCCAATGTTTTCAAGTGATATTCTTTGGCCTTTGATAAGCCTAATGGGGTTGCTTTATAGGTGTTGCTTATTTGAGAAACCAATCCTGAGTTTGAAGCACCTGAGTTACACTGTACCTAGTGTGTGTGTGGAGCAGGGACATTTTCAAAGAGGTTCAGAAAACAAATTCAGTACAATCTGAACGCAAATTGTTAAGCTGCTTTACAGTAGATGATGGTAAAAACACTTGTGGAGCAAAACAAGGCTTAGTTGGACAAATTTGCAAAACTTCTGAAAATACAAACCCTTTAATGTGAATTATTTGTCATTTTGTTATTCAACAGCAGGGACTTTGCAAAAAATATTGGAATCTATCATGTGTTATTGAACCGGTAAGTCAGCAGTGACCCTCATTTGGACTTATCCCTTATTACTTTCATGAGTTTTTGTCAGAATAAAAACTGAATATCCTAACTTTCTCAACTGCATAGCAATTCAATAGGTTAGCAATAGTAAAGTGTTAATGTTCTTTTATTATTTTTTTTAGCTCAGGGCTGAATTGAATTTTTTTCTATGATAATCACTATTATTAACCATGGGTTGAATTTGAAAATTAGTTTTGGTTACAGATTTAATAATGCTTCTTAGTGAAATCGACCTAAAACTCTAAGGAAATACAGAGCTTGTGTGTAAAATTTACACTGTAGTAAAGCAAATTAGACAACAGCTAATGTTTAAATCACAAGTAAAGAAAAGTTGCCTTATGTACCTCCTGTGCTGTCAAAAATTATGGACACAGTCGAGGTTGGGGGGGGAGAAGGAGAGGGTGAGATGTATAGAGAGACAGCAGCAGCAGCAACATAGAAACTTGCATTACCATAAGTAAAATAACAACCAATGCAAATTTGCTGTATGTCTCAGGAAACTCAAACAGGGGCTCTGTAACAACCTGGAGGGGAAGGGTGGGAAGGGGAGGGATGCAGGAGGGAGGTTCCAGAGGGAGGGGACATATATATACCTATGGCTGATTCATGCTGATGTTTAGCAGAAACCAACACAATTCTGTCAAGCAATTATCCTTCAATTAAAGATAAATAAATTTTAAAAACAAAAAAAGAAAAAGAGGTGCAAACTCTATTCCCAGACAAATTTGTGTGAGTATACATTCTGAGCTGAAACTACAGTTGTAACAATATTTTTTTGGACTGCAATGAAAGTGCAAAGGAAATGTCCTTATTGCAAAATCCATTTACCTGAGAAATCGATGGGCTTCCACCTAACTTTTGATTGGAAGTGATAATCTGCATTGTAATGACATGCTCCAAAATCACTGCAGATGCTGATTGCAGCCATGAAATTAAAAGACGCTTGCTCCTTGGAAGGAAAGTTATGACCAACCTTGATAGTATATTAAAAAGCAGAGACATTACTTTGACAACCAAGGTCCGTCTAGTCAAGACTATGGTTTTTCCCGTGGTCATGTATGGATGTGAGAGGTGGACTGTGAAGAAGGCTGATCGCCGAAGAATTGATGCTTTTGAACTGTGGTGTTGGAGAAGACTCTTGAGAGTCCCTTATACTGCAAGGAGATCCAACCAGTCCATTCTAAAGGAGATCAATCCTGGATGTTCATTGGAGGGACTGATGCTAAAGCTGAAACTGCAATACTTTGGCCACCTCATGCGACGAGTTGACTCACTGGAAAAGACTCTGATGCTGGGAAGGGTTGGGGGCGGGAGGAGAAGGGGACGGCAGAGAATGAGATGGCTGGATGGCATCACCGTCTCTGTGGACATGAGTTTGAGTGTACTCCGGGAGTTGGTGATGGACAGGGAGGCCTGGCGTGCTGTGATTCATGTGGTCGTGGAGAGTCGGACACGACTGAGCGACTGAACTGAACTGAAAAGGCAGATATCAAGAGGAGAATCTAGCAGAATTCGATAAAAGTCTCCCAAGTGGTAAACACTCTCAATTAATACCACAACTTCAGGGGTCAGTATTTGCTAGTATTCACCTGCGTGACAAAAAAATTTTCAGAGGTAAAATATGTAAAATCTTATTACAGGTCGGCAGTAATAGATGAACACTTGCAATCAATTTTGATGACAGGAAATAGTAACTTTGAACCCCAACTAAGCAAATGTAATCCCCCAAATACTACCATTCTTTCCATTAGTGTTCCTGTATTGCAAAATATCATGCTTAGTTTTTGTTTATGAAATCTTATGGAAATTTGTTTCTCTCTTGTCATCTGGATATATACTTAATACATTCAATTTTGCAACTTGGCCTGTAAAACCTAAAGGAGATTTACCATCTAGCTCTTTATAAAAAGTGTTTGCAGACTCCTAGAGAGGAGATTTGGTCTGTGTCTATTTATTTATTTATTTTGAGACAGCAAGACAAACTCCCATGAAATCACAAACAAACCTAGTCTCTTCCTTTTCTTTTTCCTAAATTTAAAATATTCTTCTGAAGTACAGAAAAGCTAAGGAATCTTGACCACCCACCTTTCTGCACACACAGTCCCTTTCCAGAGGTCACCCAGGGGTCATCCTGCTTCCTCCCTTTCTCCCCTACTGTTTAGTCTCACTGGACAGCCAGAGTGATCCTGTTAACAAGCAGGGCAGTTCTGACCCGTTTGCCTTCAGCCCTGCAGCAGCTGCCCATTTGATCCCTTTTAAAGCCATGACCTCACAGTGGCACTGTCAGCTCATGTACCCACCCCATCCCCACCCACATGGAACTGGCCACACAGGCCTTGGATTTTCCTTGGCATACTCCTTTCTTAGAGCCTTTGCATGGAATATTCTCCTTGCCTGGAATCATGATGCCTGACTTAGCAAATAAAAATACAAGATGCCCAGTTAAATTTTCATTTCAGATAAACATATAATTTATTTGACTATGTCCCAAATATTGCATGGGACATACTGACATGAAAAAATTACTCTGTACTTATTTGAAACTCAACTGTGACTGGGTATCCTATATTTTGCCTGCCAGCACTTGGTGGAGAGCTCCTAACTTCTATCAAGTCTTTTCTCAGAAAAATCTCCTCAGTGAGGTCCACCCTTCAGTTCAGTTCAGTTCAGTTCAGTCGCTCAGTCATGTCCAACTCTTTGTGACCCCATGAATCACAGCACACCAGGCCTCCCTGTTCCTCACCATCTCCCGGAGTTCGTTCAAACCCATGTCCATCGAGTCAGTGATGCCATCCAGCCATCTCATTCTCTACCGTCCCCTTCTCCTCCTGCCCCCAATCTCTCCCAGCATCAGAGTCTTTTCCAGTGAGTTAACTCTTCACATGAGGTGGCCAAAGTATTGGAGTTTCAATTCTAACATCAGTCCTTCCAATGAACACCCAGGACTGATCTCCTTTAGAATGGACTGGTTGGATCTCCGTGCAGTCCAAGGGACTCTCAAGAGTCTTCTCCAGCACCACAGTTCAAAAGCATCATTTTTTGGCGATCAGCTTTCTTCACAGTCCAACTCTCACATCCATACATGACCACGGGAAAAACCATAGCCTTGACTAGACAGACCTTTGTTGACAAAGTAATGTCTCTGCTTTTTAATATGCTCTCTAGGTTGGTCATAACTTTCCTTCCAAGGAGTAAGTGTCTTTTAATTTCATGGATGCAATCACCATCCGCAGTGACTTTGGAGCCCCAAAAAATAAAGTCTGACACTGATTCCACTGTTTCCCCATCTATTTCCCATGAAGTGATGGGACCAGATGCCACGATCTTCGTTTTCTGAATGTTGAGCTTCAAGCCAACCTTTTCACTCTCCTCTTTCACTTTCATCAAGAGGCTTTTGAGGTCCTCTTCACTTTCTGCCATAAGGGTGGTGTCATCTGCATATCTGAGGTTATTGATATTTCTCCCAGCAATCTTGATTCCAGCCTGTGCTTCTTCCAGCCCAGCGTTCCTCATGATGTACTCTGCATATAAGTTAAATAAGCAGGGTGACAATATACAGTCTTGACGTACTCCTTTTCCTATTTGGAACCAGTCCGTTGTTCCATGTCCAGTTCTAACTGTTGCTTCCTGACCTGCATACAGGTTTCTCAAGAGGCAGGTCAGGCGGTCTGGTATTCCCATCTCTTGAAGAATTTTCCACAGTTTGTTGTGATCCACACAGTCAAAGGCTTTGGCATAGTCAATGAAGCAGAAATAGATGTTTTTCTGGAACTCTCTTGCTTTTTCCATGATGCAGCAGATGTTGGCCATTTGATCTCTGGTTCCTCTGCCTTTTCTAAAACCAGCTTGAACATCTGGAAGTTCACGGTTCACATATTGCTGAAGCCTGGCTTGGAGGATTTTGAGCATGACTTTACTAGCGTGTGAGATGAGTGCAATTAGTACCCATTTAAAATTACCACCCAGGTCTTTCCCTACCACACCAAAATTCCTTTACCTTTCTTACTCTCTTCCTTACAACATTCGTCACCTTCTAACATGCCAGATAATTCACTGGTTGTGTTCACTGTTCATTTTTATCTCCTCTTGTTCAAGTATAAGCTACACATGGACAGAGATCTGGGTGTTTTGCAGCAGACAAAGCACTAATCTATCCCAGTAACTAGAAGTTAACCAGGCACATGAGAGTTCTCAAGAAATGACTGTTGGAAAATGAGTGAGTGTCCTCCGAGCAGCACCTAGATGTCCACAGGCAACAATTCCACCTTGAACTTATTTATATTTTTCCAAGTTTTTTTTCCCTCCCCATCCATCGAAGCTGGCAGGCTGGTATCACTCCCAAATTATCCCTCTCTCTTATCCTGCCCTCTTCCTCTCCCCCAGATTATTTGGTTTCCACAACTTGCTACAGTTCCTCTGTATTACTCCTCACCCATCACCTGCTCACTGCTCCATGGTTCCACCTTGTCCTTTAGGTGTTGTGTGTTACTCTATAATCTCAAAGTCTCCTTGCCTCTTATCTATCCCCGTATGATCCCTTCCTCATACTTCTTGATGATCTTTTTAAAATGCAAAATAATGAGAAATGAAACAGAAAACACAATTTATAAAACCGACAGTGTGAATCTCAAAACTGATAAACTGTCTTAAACTATGACATGACATGAAAAACTACCTCAAGTTCAAATTGCCTTAACAGAAGCTATTTCAGGTCTGCATATTCCAAGATAAACCCTTAGTTCAGGGTTTCCACAAAGACTCAAGGATTCCAAAAATGAGACTGTGCCAGCAACTCCCTTGGTTTACAAATTCTGGCAGGTCCTCGCTGTCCAAACCCACCCCAGAACCATCTGAAGTCTTTCAACACCCTGCCCTCACTCTCCCTTTGAGATGTTATCAAGACTTCCTGGGGGTGATGCTCACTTTTGCTCAGAAAGTTGAATAAACTCAGCTTCATGTGATCAGTCTCTGATGGTCTTGGTAGGACCTTTGTAGCCCTCTTTCAGTTTTCTGCTTCAGTTCCTTTTATTACTCTCTATGGCCTGCAGAGAAGTCTGCTAGTCCCATCATGGTGCACAAGCTGTCCCCAAGAAGCCACCTGCCCTCTGCTCCCAACATGGTTGTAGCTTTATTCTTTCATCTTTTGCTGACTTTGCAGATGTCCCACCTACCTGTCTTTTTCTGCTCCCTAGTCCTTTCTTTCAGGTACAGTTCAAGTTCCATCTCCCAAGCTACACATCTTTCTTACCCATTCTCAGTAGCCTTTTAGACATACATTGGCCCAAGTATTGAATAGTTGGCTTACTCAGCTCGTTGGAGAGACATGATTTGCCCCATCTCAGGCTCAGCATCAGATCCAGTGCCTGGTATATGGCCATCATTTGTAAACTTTTCTCCAGCTGAGGAAAATTAAATTAAATTAAAGATAACAGCTGAGGAAAGTGCTACTATTTTTCTTGTTCCTCTTTCTTTAAGATGTGTCTCATGGGCTTTGAAATTCTTTCATTCTGTCACTAAGGCAGGTCCAACTCTTTGTGACCCCATGGGCTGCATCATGCCAGGTTTTCCTGTCCTTCATTGTTTCCTGGAATTTGCTCAAAGTCATGTCCACTGAGTCAAAGACGCCATCAACCATCTCATCCTCTGTCACCCTCTTCTCCACCTGCCCTCAATCTTTCCCAGCATCGGGGTCTAAAAGACTCATTAAAATGAGTTGGTTCTTCACATAAGGTATTCAAAGTATTGAAGCTTCAGCAACAGTCCTTCCAATTAATATTCAGGGTAGATTTCCTGTATTATTAACCGATTTGATCTCCTTGCGTCCAAGCAACTCTCAAGAGTCTTTTCCAGCACGACAGTTTTAAAGCATCAGACTTCTTTACAGTTCAGTTCTCACATCTACACATGACTACTGGAAAAACCATAAGACCTTTGTCAGCAAAGCGATGTCTCTGCTTTTTAGTACACTGTCTAGGTTAGTCAAAGCTTTTCTTCCAAGGAGCAAGCATCTTTTAATTTCATGGCTGCAGACACTGTCCACAGGGATTTTGGAGCCCAAGAAATCACTTTTTCCACTTTTCCCCATCTATTTCCCACAAAGTGACGTCACAAGAGGCCACAATCTCGGTTTGTTGAATGTTGAATTTTGAGCCAGCTTTTTCACTCTCCTCTTTCCCCCTCATCAAGAGGCTTTTTAGTTTCTCTTTGCTTTCTGCCACTAGGGTAGTGTCATCTGTGTATCTGAGGTTGTTGATATTTCTCCTGGCAATCTTGATTTCAGCTTGTGATTCCTCCAGCCTGGCGTTTTGAGTGATGTACTCTGCAAAGAAGTTAAATAAGCAGGGTGACAAGATACAGCCTTGTCATACTCCTTTCCCAGTTTTGAACCAGTCCATTGTTCCATGTCTGGTTCTAACTGTTGCTTCTTGACCTGCATACAGGTTTCTCAGGAGGCAGGGCAGGTGATCTACTATTCCCATCTCTTGAAGAATTTTCCGCAGTTTGCGTGATCCACACAGTCGAAGGCTTTGGCGTAGTCAGTGAAGCAGAAGTAGATGTTTTTCTGGAATTCTCTTTTTTGTGATCCGACAGGTGTTGGCAATTTGATCTCTGCTTCCTCTCCCTTTTCTAAATCCATCTTGAACATCTGGAAGTTCATGGTTCATGTACTGCTGAAGCCTCGCTTGGGGAATTTTGAGCATTACTTTGCTAGTGTGTGAAATGAGTGCAGTTGTGAGGTACTTTGAACATTCTTTGGCATTGCCTTTCTTTGGGATTGGAATGAAAACTGACCTTTTCCAGGCCTATGGACTCTGCTGAGTCTTCTAAATTTGCTGGCATATTGAATGCAGCACTGTCACAGTGTCATCTTTTAGCACTTGAAATAGCTCAACTGAATTCCATCACCTCCACTAGCTTTGTTCATAATGATGCTTCCTAAGGCCCACCCAACTTTGGACTCCAGGCTGTCTGGCTCTAAGTGAGTGATCACGCCATCATGGTTATCTGGGTCATGAAGATCTTTTTTGTATAGTTCCTCTGTGTATTCTTCCCACCTGTTCTTCATATCTTCTGCTTCTGCTAGATCCATACCTTTTCTGTCCTTTATTGTGCCCCATCTCTGTGTGAAACGTTCTTACACAGGACTGGGGAAACAGAGGGCACAGACAAAACCTTGTGTGCCCCAGGACCCAGGAGAAAAGAGCAGTGACCCCACAAGAGACTGCCACAGACTTGCCTGTGCTGTGAGTGTCCAGGAGTCCCCAGCAGAGGCGTAGGTTGGCCGTGGCCTGCTGCAGGGTTGGGAGCACTTAGCATGACAGTGCGTGCACTAGACCTTTTGAAGGAGGTTGCCATTATCTTCGTTCAGTTCAGTCGCTCAGTCGTGTCCGACTCTTTGCGACCCCATGAATCACAGCACACCAGGCCTCCCTGTCCCTCACCAACTCCCGGAGTTCACTCAAACTCATGTGCATCGAGTCGGTGATACCATCCAGCCATCTCATTGTCTGCCGTCCCCTTCTCCTCCCACCCCCAATCCTTCCCAGCATCGGAGTCTTTTCCAATGAGTCAGCTCTTTGCATGAGGTGGCCAAAGTACTGGAGTTTCAGCTTTCGCATCAGTCCTTCCAATGAACACCCAGGACTGATCTCCTTTAGAATGGACTGGTTGGATCTCCTTGCAGTCCAAGGGACTCTCAAGAGTCTTCTCCAACACCACAGTTCAAAAGCATCAATTCTTTGGCGATCAGCTTTCTTCACACTCCAACTCTCACATCCTTACATGACCACTGGAATTATCTTCATTAATTCCATCCTACTTTGTTCTCAGGGCAAACAACAGGGAGGGAACATAGATCCATCCAAAAACAGAAAATTGGATTAAAGATTTACTGAGCATGGCTCCACTCATCAGAACAAGACCCAATTTCCCCCACAGTCAGTCTCTCCTATCAGGAAACTTCCATAGACCTCTTATCTTTATCCATCAGAGGGCAGACAGAATGAAACCACAGTCACAGAAAATTAATCAAACTGATCACATGGACCACAGCCTTGTGTAACTCAATGAAACTGAGCCACGCTGTGTAGGGCCGCCCAAGACAGACGGGTCATGGTGGAGAATTCTGACAAAATGTGGTCCACTGGAGAAGGGAATGGCAATCAACTTCAATATTCTTGCCTTGAGAACCCAATGAACAGCATGAACAGCAACAAGGGATTTTGAAGAACATTATACCTGAATTCAGAAAACACACAAGCATAAATGGAGAAGTGGCTCAGGTAAGCAGCAGTTACAGAATGTTGCCTTGGTGGTGGTGCTTTAGTCACTAAGTCGTGTCCGACTCTTGTAGCCTGCCAGCCTCCTCTGTCCATGGGATTCTCCAGGCAAGAATCCTGGATTGGGTTGCCATTTCTTTCTCCATTAACACAAGGTAAACCAGCTTTGATTAGCCAAGTTTCCATTACAATCATTTTCTTAATTGCCCATTTTGAGATTAATCATGTAGGGCCCACTTGCTACTAGTTCATCTATGGCAGAAAAGAAGTGAAAAGAGTATAGAAAAGAAACTCAGATCATGTTAGTTTTCTATTACTGTAAACAAATGACCACAAACTTAGAGACTTAAGACAACATCCACTGACTGTCTCACAGTATGTGTAGGTCAGAAGTCCAGGCCCAATGCAGATGGGATCTCTGCTGGGGTCTAACACGGATGTAACCAAGATTTTGGCCTAGGCTGTGTTCCCATCTGGGGCTCAGAGTCCTCTTCCAAGCTCATTCAAGTTGTTGGCAGAAGTTTGTCTCTTGCAGCTGTAGGACTGGGGTTCCCAGGGACTGATCTCAGATTCTAGAGACAACCCTCAGATCCTAGCCACCTTGGCCCTGTCACAATATGGCAGCTTCTTTAAAGTCAGCAGGAAAATGTACCTCCACACAGAGCAATCTAATCAAGGGAATAATAACCCTCATATTCATAGGTCTTCTCCATTCTCCAGATTGTGCAGGTCTTGTGCATTAACAGGAGGGAATTAGGGGGCCATCTCAGAATCTGCCTACCACGCGATGATCATAGGGAGATTTTTAATACAGTGTCAAAAGCAAGACCTATTGTGTATCAGAGGAATGCACAGAAGTTTCTGATCTGAAGACTAGGAATTGAGTACTTAATGAAAATAGACATGAAACAACTCAGGAATGATAAACAAAGGCATCAGGCAGTTTCAAGTAGAATTTAGCTAAAATGTAATAGGATAGATTTTCTTTTTCTTAAAATGGGAGTTAGCGTTTAAACAGTTTTATTATTTTTGAAGCAAAATTGCATTGTTATTGATTACAAATATACTGCTCAATGATACAATAAACGTCAATGTGGAATGCTTTGTGATACACCAGATGGGTGATTCAATTCAGACCATTTCCCATCTTCGGTTTCCTGTTCTCCACAAAGACCTAAAACTGGTTGAAATGACCTGAAAGACCATAGTTTTGACCTATGCTGCAAAGTGCAATGTTAACACTTAACCAGTAAGAAATCAACTCAGTAATCAGTAAATATCTTGAGTGAAACAACTCAGTGTATCCAGTTAAATAATTTTAAATGATTGTTTTATAAGTCTAATTTATTCCCTCTATCTGCATTTTTTTATTTTAAAGTGAATCGAGAGATTGGGATTGACATTTATTAATATATACTACTATATATAAAATGGGCTTTCCTGGTGGCTCAGTGGTAGAGAATTCACCTGCGAACTCAAGAGATATGGGTTTGATCCCTGAGGTTGAGAAGATGCCCTGGAGAAGGAAATAGCAACTGACTCCAATATTCTTGCTGGAAATCCCATGGACGGAGGAGCCTGGCGGGCTACAGGCCATGGGGTTACAACAGAGTCAGACATGACTTAAGGAATAAACAACAATAACAATACATAAAACAGGTAACTAATAAGAACTTGCTGTATAGCACAGGGAACTGCACTTAATGCTCTGTGGTGACCTAAATGGGAAGGAAATCTAAAAAAGAGTGGATGTATCTATAGGTATAATTGATTCACTTTGCTGTTCAGCAGAAACTAACACAACATATTAAAGCATCTATACTCCAATAAAATATCAAAGAAATCAATACCTGATTCCTATACTACCATAAAGTATTTTAGATACAATACTTTTACTTATGAAGGGTAAAGATCATTTTATCTCTTAAACAACAGCACAATCCATTTTTGAATAGCATAATCTTCTTAATAATCCAAATATTTTCTAGATAATTATTTATTTCAATATTTACAGTTTTCTAATTTCTAGATATGAGAAAGTGTATTCTAAAGCATAATTTGCTTTAGCTGTCTTTTCCCATATACTCTATTTTCTAAAATCATACAGCAAAAATAATTTAGTTTTAAAGGCTGAAAGAAATTCCCTATGTATGACAGTGTAGTATCAGCATATCAAATAACTTCTACGTTTATTGAAATGAAAATTAAAACACTGAAACACAGAGTAATATAAAACTGAACATATGCAGAAAATTTCCACCAGAAAGGATATGAAACAAAATGTTAAATCTGCATGTATAATATGGTATGTTATGCTTCAGTTTCCATAGCAACTTCTTTGACAGCTGTTAACAGGGATATTGCTGTGAAATATAAAATAGCATAAAACAAAGGTAAACATAGTTTCAATCAGTGACTGGCTTACTACACACAGAAGACAGAAACTAAACCACATGATATTACTGAACTAAACAAAGATGGTAACAAGTCTGAGAGGTTTACAGTAGAGCATTAACAAACTCCATATTGGAGATACGGGCTTCTCTGGTGGCTCAGATGGTAAAGCGTCTGCCTGCAGTATGGGAGACCCAGGTTCAATTCCTGGATCAGGAAGATCCCCTGGAGAAGGAAATGGAAACCTACTGCAGTATTCTTGCCTGGAAAATCCCATGGATGGAGGAGCCTGGCAGGCTACAGTCCACGGGGTCCCCAAAAGTTGGACACTTTGCCTCATACAACCTGACTTTTTGCATCACTGTGGCCTGACACTTTGCCACACTGTGGCCTGACTCTTTGCCACAAGGGGGCCTGACTGTTTGGCTCACTGGTCTCAGACTCTGGTCCTCACTAAGGCCTGACTCTCGTACACACTAGGGCCTCACTCTGGTCCTCACTGCATGTCCTCTCCAGTACCTGACACTGTCTCTCACTGGGCCCTGACTCTTGTCCTCACTGGGCCCTGAGTCTACTCCTCACTGGGCCCAGACGCTGGTCCTCTCTATGGCATGACTCTCTCTCAACAGCCTGACTCCTCTTCTATGGCTGACTCTGGTCTTCACTATGACTTGATTCTTGTCCTAGCTACGGCCGGGCTCTGGTTCGCACAGAAGCCTCAGTCTGGAATTCCCTGTGGCTTGACTCTCTGCCTCACTCCAGACTGATTCTCTGCCTTACTTGGCCTGAATCTGCATCACATTGCTTCTCACTATGCCCCGACCCTGTTGATCACTAGGCCCCAATTCTGGCCTTCACTGGGCCCTCAGTCTGGTCCTCTTCACAGCCTGAATCTGGTCCTCTTTATGGCCCACTCTGCTCCTCGTTATGGCCTGACTTTGATCCTCACTGTGTCCTGACTCTGGTCCTCTCTACGGCCTGACTCTTTGCCTCACTGGGGCCTGACTTTGGTCATCATATGCCCTGACTGTTGTCTTCACTGGGCCCTGACTCTGGTACCACCTACAGCCTAACTCTGGTCCTACTTGTCCCTGAGTCTGGTCCTGAATGGGGCCTGAATCTGGTGCTCACTAGGCTCTGACTCCAGGCATCTCTACCGCCTGACTCTTGCTTCCCAACTGCCTGACTCTCTGCCTCACTTAGGCCTGACTCTTGTCCTCACTAGGGCCTGAGTCCCGTGCTGTCAAGGCCTGACCCTCGTCCTCACCGTGGCCTCACTCATTGTCACTACAGCATGACTCTGGTCCTCACTGTGGCCTGACTCTGGTGCTCCCTAGGCCCTTTATCTGGCCCTCACTGGGCCTTGATGCTGGTCTCCACTACAGCCTGCCTCTGTCCTCACTAAGGCCTGACTCTCGTTTTGCAAAGGCCTGAGTTTGGACTCACTGAGCACTAAATCTGGTCCTCCCTGCAAACTGACTGTATTTGGTGAGAACCAGCCTGATTCTGGTTCTCACTAAAGCCTGACTCTCCTCCTTACCCTGCCATGACTCTCCTCCTCACCATGGCCTGACTCTCGTCCTCACTATGACCTGACTCTTTCCTCTATCCTGACTCTTTGCCTCACTGGGACCGGTTTCTTGTCCTCATTGGAGCCTCACACTGTTTCTCCTTGGGCCGTGAGTCTGGTCCTCCCTGTGGCCTGACTCTAGTTCTAAGTGTGGCATGACTCAAATCCTCACTAGGGCCTGTCTCCGGTCCTCACCGGGCCCTGATTTTGTTCTTCCCTGGGCCCTGTCACTGGTCCACTCTCCAGCCTGCCTCTTGCCCTCCCTCCTGCCTGACTCTGGTCCTCTCTATGGCCTGACTCTGCCTCACTACGGCCTGATGCTTTGTCTCACTGGGCCCGACTCTGGTCCTCATCAGGCCCTGACTCAGGTCCTCACTGGGCCCTGACTCTAGTACTTTCTACAGCCTGTTTGGTCCTCACTGCGGCCAGACTTTGGTCCTCTATGGCTTCACACTGTCCTCTAAACTGCCTGACTCTTTGTCTCACTTGAGTCTGACTTTTTGACTCACTGGGGCCTGACTCTTGTCCTCACTGGAGCCTAAGATGATTCTTCACCTGGCCCTGATTTTGGTCCTCACTATCCCTGACTCTGCCCCACTACGGCATGAATCTCATCCTCTCAAGGCACTGACCCTTATGCTGCTGCTGCTAAGTTGCTTCAGTCTTGTCTGACTCTGTGCGACCCCATAGATGGAAGCCCACCAGGTTCCCCTGTCCCTGGGATTCTCCAGGCAAGAACACTGGAGTGGGTTGCCATTTCCTGCTCCAATGCATGAAAGTGAAAAGTGAAAGTGAAGTCGCTCAGTCCTGTCCAGCTCTTAGCGACCCCATGGACTACAGCCTACCAGGCTCCTCCATCCATGGGATTTTCCAGGCAATTGTACTGGAGTGGCTTGCCATTGTCTTCTCCGACTCTTATGCTACTAGGGCCTGATTCCTGGCCTCACTAGGGCCTGACATCCTCAGAGTACATCCCAGAGTCAGCATCAGTGAAATGCTGGGCTGGATGAAACACAAGTTAGAATCAAGATTACTGGGAGAAATATCAATAACCTCAGATATGCAGATGACACCACCCTTATGGCAGAAAGTACAGAGGAACTAAAGATCCTCTTGATGAAGGTGAATGAGGAGAGTGAAAATGAAAATACTGTCTTAAACTCAAAACTCAAAAAATTAAGATCATGATGACTGGTTCCATCACTTCTTGGCAAATAGATGGGGAACAATGGAAACAGTGAAAGATTCTATTTTCTTGGGCTCCAAAATCACCTCAGATGGTGACTGCAGCCACAAAATTAAAAGATATTTGTTCCATGGAAAAAAAGCTATGGCAAACGTAGACAGCTATTGGAAAGCAAAGACATTACTCTGCCAAGAAAGCTCTGTCTACTCAAAACTATGGTTTTTCCATAGTCATGTATGGATGTGAGACTTGGACCATAAAGAAGGATGGCCCGCGGAAGAATTGATACTTTTGAACTGTGGTGTGTTGGAGAAGACTCTTGAGAGTCACTTGGAGGGTAAGGTGGTCAAACCAGTCAATCCTAAAGGAAATAAATCCTACATATTCATTAGAAAGACTGATGCTAAAGCTGAAGCTCCAATATTTAACCACTGATATGAAGAGACAACTCACTGGAAAAGACCCTGATGCTGGGAAAGATTCATGGCAGGAGGAGAAGGGGATGACAGAGGACAAGATGGTTGGATGGAATCTCTGATTCAAGGGACATGAGTTTGAGCAAGCTCCGGGAAATGGTGAAGGACTGTGAAGCCTGGCATGCTGCAGTCCATAGGATCGCAAAGAGTTGGACATGACTGAGTGACTGAACAACAAGTACAGAAGCAAGCCCTGAGCAGAGAAGCAACAGCATGTGGTTTCTTGTAGAGGGCAGAGTGCTGGCAGGGCAATGGCATGGCGACACGGGAGGAGGAAGGCAACGAGGCCTTTGGTACATATTCAGAAACCACAGAGAACAACCAGAATATCATTCCTCCAGAAACACATAGGAAGTTCTGTACAAAGTCTGCCCCAGAAATATTCCAGCCAAGCCCTGAGGAGGTTGGGCTACTTACACCCAACACCCAGTACTTATTGGTTAGACCCTCCACTGTCAATTGTTTAGTCATGTCTGCCTCTATGTGCCCGCATGGACTGTAGCCGGCCAGGCTATCAGAATACTGGGGTGGGTTGCCATTTCCTTCTCCTGGGCATCTTTATTTTAATATCTGTGTATTAAAGTCAAGAACAGTAAGTGATATGAGTTTAAAAGATACATTAAAGTAATGAACCAACTATTGTATCCCAATTGATTCATTATACTACAGCAAGAAACAAAAAGAATATTAAGTAGTCTGTTGTAGCATTATATACAATACCACAAACTGAAGGTTCTAAGTAGCTTACAAATTGTAGTAGACTATATAGTTTAAGGAAAATAGTCATGAAGACCACGAAACCGTCAAGAAATGTTTGCAACACAATGTTAAAATAGCAAACCAAGGCTATGGTTTTTCCTGTGGTCATGTATGGATGTGAGAGTTGGACTGTGAAGAAAGCTGATCGCCAAAGGGCCCCCGCACTGGACTGAAACTATGGAGAGGAAATGACTCTCAAACAAAGGAGAAACTATCCTCACACCAGGAAAAGAAGAAGACAATATCAGAAATAGACAGCTTGCCCAAGATCCTCAACTTGTGACTTGTATGATCATTTATGTTTACTTGACTTCTTGGACATTTGCCTATGAATCAAATGGTTTTCTATCATAGGCGTGATCCTAAACAATGTTTAGAAATCAATCCAACTGTTGGGTTTGTGGCCAATTAACCTGTGTCTAGTCCTTCTGGGTTATCTTGGTTAATTCCTGTACTCCAAGGCTCTAATTGGTTGGCCCTGAGAAAATTTATCTTAAAAGAAAACTATAGTTATGTTCAGATCACTGTTGATATTCAGTTCAGTCAGTTCAGTTCAGGCGCTCAGTCGTGTCCGACTCTTTGCAACTCCATGAATCACAGCACGCCAGGCCTCCCTGTCCATCACCAACTCCCAGAGTTCACTCAAACTCACGTCCATCGAGTCGCTGATGCCATCCAGCCACCTCATTCTCTGTCGTCCCCTTCTCCTCCTGCCCCCAATCCCTCCCAGCATCAGAGTCTTTTCCAGTGAGTCAACTCTTCGCATGAGGTGGCCAAAATATTGGACTTTCAGCTTTAGCATCACTCCTTCCAATGAACATCCAGGATTGATCTCAGTAGGATGGACTGGTTGGATCTCCTTGCAGTCCAAGGGACTCTCAAGTGTCTTCTCCAACACCACAGTTCAAAAACATCAATTCTTCGGCGATCAGCTTTCTTCACAGTCCAACTCTCGCATCCATACATGACCACTGGAAAAACCATAGCCTTGACTAGAGGGACCTTGGTTGGCAAAGTAATGTCTCTGCTTTTTAATATGCTGTCTAGGTTGGTCATAACGTTCCTTCCAAGGAGTAAGCGTCTTTTAATTTCATGGCTGCAATCAGCATCCACAGTGATTTTGGAGCCCCCCAAAATAAAGTCTGACACTGTTTCCACTGTTTCCCCATCTATTTCCCATGAAGTGATGGGACCAGATGCCATGATCTTTGTTTTCTGAATGTTGAACTTCAAGCCAACTTTTTCACTCTCCTCTTTCACTTTCATCAAGAGGGTTTTGAGTTCCTTTTCACTTTCTGCCATAAGGGTGGTGTCATCTGCATATCTGAGGTTATTGATATTTCTCCCGGCAATCTTGATTCCAGCTTGTGCCTCTTACAGCCCAGCGTTCCTTATGATGTACTCTGCATAGAAGTTAAATAAGCAGGGTGACAATATACAACCTTGACGTACTCCTTTTCCTATTTGGAACCAGTCCATTGTTCCATGTCCAGTTCTAACTGTTGCTTCCAATATCACCAGATGGAATTCCCTCACCTGGCCAATTAATGCCTGCTCTGACTCAATCAAAGCAACAAGCAAAGTTTCAGCCAAGGAATAAAATCTCCCACAATTACGGGATGGATTTATGTAGATAACACCAAGCCATGGTAATTTAAGTTTAAAATCTCTGTATTTGGAGCAACTAAATAATACTGAGCGTAACCAGTCTGGTGCTTAGTTTCAGTCATGTCCAACTCTTTGCGACCCCATGGACTGTAGCCTGCCAGGACCCTCTGTCCATGGGGATTCTACAGCCAAGAATATTGGAATGTGTTGCCATGCCCTTCTCCAGGGCATCTTCCCAACCCAGGGATCGAACCCAGGTCTCCCACATTGCAGGCAGATTCTTTACCATCTGAGCCACCAGAGAAGCCCAATCAGTCTAGTAACACTAAGAAACTGGGCTATGTGCATTGTGAACAATGCCAATATATAATTTCTCTGGAAGATCAAGATTGGAACAGAATAGACCAAGTCAGATGATGTGGGATATTACTGGGATGGACCTAATGGAAGCTCTTGACTTAATTATTGCTTATAATTTTACTAATACTGCTAGCTATATTATTTATATTTCACCTGTTTTATAAAATTGATCTTTCCTACATTACCAAATGGGTTACTGAGCCTCTGATACAATAATATATAGTTCCATAGGAGATCAGTGATTTTAACAGTGTAACTCTAGATTTGGGAACAATAAGAGGAAATATTCTCCTAGGCCAGAGGAGGCTTATATGGGCAGGTGGTCCAGAGAATTTTGGATGTTGTTTTATGGCCTAGTCCACTAATAGTACATTAAGTTACCCTTGCTACACCTGGGAAAGAACATTCCCAGCACTGTGGGATGAAATGGCCATGAAATGTGCCCCCTCCCATCTCCCCACAAACCATGGTCAAATGTATTGCCATGAAGAGGCCCTCGCCATCTGCCTCTGCAAAGATTAAATCCTGGCCACTGTAGCTGCTGATCTTCAGGACCCCCTGAAAAGAGTGCAGGGTGGAGATCAAGAATGAGGCACTCTTCGGAGAGTTAGACATTTTCAGGAGAAGATTTCATGAGTCCCGATTCTTACAACTTCTCATACCTAGAGAAATACTCACACGGTTAACAGTGACATCTGCTTTGGCTATTGAGAATATCACAACTAAAAGTCAAAATTGTGTAGTTATGGTTCAGACATCCAAGGAAATAACGAGGTAACACTATGCGAGTAATTTCAGGCAAGTCCTTGTATTGCTAACAACTTGAATTTTCTGAGCTGTGTTCTATTTGAATGCCACTGGATGCCACCAACATTCTCAAAACAATGTCTGCTGGAAGCTAGTCATTGCAACCTTACTTTTTAAAGGCTTCCTCTTCTAACTATTACATTTCTAGACAAGGAAATTGCCTTAGATCATATATTAACAGAGGGAAGAGAGGTGTATGATGACCAATAGACCCTGTTTTTGGTGGTGGTTTCATCCTAAGCCTTGTCTGACTCTTTGTGACCCCATAGCACCTATAGTCTATATGTTAATACTCCACTAAAAGTTAAAACCTACTCATAAGACTAGAAAACTGGCTACCTGGCTACAAGTCTCCCCAAAGCGCCAGGTCCAGACTGGGTTTCAGGCTTATTCTCCTGAAACAAAATGAAATTTGTCTATTAAAATTCCACTTGTCATTCTTCCAACTATTTGTAATTTGGTCTGTTCCACCACAATCGCAGTCATGGGATTGAGATTTTAATCATACAAGACTCAGATCCAGCACTTGGAAATCAGAAATACTTTCAATTCAATGTCTGTTCTCCAAATTGAGCCAGCACTATGCTCCATCTTGACAGGAAGTTGCCAGAGCCATAGCTGCCCAGTTCCCTGAATTAAAACTGAGCAAGACTCTGGGGCTCTGGACTACAAATACTTTCTGTGTCCCCAGTTTTTTTTTTTTTTTTTTTGTAGGATATAGGCTTCATTCACCCTCTTGACCTTCCCTGAGTTCCAAAGGGCAGATTCAAACAGTTGCTAATCAGAGAAGGGAGGGGATACAGAAACAGGGGAGGAACAGTCAAGCGGTGGCGTTACAGCCTTGGGGCAGGATCCTAGTTCTTAATCAAGGAATATGCATAACAATATCTTTGAGTTATGAACTGGGACCCTTCCCAGGTGGAGGATGGAAACTTCAAGCTGAATGCTAGATTCCCGGAACACACTATAAGATCCACTGGAGAAGGAAATGGCAAACCACTCCAGTATTCGTTCCTGGAAAATCCCATGGATAGAGGAGCCTGGTGGGCTATAGTCCATGGGATGGCAAGAGTCAGACACAACTTAGCGACTAAACCACCACCCCCCTATTACTTCACCACCAACCATTCAGAAGAAAGTCACACCCTGCAGCCCTCATGCCAAATTTTGCCTTCCTTTTCTGGGGCCCGGTGATGACCATTCTGTTAGGCCTCCTGTTTAGCCCCTATCTGTTTCATCTCTGACAGGGTCCAACAGTTTCAGGCTAAATTGTTCTTACTATGAGGTGAATGTTGGTTTCAGGCACATAAGTGAAGTGAAGTCGCTCAGTCGTGTCCGACTCTTTGCGACCCCGTGGACTGTAGCCTACCAGGCTCCTCCGTCCATGGGATTCTCCAGGCAAGAGTACTGGAGTGGGTTACCATTTCCTCTGTTTAAGTCAGGTGGAGAGAGACTTCTGCTCTACTAGGCAGGACTACGGATGCCCACTAGCAGCTGAATGTAATTACAGGAGAACCAGTCCTCTGCCCCAGTTCCAAAGAAGTATCCTGAGTATAGATAGGGCTTCCCTTATGGCTCAGCTGGTAAAGAATCGCCCACAATGTGGGAGACCTGGATTTGATCCCTGGGCTGGGAAGATTCCCTGGAGAAGGGAAAGGCTACCCACTCTGTTAGGAGAAGCACACTGACTCAAACCGTCCACCCTGGCCAGACACCAGAGGAACCATTTGCATGAGTTGTTTTACATGACAGGAGGTCCTGGTAAGGAACAGGGAAATAAGCCACCATCAACCGGAAGAGTTCTGGAAAGTTCAAAAGGAGGTACCACATGTCTGACCACCTCCCGGCCTTCTCGCTGGCATCCATCTTGGCTGAGCAAGTCCTGCATCACCAGGAAGGACTCTGAGTCAGAATGATTGGTTAAAGACAACCCAGAAACTAATTCTATCGCCATAAAACTTGAGACTGTGAGCCATGTGGCAGAGCAGTTCTCCTGGGTTCCCTTACCCTACTGCTCTCCACCCAGGCACCCTTTCCCAATAAAATCTCTTGCTTTGTCAGCATATGTGTCTCCTCAGACAATTCATTTCCGAGTGTTAGACAAGAGCCCAGTTTCAGGCCTTGGGAGGGGTCCCCCTTCCTACAACAACTCCAGTATTCTGGTCTGGAGAATTCCATGGACTGTATAATCCATGGGGTCACAAAGAGTTGGACATGACTGAGTGACTTTCACTTATCTTGAGTATAAAGTCTCTCAGGGGGACTGTGAGGGGAAACTGACTCAAATCATCTGCCCTGGCCAGGTACCATAGTAACCATTTGCATGAGTTATTTTCAACAGGAAGTCTTGGTAAGGAACACTGAACTAAGCAGCCACCATCAACTGGAAGAATTTGGGAAAGGTCAAAAGGAGATGCCACATGTCCTACTGACCTCCCAGAATTCTTGCTGGCATCCATCTTGGCTGAGCAATGCATGTGCTATCAGGAAAGACCCTGAGTCAGAATGATGTGTCAGAGACAACCCAGAAACTAATCCCATCACTGTAAAACTGGAGCCTGTGAGCCATGTGGCAGAGCGGTTTTCCTAGGTTCCCTTACCCTCCTGCTCTCTGCCCAGGCACCCCTTCTCCATAGTCTCTTGCTTCGTCAGAAAAAAAAAAAAAAGATTCTTACAGAGCATCATCACATCTATTCCTCTAGTTTAATCTCTAAACAGGGAAGGTAACTTTGTCTACGTTTTGTGTGTGTGTGTGCATGTGTGTGTTAGTCTCTCAGTCGTGTCCAACTCTTTGCAACCCTATGGACTAGCCTGCCAGGCTTCTCTGTCCATGGGATTCTCCAGGCAAGAATACTGGAGTGGGTTTCCATTTCCTTCTCCATGGGATCTTCCCGGCCCAGGGATTGAACCCCAGTCTTCTGCACTGCAGGCAGATTCTTTACTGTCTGAGCCATCTGGGAAGCCCTGTCTACATTTCACAGGTAAATAAAAAGGCTCAGAGTCTACCTAGATGATTAAAGCCATGAAACTAGTAAGAGTCCAAAGCTTTAACTTTTGAGTCCAGAATGATGCAAACTATCCAACAGAGGACCACAGGGCTGGAAACACTGTCTTGATCTGATTTGTAATGAATTACAGCGTTGCGACTCTTGCCTGGAAAATCCCATGGACGGGACTGCAGTCCATGAGGTCGCTAAGAGTTGGACATGACTGAGCGACTTTACTTTCACTTTTCACTTTCATGCATTGGAGAAGGAAACGGCAACCCACTCCAGTGTTCTTGCCTGGAGAATCCCAGGGATGGGGAGCCCGGTAGGAGGCCGTCTATGGGGTGGCACAGAGTTGGACACGACTGAAGCGACTTAGCAGCAGCAGCAGCGGCATAGCATTGTGATGGACTTCTGAGAAATATATAAGAAATCTAGGAATTTAGTGCTAGTCTCAAAGGAGATATTGGGATTCACATAGGGTGGTTGTGAAGAATTTATCATTCTATAGCTTTGTTCTCTGCAAATTTTTCTCAAACTGCTGGGAAATCTCATCCGTTGAAGGAAATGACTTATAAGGAAGCTTTGTGTGTGGGGAAGGATTGGATCCTGATGTAGTTCTGGGTGGTGTTTAGCCATGTGTAGTGGACCCTGGGAGTGTATGTGTGTGCATGAGTAATATACTTTCTGAAGTTTGTTTTTCATCTAGGTTCCCATCTTCAAACTCTTAAAAGTGACCAAGAAATCTGCATTCTTGGGATTATAAGGGGGATTATCAAGTTATGTGCATAATTCTGGAAAAACAGGGAGGCCACGGTGGCAAACCTCTAAATAACTTGTGGACTGAGATTTGGATAAGCCAAATGACTTAGGAACTTGGACATGGGTTATACCCCTGTGTCTTGGTTGCTTAGAAAATAAACCAGGGTGAGATATGGACACAAGTCCAACACTGTATCACCATTCCTTGAAACTGGACTTAATAGCCTTAGATATATCTGACCAAGAAAACACTGGCACCACTTACTTTTTTTTTTTTTTTTATTCACTTTCTTGCCCAGCTTGTTGGGACACCCTACATTTGCGCAGTCCAACTGCTGGGAAAGACAATCAAGTAGAGTGTAGTTCACTGGCTTGATGGTAGGGGGTGTTTCAGCTGGGATGGAATGCTGCTAGGGACAGGGAGTAAACGGAGAGGGAGAGGAGGCAAAGGAGCTGTTGGCTCACAGGTTAGCGAGCAGCCAGTCTAGAAGTTGGTTTCTTGCCATGTTTCCCATGGCTTCATCCAGTTGCCGTTCCTTGGCAAACTTCATGACCTCTTGAAGAAGATCTCCTACACTGTACCCCTTCTCTGCTGCCTTAGCTGAAACTTCAGGAAGCTGCGAGAGAGCAGAGATAGCTTGAATCATGTGATGTTTTCAGAGCCAGGACCCAGAGGGAGAAGGTCACCTACACCCCACCTACCTTTCTGCCTATGATTCTTGGATTAAAGGCTGAAAAGAGAGACTGAAGAGAGAATGGACTGCTCTGAGTACAATACTACCTCCCTG
The DNA here is from genome assembly GCF_049115385.1 of Moschus berezovskii. Lineage (NCBI taxonomy): Eukaryota > Metazoa > Chordata > Mammalia > Artiodactyla > Moschidae > Moschus > Moschus berezovskii. The sequence goes on along the minus strand of NC_142475.1, from coordinate 67,650,898 downwards.
TCCCTACCCATTCCAGCCCCCTTTCTTCTTGTTCCTTGTTCTGTCGCTATCGCTTACCTTCTCCAGTTGTCCATCGTTGTCTCCCATGAAGGAGAGCATGGGTAGGTTAAGTTGTGAGGCTACAATCCACTGCAGGACAGCCTGGAGCTGCTTTTGAAAGCTGCTTGTTGAGCACAGATTATTCACTAAGACTTTATATCTGTGACAGTCTTGGCAGCTCTGACACATCCCAGCTTCGTGACTATATCTGGGGCCAATGGCCTGGGAAAAATTAGAGTTGTTGGATGAGGATGCTTGCTCTTCCAAATCAGTGAGGGCTGCCTCGTTGTTGCCATGCTTCGCCATGAGAAGGCACAGCTTCATCACAGATTCTAAAATTTTATTTGTAATTTGTTGGCTCACTTGCTTCATTCCACTGATAAAGTCAACTTCTCGATTGTCCTGGCCTTGTTCTTCCTCTCTGTCCATCTTCTTGAACACGGAGGTTGATTTGTTTGTCCTGATCTCGGAATGTTTGTTCTCACCTTCACATAGATCTTCACACCTGAAGGAGCTCTCATTAAGCAGTTTTTGAATAAATGATAAAACCATGTGTGATATATCCAGCTTCTGGGAATCCAGATGTTGATTGTCCTTCCGAGAGGCGGGCGGTCCAGGTGCTCCACGAGTTTCAGGATGTTTTGTTGAAAGCGCCTTGGCACTTTGGCTACCTCCGCACTTTTCATATTGGGCACTCTGGGTCATATAGCTCATGGTACCAGGTGGACAGTCATCTTCACATTGCTCTTTGCCCTTGGCCTGCTGGGTCAGATGGTACTGGATCAGCATAAGGGCAGAGACAATCAAGTCCTTTGCCAGTGAATCTGTGGAAGGGCTGATCTCTCTCTTTTCCTCCTTATGGGGACAGGTTTTGCTAGGCATCTTGCCTTGATCACACTGGTTTTGGGTCCACGTAATCAGGCTCTCCTTGAGGATATGTTCACTGACTTTATCAGCACTGGTCAAAGACTCGCATTCCTCTTGTTTGCCCTTACACTTGTCCTTTCGCTTCACCTCAGCCTTCATAGCTGAAAATTCAAGACTTTGGTTCTTGCATTTGGCATCATGGGACCTGGCTTTCAAGGATATAAATAACAAGTACTCAGACTTAGTTTCCTTTTTCTCACCACGAAGAGCACTGACCAAATGTTTCAGCATAGCCTGCATGATATCAGCAGCGTTTTGTTTCCCATGTTGGAACAGATTCCTCTTGACAGCTGAGACAAAGTCTGAGTCGGTCATCAGGACCCCAGTGATGTTATGTAGGTTCTTCATACAGGAGTCGATCAAATCTGACACAATTTCTTTAGTATGATTCAGTAGCACCCTCTTCAGGACCACACAAGCTGGAATTGGTTTCCCAGAGCTATGAACTTTCAAGGTTTTCCTAATAACAGAAACCATCATATCAGATGCCATTTGATTGGCATAAACCACGAGTCTTTTGCTGATGGAATCCACAAATTCATTGCTGTCTTTTTGGCACATCTGTTTGTCTCCACCTTTGTTCTTGTTTGATAATTCATTATACAGAAAGGTTTTTCGACCACCATCCCTACACTCCTCCCCAGTGCCCCGCATTTCTGCAGAGGTCACTTCTACAGCATCATGGGCCATTTCAGAGGCAATCTTGCTCACAGCATTGTGAGGGCTGTTTTTCCCTTTGTCCCCATTGGGTGGATAGATCAAATGATGAAGACATTTGCTCCCACCTTCTGATTTATCCTTGATTTTCTTACAGGCCATCTGGATTACCAGAGAAGATAATTGATTGACATAGAAGGAGAGATCATCCATAGAACATTCTCCATCAGGGGAGATAACTGCCCTCTGATTACTAGCAGATTTGCCTGGAGGAGAAGGACGATTCTGGTTATTGGTGGTGTTTGTGGCTGCTGTCGTTACCAGATGTCGTCTCTGAGGTTCGTTGTTCACATAATCCATGTTCAGGTGATCGACATAGACGCTGTAGTAGTTCCCAGAAGGCAATTTTTGACAGCTTCCCTCTGTCTCTCGTAATTTATGTTCACAACTGGAGGCTGAGGGGCTCAGTGCGTGTTGGAAACCCAGGGCGTACTTTTGAAGCTCATTAAGAAGACTGTTGACTCCACTTAAAGGATCAGTAGGAGCTTGTTTGAAAAGGCACACTGACCCCTTCGTCTAAAAAAAGAACGACACCCATCCATAAGAGTTTGGATAGGTACTTCTTTCCCCTATTTAGAAAATATATCTCTGAAGTTGCACAGATTAAGGATTTGGCCTTTAAATTTTCATGGACACATAACACACAATTATATCCATTAGTACACATTCAAGCACAAGTGGCAGTGACAAAAGCTTAGGGTATATACATTTGTACATTTAACTACATATAAGTGTTATCACTATATTTGTCAATTTCATTTGCGTATGTGAACTCATCACAATATATGTCAAAAATGTGTCAGTGTCTCTGTTGTATGTGTGTATGCGCATTAATATATCAAGTCATGAGTGTGAATGTGTCAGTCGATATTGTGTGTGAAAATGTGCCTGTGTGTATGTGTGTGCATATGTGTGTCAGTACACATGTGTGATGTCACTGTGTGTAAGCATGTGTCATAATGTGCTGACATCATACCCCTTGTATTATGTCATCTGTATAGGCTAGCATGGGCATGGTGGTATGAATATTCAGTACATATATGTGAATGTAAAAATATGCGTGTATATCAGTGTGTCTCTTAATATGCTTGTCACTGCCACATGTAGCTTAAGTTACAATCAAGGAGACCTACATTGTGTTTTGTAAATATGGGCTCCTCTTTTAAAAACAAACACCAGGTGGATCCTTCTATGAAGACCCCAAAGTGAAGTTGGCCACCCCTAACTGAACCCAAAACCCTTTGGAGGATATTTTATAACTGGTTTTCCCTTCCTTAGAGTCCCCTTTCATCATAATACATGTAAAAAAAAAAAATGCTTCAAAGGCATCTGGGGTCAGAAATGATGTTTCTGATCATAATAAGAGCCTAGGAACACAGAACAAGGAATATACAACTCTTTTGTACTGAAACCAAATATCTTGCTCCAATTATCAGCTACTCCAGGCTTCTAGGATTGTGAGAATTATCATGTGCGCTAATGCCTACCCCAAACCAGCTACCAGGTATAATTTGGAATATTTATACAAAAACAAAAGAATTCCACATGTGATAGTGGTGTGCAGATGTAATTGATTCAAACTTTTATGGTACCCACTAGCCTAGGGAATCTCTCAGACAACAGGGTGGAGACCAGGCAACCACAGTGTTCGATTGTTGTGGGTTCTCTCTTTTCCCTATCTTCTCTATTGTTTTGGACACTGGGCAATGTGGGACACACAAGTCCATTACAGACCAGTAAAGAACATTGCAAATGATCTTGCTTATGAGCCTGTATCTTTGTTAAGAAAAGCACAGCAAGATTCTGTTTGCAGGAGCTACTTGAAATCAAGAAAGGGCATTCTGAGCCTCTGTGATTAGTGTCATTGTGAGATACTGTGAACTTACTGTGGGCATGAACTTACCGTGACTCTGAACTTAGGCATGTGTCCTCTAGAATGCCATAGTATTAAAATTTTGGGGCTATTTGACAATAGTTCTCTTACTATCTCTGAACCAGAGCCCTCAGATTCAGCACTGAGCTCTGGGAATGAGAAAGGCTACACTCAGAGGCTGTCTATACCTTAGACTGGTCTTGCTTCTCAGTATCCTTGATCACAGTAATTGCTTTTTCTTCTAGATTCTCCAGGTTTAAGTCACATTGGGAACTAGAGCCAGCAGCATCCTATGGAATTGAGATAAGATTCTTGTGAAAAGTTGCTTTTTTGAGATTTTTTTCAATCTGCCCCCTAGGCTGCTACTTCAAAGCAAGAATGATGGCTTCCCACCTCAGTCACCCCCACCTTTCCACCCTCTGCCACAACCTTTCCCTTTCTCATGCTGTCACTGATAACCCTTCTCGGCAGCTTCCTGCCCATTCCAACTCTGAGGGGAGCAGAGGGTACCCACCTCAGAATCTTTATCTTCCATGCTCAGGGTAGACACATCGACAAAGCATATCTGCATCAAATTAGGAGGGTTAATTTAGAAAAGTTCCAGAGAAAAGGCCTTAATTTCCCTGGAAGATGATAGCAGCACCTCCCTTATCAGTTCTTGTGAGAATTGATTGAGATAGTGTGTGGAAAGCTTTTAGGAGAGTGCCTGGATATAGTAAGATATGCAATAAACAACAGACAATTGATTTTTATTAGGCAGACAGAATCTTAATGTTACTACATTTCCTAAGTGAGAATACTTACTTGTGAAAGAGAGAGAGTTCAAAATACAGTACCCACATTGACTGAGAAAACCAAAAAGAGAGATGATTTGCCCAACTGACATAAACTCAAAGGTAGAACTTGTATTATAACTGGCTCCCAGTTCGGAGCACTTTCTACTGTTGCCAAAATGTGGTGTTTTTACTATTGATAACATAGATTTTAGGTGGCCCATGGATAAACATTTTTGTGTTTAATAGGTACTTTTTAATTGCTATTCATTAGGAAAATACATATTAGAATATCAAATCTATCATATTCTGGAAAACAGTGTTTAGAGTGAAGGTAAGTTTTAAATGTAAGTCAATTTTTAAAACATTGTAGAGGAGTTGGTCCTAAGATGGTGGAGGAGTAGGACGGGGAGACCACTTTCTCCCCAACAGATTCATCGAAAGACCATTTGAACGCTGAGCAAATTCCAGAAAACAGGCACCCAGAAAGGCAGCCCATTGTCTTGGAAAAGAGAACAAAGGACTGAGTGAATACCAGAGGAGGGCTGTGAACCGGCCCATCCCCCACCAGAGGCAGGGAGACAGGTGGGCTGCAGCCAGAGCCGGAAAGGGGCCGAGGCATCCTCTACCAAACTGCAAGCAGGCTTCCAACAGCCACCCAAGACTTCCTGGGATTCTGGACAGTTACCATCTGCTGGGAGTGTTGCAGCCATAGATCAGCTCCCCAGAAGAGACAACAGCACACCTGAGAGGGTGCACCAGCTGCCACCCAGGAAATCCAGTGGCTGGGACCAGGGAGGCGATAAGACACACCGCACCTGGGGAGAGTGTGCTCGCCAAGCACCTAGTCACCTGAGCTACTCGGACTTGGGAAGGGAACAAAACGCAGGCCCAACCAAGACTGTGCCTTTGCGGAGGACCCGAGAACCTGAACCTGAGCGACTTAGACCTGGGAAGTGCATGCAACCCAGGGCCTGCCTCAGACAGTTCACAGCAGAGCAACCTGAAGCCTGAGCAGTGTAGACTGGAAAAGCACACACGCTGTGAGCGGGCGCAAGCCCAGTGTGACCGAGACACTGTGAGCACTCCCCACACATGCCAGTGAGATTTGTTTGCAGTGTTCCTCCCTCCCCACAGCACAACTGAACAAGTGAGACTAAATAAGTGACCACCTTCGCCCCCTTGTGTCAGGGCGGAAATTAGACACTGAAGAGACCTACAAACAGAAGAAGCCAAAATAAACAGAGGGAATCGCCTTGGAAGGTGCAACCGACTAAAACCCTGTAGTTAACACCGACTACATTGGAAGGGGCCTACAGATCTTGAGAAGTTTAAGCTGGAAAAAGGAACTATCTGAAACTGAACTGACCCCACACTGCCCACAACAGCTCCAGAGAAATTTCTAGATATATTTTTACTATTATCATTTTTGTAATTAAAAACAATTTAGGAGTCCTCTATTACTCCTTTAATTTTCATTTTTATAACCTACTATTACCTTGCCAAAGGAAAAAAAGACCCTATTTTTAAGGCAAACTTCATATATATTCTTTATAATTTTTGTGATATTCTCTTTTTTTTTTAATATTGTATTTTTGAGAGTGTAACCTCTACTTTAGATTTTTAATCTTTGCTTTGTGGTATTTGTTATCAAATTTGAACCCTTAAGAATCCAATCTTGAGTATCCAGTTTTACTTAGGAGTGTGATTACTGACTTGATTGCCCTCTCCCCCTTTTGACTCTTCTTTTTCTCCCCCAGGTCACTTCTATCTGCTCTCTCCTCCTCTTCTCTACCCAAACCTGTGACTCTCTGTGGGTGTTCCAGGCTGTGGAGAACACTTAGGGCACTGATTACGGCCTAGATCTGTCTCTCTCCTTTTGATTCCCCCTTTTCTCCTCCTGGTCACCTCTATCTCCTTCCTCCCTCTTCTCTTCTCTGTGTAACTCCATGAACCTCTCAGAGGGTTCTGGATTGTGAAGAGCACGTAGGGAATTAATTACTGGCTAGATTGCTCTCTCCCCCTTTGATTCCCTCTTCTCCTCCTGGTCACCTCTATCTGCCTCCTCCCTCTTCTCTTCTCCACGTAACTCTGTGAACCTCTATGGGTGTCCCTCACTGTGGAGAATCTTTTCACCATTAACCTAGATGTGTTATCATTGGTGCTGTATGGATGGAGAAGTCTTGAGGCTACTGTAAGAACAAGACTGAAAACCAGAGGCAGGAGGCTTAAATCCAAAACCTGAGAACACCAGAGAACTCCTGACTCCAGGGAACATTAATGGATAAGAGATCATCCAAAAGCCTCCATACCTACACTGAAACCAAGAATCACCCAAGAGCCAACAAGTTCCAGAGCAAGACATGCCACGCAAATTCTCCGGCAATGCAGGAACGTAGCCCTGAGCTTCGGTATACAGGCTGCCCAAAGTCACACCAAACCCATTGACATCTCAAAACTCACTACTGGACACCTTGTTGCACTCCAGAGAGAAGAAATCCAGCTCCACCCACCAGAACACCTAGGCAAGCTTCCCTAACGAGGAAACCTTGACAAGCCACTGGTCCAACCCCACCCACAGGGAGGAACCTCAACAATAAAGAGAAACCACAAACTGCCAGGATACAGAAAGGCCACCCCCAAATGCAGAAATCTAAACAAGATGAAAAGGCAGAGAAATACTCAGCAGGTAAAGGAACATGGTAAATGCCCACCAAACCAAACAAAAGAGGAGAAGATATGGAGTCTAACAGAAAAAGAATGCAGAATAATGATACTAAAAATGATCCAAAATCTTGAAAACAAAATGGAGTTACAAATAAATAGCCTGGAGACAAGGATGGAGAAGATGCAAGAAAGGTTTAACAAGGACCTAGAAGAAATAAAAAAGAGTCAATCAATAATGAAGAATGCAATAAATGAGATAAAAAACATTCTGGAGGGAACCAACAGTAGAATAACAAAGGCAGAAGACAGGATAAGTGAGGTAGAAGATAGAATGGTAGAAATAAATGAAGCAGAGAGGAAAAAAGAAAAAAGAATGAAAAGAAATGAGGGCAACCTCCGGGACCTCTGGGACAACGTTAAACGCCCCAACATTTGAATCATAGGATTCCCAGAAGAAGACAAAAAGAAAGGCCAAGAGGAAATACTTGAGGAGATAATAGTTGAAAACTTCCCTAAAATGGGGAAGGAAATAGTCACCCAAGTCCAAGAAACCCAGAGAGTCCCAAATAGGATAAACCCAAGGAGAAACACCCCAAGACACATATTAATCAAATTAACAAAGATCAATCACAAAGAACAAATATTAAAAGCAGCAAGGGAAAAACAACAAATAACACACAAAGGGAGTCCCATAAGGATAACAGCTGATCTTTCAATAGAAACACTTCAGGCCAGAAGGGAATGGCAGGACATACTTAAAGTGATGAAAGAGAAAAACTTACACCCCAGATTACTGTACCTAGCAAGGATCTCATTCAAATATGAAGAAGAAATCAAAAGCTTTACAGACAAGCAAAAGCTGAGAGAATTCAGCATCACCAAACCAGCTCTTCAACAAATGCTAAAGGATATTCTTTAGACAGGAAACACAGAAAGGATGTATAAATTTGAACCCAAAACAACAAAGTCAATGGCAATGGGATCATACTTATCAATAATTACCTTAAATGTAAATGGGTTGAATGCCCCAATCAAAAGACAAATACTGGCTGAATGGATACAAAAACAAGACCCCTATATATGTTGTCTACAAGAGACGCACCTCAAAGCAAGGGACACATACAGACTAAAAGTGAAGGGCTGGAAAAAGATATTTCATGCAAACGGACAATAAAAAAAAGCAGGAGTAGCGATACTCATATCATAGACTTTAAAACAAAGGCTGTGAAAAGGGACAAAGAAGAACACTACATAATAATCAAAGGATCAATCCAAGAAGAAGCTATAACAATTATAAATATATATGCACCCAACATAGGAGCACCACAATATGTAAAGCAAATGCTAACAAGTATGAAAGGGGAAATTAACAACACAATAATAGTGGGAGACATTAATACACCACTCACACCTATGGATAGATCAACTAAACAGAAAATTAATAAGGAACACAAGCTTTAAATGATACAATGGACCAGTTAGACCTAACTGATATCTATAGGACATTTCACCCCAAAACAATGAGTTTCACCATTTTCTCAAGTGCACACAGAACCTTTTCCAGGATAGATCACATCCTGGGCCATAAATCTAGCCTTGGTAAATTAAAAAGAATTGAAATCATTCCAAGCATCTTCTCTGACCACAATGCAGTAAGATTAGATGTCAATTACAGGAGAAAAACTATTAAAAATTCCAACATATGGAGGTTAAAGAACACGCTTTGGAATAACCAACAAATCACAGAAAAAATCAAACTATGCATAGAAACGAATGAAAATGAAAACACAACAACCCCAAACCTATGGGACACTGTAAAAGCAGTGCTAGGGGGAAGGTTCATAGCGACACAGGCTTACCTCAAGAAACAAGAAAAAAGTCGAATAAACAACCTGACTCTACACCTAATGCAACTAGAAAATGAAGAAATGAAGAACCCTAGGGTTAGTAGAAGGATAGAAATCTTAAAAATTAGGGCAGAAATAAATGCAAAAGAAACAGAGGAGACCATAGCAAAAATCAACAAATCTAAAAGCTGGTTCTTCAAGAAGATCAATAAAATAGACAAACCATTAGCCAGACTCATCAAAAAACAAAGGGAGAAGAATCAAATCAACAAAATTAGAAATGAAAAGGGAGAAATCACAACAGACAACATAGAAATACAAAGGATCGTAAGAGACTACTATCAGCAACCGTATGCCAATAAAATGGACAACTTGGAAGAAATGGTCAAATTCTTAGAAAAGTATAACTTTCTGAAACTGAACAAGGAAGAAAGAGAAAATCTTAACAGACCCATCACAAGCACGGAAATTGAAACTGTAAACAGAAATCTTCCAGCAAACAAAAGCCCAGGACCAGGCAGCTTCACAGCTGAATTCTACCAAAAATTTAGAGAAGAGCTAACACCTATCCTACTCTAACTCTTTCAGAAAATTGCAGAGGAAGGTAAACGTCCAAACTCTTTCTATAAGGCCACCATCACCCTAATACCAAAACCAGACAAAGATGCCACAAAAAAAGAAAACTACAGGCCAATATCACTGATGAACATAGATGCAAAAATCCTTAACAAAATTCTAACAAACAGAATCCAACAACATATTAAAAAGATCATACATCATGACCAAGTGAGCTTTATCCCAAGAATGCAAGGATTCTTCAATATCCACAAATCAATCAATGTAATACACCACATTAACAAAATGAAAGATAAAAACCGTATGATTGTCTCATTAGATGCAGAGAAAGCCTTTGACAAAATTCAACATCCATTTATGATAAAATCTCTCCAAAAAGCAGGACTAGAAGGAACATACCTCAACATAATAAAAGCTATATATGACAAACCCACAGCAAACATTATCCTCAATGGTGAAAAATTGAAAGCATTTCTCCTAAAGTCAGGAACAAGACAAGGGTGCCCACTCTCATCACTACTATTCAACATAGTTTTGGAAGTTTTGGCCATAGCAGTCAGAGCAGAAAAAGAAATAAAAAGAATCCAGATTGGAAAAGAAGTAAAACTCTCACTGTTTGCAGGTGACATGATCCTCTATATAGAAAACCCTAAAGACTCTACCAGAAAATTACTAGAGCTAATCAATGAATATAGTAAAGTTGCAGGATACAAAATTAACACACAGAAATCCCTTGCATTCCTATACACTAACAATGAGAAAACAGAAAGAGAAACTAAGGAAACAATTCCATTCACCATTGCAATGAAAAGAATAAAATACTTAGGAATATATCTACCTAAAGAAACAAAACACCTATATATATAGAAAACTATAAAACACTGATGAAAGAAATCAAAGAAGACAGAAATAGATGGAGAAATATACCATGTTCATGGTTTGGAAGAATCAATATAGTGAAAATGAGTATATGCTCCAAAGCAGTCTATAGATTCAATGCAATCCCTATCAAGCTACCAACGGTATTTTTCACAGAACTAGAACAAATAATTTCACAATGTGTATGGAAATAAAAAAAAAACTCGAATAGCCAAAGCAGTCTAGAGAAAGAAGAATGGAACTGGAGGAATCAACCTGCCTGACTTCAGGCTATACTACAAAGCTACAGTCATCAAGACAGTATGGTACTGGCACAAAGACAGAAATACAGATCAATGGAACAAAATAGAAAGCGCAGAGATCAATCCACACACCTAAGGACACCGTATCTTTGAGAAAGGAGGCAAGAATATACAATGGAGAAAAGACAATCTCTTTAACAAATGGTGCTGGGAAAACTGGTCAACAGGATGGGAACACATGTACACCCATGGTGGATTCATGTTGATGTATGGCAAAACCAATACAATATTGTAAAGTAAAAAATAAATAAATAAAACTGAAAAAATGTTAAAAAGAATGAAACTAGAACACTTTCTAACACCATACACAAAAATGAACTCAAATGGATTAAAGATCTAAATGTAAGACCAGAAACTAGAAAACTCATAGAGGAAAACATAGGCAAAACACTCTCTGACATAAATCACAGCAGGATCCTCTATGAACCACCTCCCAGAGTAATGGAAATAAAAGCAAAAATAAACAAATGGGACTTAATTACACTTAAAATCTTTTGCACAATGAAAGAAACTCTAAGCAAGGTGGAAAGACAGCCTTCAGAATGGGAGAAAAAAATAGCAAACGAAGCAGTTGACAATTAATCTCAAAAATATACAAGCAGCTCCTGCAGCTCAATTCCAGAAGAATAAATGACCCAATCAAAAAATGGGCCAAAGAACTAAATAGACATTTCTCAAAGGAAGACATACAGATGGCTAACAAACACAAGAAAAGATGCTCCACATCAGTCATTATCAGAGAAATGCAAATCAAAACACAATGAGGTACCATCTCATGCCAGTCAGAATGGCTGCTATCCAAAGATCTACAAACAATAGATGCTGGAGAGAGTGTGGAGAAAAGGGAACCCTTTAACACGGTTAAAGGGTGGGAAAGCAAACGAGTACAGCCACTATGGAGAACGGTGTGGAGATTACTCAAAAAACTAGAAACAGAACTGCCATATGACCCAGTAATCCCACTGCTGGGCATACACACAGAGGAAACCAGAACTGAAAGAGACAGGTGTACCCCAGTGTTCACCGCAGCACTGTTTACAATAGCCAGGACATGGAGGCAACCTAGATGTCCATCAGCAGACGAATGGATAAGAAAGCTGTGGTCCATATACACAATGGAATATTACTCAGCCATTAAAAAGAATACATTTGAATCAGTTCTAATGAAGTGGGTGAAACTGGAGCCTATTATACAGAGTGAAGTAAGCCAGAAAGAAAAACACCAATACAGTATACTAACACATATTTAAAAGATTTAGAAAGATGGTAACGATAACCCTATATGTAGTACAGTGAAAGAGACACTGATGTATAGAACAGTCTATTGGACTCTGTGGGAGAGGGCGAGGGTGGAATGATCTGAGAGAATACCAATGAAACATGCATATTATCATATATGAAACAGATCGCCAGTCCAGGTTCGATGCATGAGACAAGTGCTCAGGGTGACTGCACTGGGATGACCCAGAGGGATGGAATGGGGAGGGAGGTGAGAGGGGGGTTCAGGATGGGGGACACATGTATACCCATGGCTGATTAAATATTGTAATTTAATTCGCCTCCAATTAAAATAAATTTAAAAATACATTGTAGAAATACATATTATATAACAGTATGAGTGGCGCTTGAACGTGATAAAAAATATGAAGTACTATGTAAAGCACACTTAATTTGGGAAACATAGCGTGAAGTATTTTGACCCCCTGAGGGAGTCCAGCTTTGCGGCAACTTACTGGGAGCTAGGAGACATCATTATGACTTCAGAGGTGTGAGGTAATAAAGGCTGGGAACTAGGTAACCACCACCCCTCACTCCCCTCAGCCTCCCTCCCCGGCCTGCCCCCCTCCCAGATCCTTTACATCACTCATCTGGCCCCACCCTTAAATTGTCACTATGTGATCCATGACCACACTGATCCCCCACAGACCTTACTGAGCTTGAATCCTTGGATAGGTCACTATCCATTAGCCTATCCTGGGCTCCAGAATATCTATCCCCAAGCACCAATGCTTTCCACTCCTTGGTAGGAGTCATTTTTGTGTCTTACCACTTTGCAGTTCTGATCTTGTCTTGTTGGGCTGTAAAGAGCAACCTTGCTCATGCCCCTGGGGCTGTGTAACCAGTCAATACCATCAGACATCTGGAAAGAGAAATAAAGTAAATCTGAAAGTCTAATATATGATTTTAAGGAACTGAATTGGTTAAGAATCCTGGAGGGCTTTCTAAAACCCATCTGTGTATCATATAAGGTTTAGGTTGGGAAGTGATAGGGTAAGCCATGGGGGAAGGACACTCTGAAATGTTTGGACCTGAAGATCAAGATCATTATCCTTTAGCTCAGTCCACGGTCTACTTTAATTTAGATTCCCCACACCAACTATTAGAAACCAAGGGAGTATCATATTGACCTGGGAAAATGCCAGTCAGGAAAAATGACAGCCTGGGAAACAAATTGAAAAGGGGGTCTACACACTGTAGGGGAGTCAAGTTCACCTCATTCCCTTTAACTGAATTTTAGCTAAACCTAGTCTAACCCACCGGAGAAGGAAATGGCACCCCACTCCAGTGTTCTTGCCTGGAGAATCCCAGGGATGGGGGAGCCTGGTCGGCTGCCATCTATGAGGTCGCACAGAGTCGGACACGACTGAAGCTACTTAGCAGTAGCAGCAGCAGTCTAACGCACGTCTTAGGTTAACAGCTATAATACTTACCACACAGGGCCACTGGAGAAGGCTAAGGTCAATGCTAGTAAAGTGAATAAAGATTTCAACATATGGAACAAGTTTCTGAACATTGAGACCACTCAATCTAATAGCTACAAGTATAACTAAGAGACAAATGTCTGAGGGAAGATCAGACCCTGATCCCACAGGACAAAGTTTAATTTTACTGTTGAAAGAGAGAATCAACTCTGCCAACTTCCTTCAAGCCCCTTGACACCTCCCACACTTCTGTCTCCCTCCTTTCCTCCTCTTTCTCTTCCTCCCTTCCACCGTCTCTCCTTTCCTCCATCTCTTCTCCTTCCTCCCTCCTCCCTACTTTCTCCTTTCCCATCCTCCCTCCCTCCCTCTCTCTCCTTCCCTCTGCCTCTCTCAGTCTCAACATTTTAATAACTATCTTCTGATGGCTAGCCTTTCACAGGATACTACTACCTTTCAACCCTTTGCCATTCTCCCTAATCCCCTCCATCTCATTCCCTTAAGATCTTGGACTCTCCCTTCAAGAAGAAGGGGGAGGCACAGAGGTCCCTCATGATTTGGATATAACCTAAGTCTAAATCCTAAGAAAAACAAACAAACAAACAAAAACCTGTAAAAAATAAATTTATGAACTCATTACCTTGCTAATGAAGTTATTGTAGACTTAGGCTGAAAATGTGCCACCTAGAAGGGAGATGTGCCCCTTGGGACGGAACTGGGCAGTGCCAAGTTCTTGCACGTGCAGCTGGCTGCCACCCCCGTCAGCTGTTGGATGAGACTGAGGGAGCCAGGCTCTTCCCTGCTGCTTCTGACCCTGGCGTGTGACATCAGGGTTTGTGGAATCATAATGCCTGAAACCATAGCAACCCAGCAGAGGCGGGGCAGGCTGGAAAACCCAGTAGCCCTCCATGTCAAAAGCATATCAGGCTGTCTACAGTACAACACATCTTTTTCTGTTCTGTCCAGAAGGGTACACATATTTCTTTTATATTTTGTCCTACTCACAATTCCTTAAGATTTCCCTTCATATTCACAGATCCTTAATGCCTCCCTTCATGTTCACAATGCCTTAAGATCCCCTTTCTCGTTGCTCTTCAGGCTAGACTTCCAGAACCATCTAGTCACATTAGTTACCAGTGTGGTGGGGTCTGTATTTTTCATATACAGAATGACCACCAGCCTCTTTGAGCAAAACAGTATTAATTTTCATAGCTTATTTCCCTTTGGAAATAAGAAATTCAGACTTATGTGGCAAAAAATCTTTGGATTTATGTAGACATAGAGAAACGTTAAAGTCCTTTCTGGGTATCCTGAATAAAAATATGAAAGAAAATTTGAGGCCGCCTTAGCCCCTTCCCAAGTTTCACCTCACCATTAAGACATCCCAGTAGCTAGTCAAAAAGAAGGAAGAAGATGCTCTTACCTTTGAGGTATCAGAATAGGCTATTTTGTAGGACATTGGAATGGCTTTTTCTTTTAAATTTGGATGTTGTGATGACCCTTTCAGTTTGGCTCAAGATGTTGCTGCTTTCCTCAACTCTCACACAGTCAGGGACTTTGTCCTTAGGATTCTAGTGTCTACTTGGTCCAGCAAGCTTTAACCTTTCTTAATGAGACATAATTAGCCCCCCCTCCCCAAAGCCAATCCACTTGGGTCAGGGTCAGCTCTTCACATACTCCTTAACCCATGAAAAGACCTGAGCCTCACTTATTCTTTTCCATTATGGTCAGTAACAGATTGCTGGCTACAGTATTTCTTAAAGCAATATCCATTACACTTTGAGATGCCTTCAGGTTAGCCCCAGTTTGGAAACACTAGCCCGTAACCAAATCCTCTTATTGTGCCCAAGTCTTATCTTGTTTTTCCCTTGTCCTTTCTCCACCAGCCTTCACCTTAACCTCCTAGGAACAAATGTATCTAAATTAAAAATCAGTTAAGATGAACACCTAAATCATAGAGTTTCAAATCCTTGGTTCTACCTTCATTTCTTCTGTTATCTGTTACCTCAAATTACATGTCTTAACCCTTCTGTACAATTTTGATCTTGTCAGTTCATGGCATCAGAGACAACACCAGGACTGATCTCCCTTAGAAGGGACTGGTTGGATCTCCTTGCAGTCCAAGGGACTCTAAAGAGTCTTCTCCAACATCACAGTTCAAAAGCATCAATTCTTCAGCGATCAGCTTTCTTCACAGTCTATCACATCCATACTTGACCACTGGAAAAACCATAGCCTTGAATAAACTGACCTTTGTTGGCAAAGTAATGTCTCTGCTTTTTAACATGCTGATTCCCCAAAATTTTAGCTGTTATTATCACAATATTATTTTATTTAGTCTTCCTACATACCTGAGGAAAGGGGCATTATAATCCTCAAATTATAGGTACAGACAGGGTAAATAACTTCTCCAGGGTCACTCTGCTAATTTCAGTCCAAGATAGGGTTTTAAATCTCAGTCTGTCTAGTGCTAAAGACTGTGCTCTTGTACCTCACATCCTCCCTCAGTACTTTTCAATTTCCTTATATCAATAAAATGGATATAATATGTATATGGATATATACATATGTTATGCGTACCCATATGTTACTAAGGTAGTTCAATACTATACTAAGTTAGTATATATGTAGTTATAAAATATATCAATATAAAATGGATACTTAACATGTATTTATTTTATAGAGGTATATGTGTGCCTCTGTGCATCTGTGTTCTCGAGATGGCATTATGTGAGTAACATTAAAACACTATTATTAGTTGAAAGAATTGTTCATTTGAATCTGTCCTTAGGCTATTGCAGCCCCTGACCAGGATATGATATCTGGTCCTGGAGTGTCTGGGTTTCCCATGTGTCTCAGAGAGTAAAGAATCTGCCTGCAATGCAGGAGACCCGGGTTTGATTCCTGACTCAGGAAAATGCCCTGGAGAAGGAAATGGTAACCCACCCCAGTATTCTGATAGCCTGGCCGGCCACAGTCCATGGGGGTACATAGAGGCAGACATGACTAAACAATTGGCAGTGGAGGGTCTAACCAATAAGTGCTGGGTGTTGGGTGTAAGTAGCCCAACCTCCTCAGGGCTTGGCTGGAATATTTCTGGGGCAGACTTTGTACAGAACTTCCTATGTGTTTCTGGAGGAATGATATTCTGGGTGTTCTCTGTGGTTTCTGAATAGGTACCAAAGGCCTCGTTGCCTTCCTCCTTCCGTGTCGCCATGCCATTGCCCTGCCAGCACTCTGCCCTCTACAAGAAACCACATGCTGTTGCTTCTCTGCTCAGGGCTTGCTTCTGTACTTGTTGTTCGGTCACTCAGTTATGTCCAACTCTTTGCGATCCTATGGACTGCAGCATGCCAGGCTTCACAGTCCTTCACCATTTCCCGGAGCTTGCTCAAACTCATGTCCCTTGAATCAGAGATTCCATCCAACCATCTTGTCCTCTGTCATCCCCTTCTCCTCCTGCCATGAATCTTTCCCAGCATCAGGGTCTTTTCCAGTGAGTTGTCTCTTCATATCAGTGGTTAAATATTGGAGCTTCAGCTTTAGCATCAGTCTTTCTAATGAATATGTAGGATTTATTTCCTTTAAGATTGACTGGTTTGACCACCTTACCCTCCAAGTGACTCTCAAGAGTCTTCTCCAACACACCACAGTTCAAAAGTATCAATTCTTCCGCGGGTCATCCTGCTTTCTGGTCCAAGTCTCACATCCATACATGACTACTGGAAAAACCATAGTTTTGAGTAGACAGAGCTTTCTTGGCAGAGTAATGTCTTTGCTTTCCAATAGCTGTCTACGTTTGCCATAGCTTTTTTTCCATGGAACAAATATCTTTTAATTTTGTGGCTGCAGTCACCATCTGAGGTGATTTTGGAGCCCAAGAAAATAGAATCTTTCACTGTTTCCATTGTTCCCCATCTATTTGCCAAGAAGTGATGGAACCAGTCATCATGATCTTAATTTTTTGAGTTTTGAGTTTAAGACAGTATTTTCATTTTCACTCTCCTCATTCACCTTCATCAAGAGGATCTTTAGTTCCTCTGTACTTTCTGCCATAAGGGTGGTGTCATCTGCATATCTGAGGTTATTGATATTTCTCCCAGTAATCTTGATTCTAACTTGTGTTTCATCCAGCCCAGCATTTCACTGATGCTGACTCTGGGATGTACTCTGAGGATGTCAGGCCCTAGTGAGGCCAGGAATCAGGCCCTAGTAGCATAAGAGTCGGAGAAGACAATGGCAAGCCACTCCAGTACAATTGCCTGGAAAATCCCATGGATGGAGGAGCCTGGTAGGCTGTAGTCCATGGGGTCGCTAAGAGCTGGACAGGACTGAGCGACTTCACTTTCACTTTTCACTTTCATGCATTGGAGCAGGAAATGGCAACCCACTCCAGTGTTCTTGCCTGGAGAATCCCAGGGACAGGGGAACCTGGTGGGCTTCCATCTATGGGGTCGCACAGAGTCAGACAAGACTGAAGCAACTTAGCAGCAGCAGCATAAGGGTCAGTGCCTTGAGAGGATGAGATTCATGCCGTAGTGGGGCAGAGTCAGGGATAGTGAGGACCAAAATCAGGGCCAGGTGAAGAATCATCTTAGGCTCCAGTGAGGACAAGAGTCAGGCCCCAGTGAGTCAAAAAGTCAGACTCAAGTGAGACAAAGAGTCAGGCAGTTTAGAGGACAGTGTGAAGCCATAGAGGACCAAAGTCTGGCCGCAGTGAGGACCAAACAGGCTGTAGAAAGTACTAGAGTCAGGGCCCAGTGAGGACCTGAGTCAGGGCCTGATGAGGACCAGAGTCGGGCCCAGTGAGACAAAGCATCAGGCCGTAGTGAGGCAGAGTCAGGCCATAGAGAGGACCAGAGTCAGGCAGGAGGGAGGGCAAGAGGCAGGCTGGAGAGTGGACCAGTGACAGGGCCCAGGGAAGAACAAAATCAGGGCCCGGTGAGGACCGGAGACAGGCCCTAGTGAGGATTTGAGTCATGCCACACTTAGAACTAGAGTCAGGCCACAGGGAGGACCAGACTCACGGCCCAAGGAGAAACAGTGTGAGGCTCCAATGAGGACAAGAAACCGGTCCCAGTGAGGCAAAGAGTCAGGATAGAGGAAAGAGTCAGGTCATAGTGAGGACGAGAGTCAGGCCATGGTGAGGAGGAGAGTCATGGCAGGGTAAGGAGGAGAGTCAGGCTTTAGTGAGAACCAGAATCAGGCTGGTTCTCACCAAATACAGTCAGTTTGCAGGGAGGACCAGATTTAGTGCTCAGTGAGTCCAAACTCAGGCCTTTGCAAAACGAGAGTCAGGCCTTAGTGAGGACAGAGGCAGGCTGTAGTGGAGACCAGCATCAAGGCCCAGTGAGGGCCAGATAAAGGGCCTAGGGAGCACCAGAGTCAGGCCACAGTGAGGACCAGAGTCATGCTGTAGTGACAATGAGTGAGGCCACGGTGAGGACGAGGGTCAGGCCTTGACAGCACGGGACTCAGGCCCTAGTGAGGACAAGAGTCAGGCCCCAGTGAGGACAAGAGTCAGGCCTAAGTGAGGCAGAGAGTCAGGCAGTTGGGAAGCAAGAGTCAGGCGGTAGAGATGCCTGGAGTCAGAGCCTAGTGAGCACCAGATTCAGGCCCCATTCAGGACCAGACTCAGGGACAAGTAGGACCAGAGTTAGGCTGTAGGTGGTACCAGAGTCAGGGCCCAGTGAAGACAACAGTCAGGGCATATGATGACCAAAGTCAGGCCCCAGTGAGGCAAAGAGTCAGGCCGTAGAGAGGACCAGAGTCAGGACACAGTGAGGATCAAAGTCAGGCCATAACGAGGAGCAGAGTGGGCCATAAAGAGGACCAGATTCAGGCTGTGAAGAGGACCAGACTGAGGGCCCAGTGAAGGCCAGAATTGGGGCCTAGTGATCAACAGGGTCGGGGCATAGTGAGAAGCAATGTGATGCAGATTCAGGCCAAGTAAGGCAGAGAATCAGTCTGGAGTGAGGCAGAGAGTCAAGCCACAGGGAATTCCAGACTGAGGCTTCTGTGCGAACCAGAGCCCGGCCGTAGCTAGGACAAGAATCAAGTCATAGTGAAGACCAGAGTCAGCCATAGAAGAGGAGTCAGGCTGTTGAGAGAGAGTCATGCCATAGAGAGGACCAGCGTCTGGGCCCAGTGAGGAGTAGACTCAGGGCCCAGTGAGGACAAGAGTCAGGGCCCAGTGAGAGACAATGTCAGGTACTGGAGAGGACATGCAGTGAGGACCAGAGTGAGGCCCTAGTGTGTACGAGAGTCAGGCCTTAGTGAGGACCAGAGTCTGAGACCAGTGAGCCAAACAGTCAGGCCCCCTTGTGGCAAAGAGTCAGGCCACAGTGTGGCAAAGTGTCAGGCCACAGTGATGCAAAAAGTCAGGTTGTATGAGGCAAAGTGTCCAACTTTTGGGGACCCCGTGGACTGTAGCCTGCCAGGCTCCTCCATCCATGGGATTTTCCAGGCAAGAATACTGCAGTAGGTTTCCATTTCCTTCTCCAGGGGATCTTCCTGATCCAGGAATTGAACCTGGGTCTCCCATACTGCAGGCAGACGCTTTACCATCTGAGCCACCAGAGAAGCCCGTATCTCCAATATGGAGTTTGTTAATGCTCTACTGTAAACCTCTCAGACTTGTTACCATCTTTGTTTAGTTCAGTAATATCATGTGGTTTAGTTTCTGTCTTCTGTGTGTAGTAAGCCAGTCACTGATTGAAACTATGTTTACCTTTGTTTTATGCTATTTTATATTTCACAGCAATATCCCTGTTAACAGCTGTCAAAGAAGTTGCTATGGAAACTGAAGCATAACATACCATATTATACATGCAGATTTAACATTTTGTTTCATATCCTTTCTGGTGGAAATTTTCTGCATATGTTCAGTTTTATATTACTCTGTGTTTCAGTGTTTTAATTTTCATTTCAATAAACGTAGAAGTTATTTGATATGCTGATACTACACTGTCATATATAGGGAATTTCTTTCAGCCTTTAAAACTAAATTATTTTTGCTGTATGATTTTAGAAAATAGAGTATATGGGAAAAGACAGCTAAAGCAAATTATGCTTTAGAATACACTTTCTCATATCTAGAAATTAGAAAACTGTAAATATTGAAATAAATAATTATCTAGAAAATATTTGGATTATTAAGAAGATTATGCTATTCAAAAATGGATTGTGCTGTTGTTTAAGAGATAAAATGATCTTTACCCTTCATAAGTAAAAGTATTGTATCTAAAATACTTTATGGTAGTATAGGAATCAGGTATTGATTTCTTTGATATTTTATTGGAGTATAGATGCTTTAATATGTTGTGTTAGTTTCTGCTGAACAGCAAAGTGAATCAATTATACCTATAGATACATCCACTCTTTTTTAGATTTCCTTCCCATTTAGGTCACCACAGAGCATTAAGTGCAGTTCCCTGTGCTATACAGCAAGTTCTTATTAGTTACCTGTTTTATGTATTGTTATTGTTGTTTATTCCTTAAGTCATGTCTGACTCTGTTGTAACCCCATGGCCTGTAGCCCGCCAGGCTCCTCCGTCCATGGGATTTCCAGCAAGAATATTGGAGTCAGTTGCTATTTCCTTCTCCAGGGCATCTTCTCAACCTCAGGGATCAAACCCATATCTCTTGAGTTCGCAGGTGAATTCTCTACCACTGAGCCACCAGGAAAGCCCATTTTATATATAGTAGTATATATTAATAAATGTCAATCCCAATCTCTCGATTCACTTTAAAATAAAAAAATGCAGATAGAGGGAATAAATTAGACTTATAAAACAATCATTTAAAATTATTTAACTGGATACACTGAGTTGTTTCACTCAAGATATTTACTGATTACTGAGTTGATTTCTTACTGGTTAAGTGTTAACATTGCACTTTGCAGCATAGGTCAAAACTATGGTCTTTCAGGTCATTTCAACCAGTTTTAGGTCTTTGTGGAGAACAGGAAACCGAAGATGGGAAATGGTCTGAATTGAATCACCCATCTGGTGTATCACAAAGCATTCCACATTGACGTTTATTGTATCATTGAGCAGTATATTTGTAATCAATAACAATGCAATTTTGCTTCAAAAATAATAAAACTGTTTAAACGCTAACTCCCATTTTAAGAAAAAGAAAATCTATCCTATTACATTTTAGCTAAATTCTACTTGAAACTGCCTGATGCCTTTGTTTATCATTCCTGAGTTGTTTCATGTCTATTTTCATTAAGTACTCAATTCCTAGTCTTCAGATCAGAAACTTCTGTGCATTCCTCTGATACACAATAGGTCTTGCTTTTGACACTGTATTAAAAATCTCCCTATGATCATCGCGTGGTAGGCAGATTCTGAGATGGCCCCCTAATTCCCTCCTGTTAATGCACAAGACCTGCACAATCTGGAGAATGGAGAAGACCTATGAATATGAGGGTTATTATTCCCTTGATTAGATTGCTCTGTGTGGAGGTACATTTTCCTGCTGACTTTAAAGAAGCTGCCATATTGTGACAGGGCCAAGGTGGCTAGGATCTGAGGGTTGTCTCTAGAATCTGAGATCAGTCCCTGGGAACCCCAGTCCTACAGCTGCAAGAGACAAACTTCTGCCAACAACTTGAATGAGCTTGGAAGAGGACTCTGAGCCCCAGATGGGAACACAGCCTAGGCCAAAATCTTGGTTACATCCGTGTTAGACCCCAGCAGAGATCCCATCTGCATTGGGCCTGGACTTCTGACCTACACATACTGTGAGACAGTCAGTGGATGTTGTCTTAAGTCTCTAAGTTTGTGGTCATTTGTTTACAGTAATAGAAAACTAACATGATCTGAGTTTCTTTTCTATACTCTTTTCACTTCTTTTCTGCCATAGATGAACTAGTAGCAAGTGGGCCCTACATGATTAATCTCAAAATGGGCAATTAAGAAAATGATTGTAATGGAAACTTGGCTAATCAAAGCTGGTTTACCTTGTGTTAATGGAGAAAGAAATGGCAACCCAATCCAGGATTCTTGCCTGGAGAATCCCATGGACAGAGGAGGCTGGCAGGCTACAAGAGTCGGACACGACTTAGTGACTAAAGCACCACCACCAAGGCAACATTCTGTAACTGCTGCTTACCTGAGCCACTTCTCCATTTATGCTTGTGTGTTTTCTGAATTCAGGTATAATGTTCTTCAAAATCCCTTGTTGCTGTTCATACTGTTCATTGGGTTCTCAAGGCAAGAATATTGAAGTGGACTGCCATTCCCTTCTCCAGTGGACCACATTTTGTCAGAATTCTCCACCATGACCCGTCTGTCTTGGGCGGCCCTACACAGCGTGGCTCAGTTTCATTGAGTTACACAAGGCTGTGGTCCATGTGATCAGTTTGATTAATTTTCTGTGACTGTGGTTTCATTCTGTCTGCCCTCTGATGGATAAAGATAAGAGGTCTATGGAAGTTTCCTGATAGGAGAGACTGACTGTGGGGGAAATTGGGTCTTGTTCTGATGAGTGGAGCCATGCTCAGTAAATCTTTAATCCAATTTTCTGTTTTTGGGTGGATCTATGTTCCCTCCCTGTTGTTTGCCCTGAGAACAAACTAGGATGGAAGTAATGAAGATAATTCCAGTGGTCATGTAAGGATGTGAGAGTTGGAGTGTGAAGAAAGCTGATCGCCAAAGAATTGATGCTTTTGAACTGTGGTGTTGGAGAAGACTCTTGAGAGTCCCTTGGACTGCAAGGAGATCCAACCAGTCCATTCTAAAGGAGATCAGTCCTGGGTGTTCATTGGAAGGACTGATGCGAAAGCTGAAACTCCAGTACTTTGGCCACCTCATGCAAAGAGCTGACCCATTGGAAAAGACTCTGATGCTGGGAAGGATTGGGGGTGGGAGGAGAAGGGGACGGCAGACAATGAGATGGCTGGATGGTATCACCGACTCGATGCACATGAGTTTGAGTGAACTCCGGGAGTTGGTGAGGGACAGGGAGGCCTGGTGTGCTGTGATTCATGGGGTCGCAAAGAGTCGGACACAACTGAGCGACTGAACTGAACGAAGATAATGGCAACCTCCTTCAAAAGGTCTAGTGCACGCACTGTCATGCTAAGTGCTCCCAACCCTGCAGCAGGCCACGGCCAACCTACGCCTCTGCTGGGGACTCCTGGACACTCACAGCACAGGCAAGTCTGTGGCAGTCTCTTGTGGGGTCACTGCTCTTTTCTCCTGGGTCCTGGGGCACACAAGGTTTTGTCTGTGCCCTCTGTTTCCCCAGTCCTGTGTAAGAACGTTTCACACAGAGATGGGGCACAATAAAGGACAGAAAAGGTATGGATCTAGCAGAAGCAGAAGATATGAAGAACAGGTGGGAAGAATACACAGAGGAACTATACAAAAAAGATCTTCATGACCCAGATAACCATGATGGCGTGATCACTCACTTAGAGCCAGACAGCCTGGAGTCCAAAGTTGGGTGGGCCTTAGGAAGCATCATTATGAACAAAGCTAGTGGAGGTGATGGAATTCAGTTGAGCTATTTCAAGTGCTAAAAGATGACACTGTGACAGTGCTGCATTCAATATGCCAGCAAATTTGGAAGACTCAGCAGAGTCCATAGGCCTGGAAAAGGTCAGTTTTCATTCCAATCCCAAAGAAAGGCAATGCCAAAGAATGTTCAAAGTACCTCACAACTGCACTCATTTCACACACTAGCAAAGTAATGCTCAAAATTCCCCAAGCGAGGCTTCAGCAGTACATGAACCATGAACTTCCAGATGTTCAAGATGGATTTAGAAAAGGGAGAGGAAGCAGAGATCAAATTGCCAACACCTGTCGGATCACAAAAAAGAGAATTCCAGAAAAACATCTACTTCTGCTTCACTGACTACGCCAAAGCCTTCGACTGTGTGGATCACGCAAACTGCGGAAAATTCTTCAAGAGATGGGAATAGTAGATCACCTGCCCTGCCTCCTGAGAAACCTGTATGCAGGTCAAGAAGCAACAGTTAGAACCAGACATGGAACAATGGACTGGTTCAAAACTGGGAAAGGAGTATGACAAGGCTGTATCTTGTCACCCTGCTTATTTAACTTCTTTGCAGAGTACATCACTCAAAACGCCAGGCTGGAGGAATCACAAGCTGAAATCAAGATTGCCAGGAGAAATATCAACAACCTCAGATACACAGATGACACTACCCTAGTGGCAGAAAGCAAAGAGAAACTAAAAAGCCTCTTGATGAGGGGGAAAGAGGAGAGTGAAAAAGCTGGCTCAAAATTCAACATTCAACAAACCGAGATTGTGGCCTCTTGTGACGTCACTTTGTGGGAAATAGATGGGGAAAAGTGGAAAAAGTGATTTCTTGGGCTCCAAAATCCCTGTGGACAGTGTCTGCAGCCATGAAATTAAAAGATGCTTGCTCCTTGGAAGAAAAGCTTTGACTAACCTAGACAGTGTACTAAAAAGCAGAGACATCGCTTTGCTGACAAAGGTCTTATGGTTTTTCCAGTAGTCATGTGTAGATGTGAGAACTGAACTGTAAAGAAGTCTGATGCTTTAAAACTGTCGTGCTGGAAAAGACTCTTGAGAGTTGCTTGGACGCAAGGAGATCAAATCGGTTAATAATACAGGAAATCTACCCTGAATATTAATTGGAAGGACTGTTGCTGAAGCTTCAATACTTTGAATACCTTATGTGAAGAACCAACTCATTTTAATGAGTCTTTTAGACCCCGATGCTGGGAAAGATTGAGGGCAGGTGGAGAAGAGGGTGACAGAGGATGAGATGGTTGATGGCGTCTTTGACTCAGTGGACATGACTTTGAGCAAATTCCAGGAAACAATGAAGGACAGGAAAACCTGGCATGATGCAGCCCATGGGGTCACAAAGAGTTGGACCTGCCTTAGTGACAGAATGAAAGAATTTCAAAGCCCATGAGACACATCTTAAAGAAAGAGGAACAAGAAAAATAGTAGCACTTTCCTCAGCTGTTACCTTTAATTTAATTTAATTTTCCTCAGCTGGAGAAAAGTTTACAAATGATGGCCATATACCAGGCACTGGATCTGATGCTGAGCCTGAGATGGGGCAAATCATGTCTCTCCAACGAGCTGAGTAAGCCAACTATTCAATACTTGGGCCAATGTATGTCTAAAAGGCTACTGAGAATGGGTAAGAAAGATGTGTAGCTTGGGAGATGGAACTTGAACTGTACCTGAAAGAAAGGACTAGGGAGCAGAAAAAGACAGGTAGGTGGGACATCTGCAAAGTCAGCAAAAGATGAAAGAATAAAGCTACAACCATGTTGGGAGCAGAGGGCAGGTGGCTTCTTGGGGACAGCTTGTGCACCATGATGGGACTAGCAGACTTCTCTGCAGGCCATAGAGAGTAATAAAAGGAACTGAAGCAGAAAACTGAAAGAGGGCTACAAAGGTCCTACCAAGACCATCAGAGACTGATCACATGAAGCTGAGTTTATTCAACTTTCTGAGCAAAAGTGAGCATCACCCCCAGGAAGTCTTGATAACATCTCAAAGGGAGAGTGAGGGCAGGGTGTTGAAAGACTTCAGATGGTTCTGGGGTGGGTTTGGACAGCGAGGACCTGCCAGAATTTGTAAACCAAGGGAGTTGCTGGCACAGTCTCATTTTTGGAATCCTTGAGTCTTTGTGGAAACCCTGAACTAAGGGTTTATCTTGGAATATGCAGACCTGAAATAGCTTCTGTTAAGGCAATTTGAACTTGAGGTAGTTTTTCATGTCATGTCATAGTTTAAGACAGTTTATCAGTTTTGAGATTCACACTGTCGGTTTTATAAATTGTGTTTTCTGTTTCATTTCTCATTATTTTGCATTTTAAAAAGATCATCAAGAAGTATGAGGAAGGGATCATACGGGGATAGATAAGAGGCAAGGAGACTTTGAGATTATAGAGTAACACACAACACCTAAAGGACAAGGTGGAACCATGGAGCAGTGAGCAGGTGATGGGTGAGGAGTAATACAGAGGAACTGTAGCAAGTTGTGGAAACCAAATAATCTGGGGGAGAGGAAGAGGGCAGGATAAGAGAGAGGGATAATTTGGGAGTGATACCAGCCTGCCAGCTTCGATGGATGGGGAGGGAAAAAAAACTTGGAAAAATATAAATAAGTTCAAGGTGGAATTGTTGCCTGTGGACATCTAGGTGCTGCTCGGAGGACACTCACTCATTTTCCAACAGTCATTTCTTGAGAACTCTCATGTGCCTGGTTAACTTCTAGTTACTGGGATAGATTAGTGCTTTGTCTCCTGCAAAACACCCAGATCTCTGTCCATGTGAAGCTTATACTTGAACAAGAGGAGATAAAAATGAACAGTGAACACAACCAGTGAATTATCTGGCATGTTAGAAGGTGACGAATGTTGTAAGGAAGAGAGTAAGAAAGGTAAAGGAATTTTGGTGTGGTAGGGAAAGACCTGGGTGGTAATTTTAAATGGGTACTAATTGCACTCATCTCACACGCTAGTAAAGTCATGCTCAAAATCCTCCAAGCCAGGCTTCAGCAATATGTGAACCGTGAACTTCCAGATGTTCAAGCTGGTTTTAGAAAAGGCAGAGGAACCAGAGATCAAATGGCCAACATCTGCTGCATCATGGAAAAAGCAAGAGAGTTCCAGAAAAACATCTATTTCTGCTTCATTGACTATGCCAAAGCCTTTGACTGTGTGGATCACAACAAACTGTGGAAAATTCTTCAAGAGATGGGAATACCAGACCGCCTGACCTGCCTCTTGAGAAACCTGTATGCAGGTCAGGAAGCAACAGTTAGAACTGGACATGGAACAACGGACTGGTTCCAAATAGGAAAAGGAGTACGTCAAGACTGTATATTGTCACCCTGCTTATTTAACTTATATGCAGAGTACATCATGAGGAACGCTGGGCTGGAAGAAGCACAGGCTGGAATCAAGATTGCTGGGAGAAATATCAATAACCTCAGATATGCAGATGACACCACCCTTATGGCAGAAAGTGAAGAGGACCTCAAAAGCCTCTTGATGAAAGTGAAAGAGGAGAGTGAAAAGGTTGGCTTGAAGCTCAACATTCAGAAAACGAAGATCGTGGCATCTGGTCCCATCACTTCATGGGAAATAGATGGGGAAACAGTGGAATCAGTGTCAGAATTTATTTTTTGGGGCTCCAAAGTCACTGCGGATGGTGATTGCATCCATGAAATTAAAAGACACTTACTCCTTGGAAGGAAAGTTATGACCAACCTAGAGAGCATATTAAAAAGCAGAGACATTACTTTGTCAACAAAGGTCTGTCTAGTCAAGGCTATGGTTTTTCCCGTGGTCATGTATGGATGTGAGAGTTGGACTGTGAAGAAAGCTGATCGCCAAAAAATGATGCTTTTGAACTGTGGTGCTGGAGAAGACTCTTGAGAGTCCCTTGGACTGCACGGAGATCCAACCAGTCCATTCTAAAGGAGATCAGTCCTGGGTGTTCATTGGAAGGACTGATGTTAGAATTGAAACTCCAATACTTTGGCCACCTCATGTGAAGAGTTAACTCACTGGAAAAGACTCTGATGCTGGGAGAGATTGGGGGCAGGAGGAGAAGGGGACGGTAGAGAATGAGATGGCTGGATGGCATCACTGACTCGATGGACATGGGTTTGAACGAACTCCGGGAGATGGTGAGGAACAGGGAGGCCTGGTGTGCTGTGATTCATGGGGTCACAAAGAGTTGGACATGACTGAGCGACTGAACTGAACTGAACTGAACTGAAGGGTGGACCTCACTGAGGAGATTTTTCTGAGAAAAGACTTGATAGAAGTTAGGAGCTCTCCACCAAGTGCTGGCAGGCAAAATATAGGATACCCAGTCACAGTTGAGTTTCAAATAAGTACAGAGTAATTTTTTCATGTCAGTATGTCCCATGCAATATTTGGGACATAGTCAAATAAATTATATGTTTATCTGAAATGAAAATTTAACTGGGCATCTTGTATTTTTATTTGCTAAGTCAGGCATCATGATTCCAGGCAAGGAGAATATTCCATGCAAAGGCTCTAAGAAAGGAGTATGCCAAGGAAAATCCAAGGCCTGTGTGGCCAGTTCCATGTGGGTGGGGATGGGGTGGGTACATGAGCTGACAGTGCCACTGTGAGGTCATGGCTTTAAAAGGGATCAAATGGGCAGCTGCTGCAGGGCTGAAGGCAAACGGGTCAGAACTGCCCTGCTTGTTAACAGGATCACTCTGGCTGTCCAGTGAGACTAAACAGTAGGGGAGAAAGGGAGGAAGCAGGATGACCCCTGGGTGACCTCTGGAAAGGGACTGTGTGTGCAGAAAGGTGGGTGGTCAAGATTCCTTAGCTTTTCTGTACTTCAGAAGAATATTTTAAATTTAGGAAAAAGAAAAGGAAGAGACTAGGTTTGTTTGTGATTTCATGGGCGTTTGTCTTGCTGTCTCAAAATAAATAAATAAATAGACACAGACCAAATCTCCTCTCTAGGAGTCTGCAAACACTTTTTATAAAGAGCTAGATGGTAAATCTCCTTTAGGTTTTACAGGCCAAGTTGCAAAATTGAATGTATTAAGTATATATCCAGATGACAAGAGAGAAACAAATTTCCATAAGATTTCATAAACAAAAACTAAGCATGATATTTTGCAATACAGGAACACTAATGGAAAGAATGGTAGTATTTGGGGGATTACATTTGCTTAGTTGGGGTTCAAAGTTACTATTTCCTGTCATCAAAATTGATTGCAAGTGTTCATCTATTACTGCCGACCTGTAATAAGATTTTACATATTTTACCTCTGAAAATTTTTTTGTCACGCAGGTGAATACTAACAAATACTGACCCCTGAAGTTGTGGTATTAATTGAGAGTGTTTACCACTTGGGAGACTTTTATCGAATTCTGCTAGATTCTCCTCTTGATATCTGCCTTTTCAGTTCAGTTCAGTTCAGTCGCTCAGTCGTGTCCGACTCTCCACGACCACATGAATCACAGCACGCCAGGCCTCCCTGTCCATCACCAACTCCCGGAGTACACTCAAACTCATGTCCACAGAGACGGTGATGCCATCCCGCCATCTCATTCTCTGCCGTCCCCTTCTCCTCCCGCCCCCAACCCTTCCCAGCATCAGAGTCTTTTCCAGTGAGTCAACTCGTTGCATGAGGTGGCCAAAGTATTGCAGTTTCAGCTTTAGCATCAGTCCCTCCAATGAACATCCAGGATTGATCTCCTTTAGAATGGACTGGTTGGATCTCCTTGCAGTATAAGGGACTCTCAAGAGTCTTCTCCAACACCACAGTTCAAAAGCATCAATTCTTCGGCGATCAGCCTTCTTCACAGTCCACCTCTCACATCCATACATGACCACGGGAAAAACCATAGTCTTGACTAGACGGACCTTGGTTGTCAAAGTAATGTCTCTGCTTTTTAATATACTATCAAGGTTGGTCATAACTTTCCTTCCAAGGAGCAAGCGTCTTTTAATTTCATGGCTGCAATCAGCATCTGCAGTGATTTTGGAGCATGTCATTACAATGCAGATTATCACTTCCAATCAAAAGTTAGGTGGAAGCCCATCGATTTCTCAGGTAAATGGATTTTGCAATAAGGACATTTCCTTTGCACTTTCATTGCAGTCCAAAAAAATATTGTTACAACTGTAGTTTCAGCTCAGAATGTATACTCACACAAATTTGTATGGGAATAGAGTTTGCACCTCTTTTTCTTTTTTTGTTTTTAAAATTTATTTATCTTTAATTGAAGGATAATTGCTTGACAGAATTGTGTTGGTTTCTGCTAAACATCAGCATGAATCAGCCATAGGTATATATATGTCCCCTCCCTCTGGAACCTCCCTCCTGCATCCCTCCCCTTCCCACCCTTCCCCTCCAGGTTGTTACAGAGCCCCTGTTTGAGTTTCCTGAGACATACAGCAAATTTGCATTGGTTGTTATTTTACTTATGGTAATGCAAGTTTCTATGTTGCTGCTGCTGCTGTCTCTCTATACATCTCACCCTCTCCTTCTCCCCCCCCAACCTCGACTGTGTCCATAATTTTTGACAGCACAGGAGGTACATAAGGCAACTTTTCTTTACTTGTGATTTAAACATTAGCTGTTGTCTAATTTGCTTTACTACAGTGTAAATTTTACACACAAGCTCTGTATTTCCTTAGAGTTTTAGGTCGATTTCACTAAGAAGCATTATTAAATCTGTAACCAAAACTAATTTTCAAATTCAACCCATGGTTAATAATAGTGATTATCATAGAAAAAAATTCAATTCAGCCCTGAGCTAAAAAAAATAATAAAAGAACATTAACACTTTACTATTGCTAACCTATTGAATTGCTATGCAGTTGAGAAAGTTAGGATATTCAGTTTTTATTCTGACAAAAACTCATGAAAGTAATAAGGGATAAGTCCAAATGAGGGTCACTGCTGACTTACCGGTTCAATAACACATGATAGATTCCAATATTTTTTGCAAAGTCCCTGCTGTTGAATAACAAAATGACAAATAATTCACATTAAAGGGTTTGTATTTTCAGAAGTTTTGCAAATTTGTCCAACTAAGCCTTGTTTTGCTCCACAAGTGTTTTTACCATCATCTACTGTAAAGCAGCTTAACAATTTGCGTTCAGATTGTACTGAATTTGTTTTCTGAACCTCTTTGAAAATGTCCCTGCTCCACACACACACTAGGTACAGTGTAACTCAGGTGCTTCAAACTCAGGATTGGTTTCTCAAATAAGCAACACCTATAAAGCAACCCCATTAGGCTTATCAAAGGCCAAAGAATATCACTTGAAAACATTGGCCCTATTTTACTTAGCTGTTCATGTTGCTCACAATGTCCTCAGCTCTTCAAGAAAGTTATAGTTATATGACCAATAGTCTTAAACTAGTTTATTTTCAGGTACTGCAGTGAGTCAATCTAATTAACTCACCGTTAGTAAATGACTCTTCATGTTTGTCCAACGCTTGGAGACTTACTTTAGTTGCAGCCTCATTTTTATTTTTGTGAAGAAATTGTGCTCTGATGAGCTATTCCATTTTAAAATTTCTATTTTTTTTCTGACTTGTCTTCCTGTAAGTTGGGAATGCTGTGGTGAGTGCTTAGTCTCATAAAATCAACACTTGATTCTTTTTAGCCCAGTTGCTGTTGTATAATAAACACAATGCTTTGCCATCTAATTGGATAACAAAATAATTGACACTTTAATGTGCTTTAAAAATAAAATATGAAGTCCACTCTTCTTTCTTTTAATGTGATGGGTATGTACCAATAATAAAAGCAAATATAATGTCACAGTACATGGCACTGGGACAAATGTCTAGTTGCAACTGAGTTGGTTACATTTTGAGTGCACGAGGCAGCTTTCCAAAGTGGGTAAATGAGACATTCTGTCTCCGTCTCAGTTATCCAACTCTGCATATTTTTCACTTTTAAAATTTTCCTTTAGTGCTTCTTTATCTTCTATTTCTTTGCTGGAGATTTTCCTTTGTTTAAAAATGTATGTTGATCATGTTGATGACTGGTCCTTGAAATATTTTTAGGATGACTCCTTTAATCTCCTTGTCAGAGAATATCCTTGTCATCTTGGTGTTGGCATCTGTTTGTCTTTTCTAATTCAGGTTGAGATTTTCCCATTTTTTGGAAAGAGGAGTGATTTTCAACTGAAATCGGGACATTCTGGGTATTATGTTATGAGACTGAGTCTTTTAAAGAATTTTTATTTATTTAGTAATTTTTGGCTACTCTGGGTTCTCATTGCTGCTCAGAAGTTTTCTCTAGTTGCAGTGAGCAGGGTTACTTTCTAGGTGTGGAACACAGGTTCTAGAGCACATGGGCTCAGCAGTTTCAGTTCTCAGGCTCTAGAGTGTGGGCTCAGTAGTTCTGGTGCTTGGGCTTAGTTGCTGTGCAGGATGTGAGATCTTCCTGGGTCGAACCAGCATCCCCTGCAAGCAAGGACGACTCTTAACCACTGGACCACCAGGGAAGGCTGAGACTGTCTTTTGGCATCTTTGCATTTTAATTGGCCTCCTGACACCACGCCAGTAGTGCCACCTCCTTAGTGCCAGGTGATGAGGCAGGAAGTGTGAAGTCTGTGTTCCCACTGACCTGCCAATGTCAAGACCCAAATGAAATTCACGTTCACCGTTATTTCTTTAATTTCTGAAAATTGATCAAAGGAAATAATACAGTTTTCAAGAGTAATAGGCTAGTTGTACCGGAGTTATTCCAGGCTTTCACAGTGGATTTATCAGAAGTCTTTCCAAGCTTTGTGGAAATTTCAGAGAACTAATTGTGCTGCCAGGAACCACACTGGACCCACTGTAGACAGGCGGGGCACACTGGCCTTGGGATGAGTCACAGTCATCTTTCTGAAGCAAAGGACCTGTTCCAAAGCAACAGGAGAGAGAAAGAAGAACTGATTTTAATTTTAATTCTTTCAAGAGACATGAAAGTTAGGACTTCAACATGGTAGAAATTTGTGAAAGGACATAAACTTGGACCTAGATGCAAGTATATCCAACTGCATAAAACAAACACAAAACTTGCATTGTAAACCAAAACATAAAAAGTACTTAACAGTGTTACCAGTGCAAGTCTTTGTAGGAAGGCATATCTGTCCTTTGACTATTCTCCTCCAACTGTGTTGTAAGGTGCATGGATATTTTTAAAATGAGAAAGATACAATAATCTGTGCATTTAAAATCCACACACAGTGTGTAGTTTGTGTAAAGAAATGCTCAGGTCTCACAGAAAGTAAGAGAGAGGAGATGATGAGGCCTGATCTGAGGTATGCTGGTCCCATTGGTAACAGACAGGCCTGGGTAGCAGACAGTGCATTACACTCCTCCACATCACTGCACTATTTATAAGTCTTTTATTTTTAAGTTAAAATGCTATATGTTCATTTCTTACATTTACACAATAGAACTGAGTAAAGTTGGGGAGCCCAGCCTGGGACTCTAAGATGACCTAGAGGGTGGGATGGGAGAGGAGAGGGAGGGGATATATATCACGACTGATCTGCATTGTTGTATGGCAGAAACCAATGTAACATTGTGTATCAATTATCCTCCAGCTAAAGGAAAGTGTGTAAAGTAGTGAAATTTTGCTTCTCAAGCACACAATCCATTGTCCCCCCTTTACCCATGGAATAGTCTAAAATAAGGCTTCCCCTGTGGCTCACCTGGTAAAGAATCTGCTGGCAACGCGGGAGACCTGGGTTTGATCCCTGGGTTGGGAAGATCCCTGGAGAAGGGAAAGGATACCCACTCCAGTATTCGGGCCTGGAGAATTCCGTGTGCTGTATAGTCCAGGGGGTTTTAAAGAGTCAGACATGACTGAGTGACTGTCACTCACTTTAGTCTAAAATAAACATCTTAAAATCTTTTAGCAGGATAGCCATTTTTATCAAAGAAAAATTTAAGTTGACCACTCAACATGTAAAAGATAAATTGGGGAGATCTAATGACCCCTCCAGGCTTCCCACATAGTGTTAGTGCTAAAAGAATCTGCCTGCCAATGCAGGGAGAATCTTCCCTGGGGGAAGATCCCCTAGAGGAAGGCATGGTAACCCACTCCAGTATTCTTGCCTCGAGGACCCCCATGGACAGAGGCACCTGGCATGCTACAGTCCATAGGGTTGCAAAGAGTCGGATACAACTGAAGCTATTTAGCATGCACAGTGACCCCTCCACTCCCTCTGGATAGTGTCAGAAAGACCTTGGGGAACATAGTGCTCTTTCATCCAATTAGAATGAATTAATTACAGGCTGTGTGCTATGTGACAGAGATACACAGAGAACATTGTGTACAGTACCTTCTAGCAGAGAGACACATAAGCAAACAAACAGCTACACGCATATATTTCAGCTGGTGAAAGCACTCGGGGCAGAAATAAACCTGGGTGAATGAGACAGGGTGAGATGGTCTGGGCAGTGGCAGCACATGGGGAGCTTCTTCAGGGAGGGCCTCTCTTGCAGTGATGTTTGAGCAAAGACCGAGAGGGTTGGGGCAACAATTCCACAGACATCTGGGGAGAAGTGTCTCAGGTGGAAAACACAAGTGCAGAAGCTCTGGTGGGAAAGTTCTCTGCATTTAAGGGACGCAAAAGGACAGGCCTGGTGAAGGAGAATTCTAAGAGGAAGCCCAGGCACATGGTGGTGGGCATGAAAGCCACTTGAAGGCCTTGGCCTCTATTCCTACAGAGTTGGGAGCCAGAGGAAAGCTTTGAGTTGAAGAGAAATATAATGCCTCTTATATCCTGAAGTGAACCATCTGGCCAAGGGAGCAGTGGAGGAGGCACTGAAAAGGGGGTAGATTCCATAGTATGCGCCACCAGCCTGGATGTGAGGGTAACAAGAAAGAGAAGAATCTGGGAGGAATCCAAGGTTTGGGTGTTTCCAAAGTGCTGGTTGATGATAAGAGCTGGTTGGTGCATAGTTCACAAGAGCAGGGCCCAGCACTGAAGACACACATGCGCACACACACACATCACTTTGTATATGTCTGTCTCTAACTCTCACTCACTCTCTGATTAATACAAAATGCTTAACAGAAAAGAAGCATGCCACAAGTAAGTCAACAAGTGAGCAGTAGTGACCGTTTTGTTATTTTTACTTTGTATATGATACTGTGGACCTTGTTACTTTCTGTACTCATTTGATGCATTAGCCTTTATTCCTAATCGAGAGAACTAAGTTTGAACTACACAGTTTTCTCTAATTTTCATCAAATCAGAGAAAAAGAACTCTAGCTCAATGTCTATCCCACTGAGATAAATTTAAATGGGAAAAAGTACTAAACAGTAGAACACTCCACTTGAAGTAGCTTAAACAGTAAGGGCACGTGATATTTCTCATTACAAGGAACTTGGGAACAGGCAGTTACAGGAGGCTTCATCATTGGCTTGAGCTTGTTAGCAGATGAAACTTGGGTCTGCTTGCATGTGTATAATAAAGCTAATCTACAAATACGGCCTGTGGTAAAGGAAAGAATAGCAATTATTGCAAGGCACCCAAAATGGGGCCAAGTAAGGAGAATGGGCAGCTCACCCACAAAAGACCCAAGATCCTCAAAATCTTTCAGGGAAAGGTTTCTAAAGGTAAGGTAAGGGAGAAGTCAAGGGATATGTGGATTGTGGACTTCTTCTGATGGGTTGGTGGTGTAACAAGGAGGTATTTTGGGAGTTAACATAATCAGCTTTCTGATTCCAAGCCATCTGGGGTCTATGTGCTTGTATTCAGCATACAGCTAACTCTTTCTATCTGATGGAGGTTTTAGTATCTGCAAAACAACTCAAGAATATGACTCATAAGGTTATCAGCTGATTTTTCAGTAGAAATTCTGTACTTCAAAAGTGAGTTGCAGGATATATTTAAAGTGATGAAGGGAAAACCTACAACCAAGAATACTCTACCAGCAAGGCTCTCATTCAGATTCAACAGAGAAATCAAAAGTTTTTCAGACCATCAAAAACTGAGAGAATTCAGCACCACCAAGCCAGGTTTGCAACAAATGCTAAAGGAACTTCTCCAGGTGGGAAACACAAGAGAAGGGAACTAAAGAGGAAGGGAAGAAACAAGGCCTACAAAGCAAACCCACAGCAATGAACAAAATGGCAACAGGAATACACTGATTGATAACTGCCTTATATGCAAATGGATTAAATCCTCCAACCAAAAGATGTAGGCTGGCTGAATGGATCTATAAACAGCAACCATATATATGCTGTCTACAAGAGATCCACTTCATATCTAGGTACATATACAGACTGAAAATGAGGGAATGGAGAGAGATATTCCATAGAAATGGAAATCAAAACAAAGTTGGAGTGCTTGCATGCGTGCTCAGTCATGACCAATTTATTGCAACCCATGGACTCTAGCCTGCCAGGCTCATCTGTCCATGGGATTCTCCAGGCAAGAATACTGGAGTAGGTTGTCATTTCTTTCTCCAGGAGATCTTCCCAACTCAGGGACTGAACCCACATTTCCTGTGTCTCCTGCATTGGTGGGCAGATTCTTCACCATTGCACCAACTGCAATACTCATATCAGACAAAGGAGGGGTGGGATGGGGTGGGAGATCGGAGGGAAGTTCAAAAGGGAGAGGATATATATATATATATATATACCTATAGCTGATTCATGTTGAGGTCTGACAAAATTCTGTAAAGCAATTATCTTTCAATTAAAAAATAAGTTAAAAAATAAACAAAAAACAGACTTCAAAGTAAAGACCATTCAAAGGCACTACATAATCATCAAGGAATGAATCCAACAAGACATACCAATTATAAATATATATGCACCCAAAATAGGAGCCCCTCAATATATAAAGCAAATGCTAACAGCTCATGTGAAGAACTGACCCATTTGAAAGGACCCGGATGCTGGGCAAGATTGAAGGCAGGAGGAGAAGGGGACGACAGAGGATGAGATGGTTGGATGGCATCACTGACTTAATGGACACGAGTTTGGGTAAACTCCGGAGTTGGTGATGGACAGGGAAGCCTGGCATACTGGAGTCCATGGGGTCGCAAAGAGTCGGACACGACTGAGCGACTGAATTGAACTGAGCTGAACAGCTCTAAAAGGGGAAACTGACAGTAATACAGTAATAATGGGGGACTGTAACACTTCACCTTCTGGTGGCTTAGTGGTAAAGAATCTGCCTAGAGACTGAAGAACAATCAAAATCCAAAGTTAGTGGAAGGAAATGAATCCTAAAGCTCAGAGCAGAGAAAATAAAATGGAGACAAAGGAAACAATAGCAAAGATCAGTGAAGCTAAAAGCTAGTTCTTTGAGAAGATAAATCTTTAGCCAGATTCAGCAAGAAAAAAAGAGTGGGAGAGGAATCAAATCAAAAAAATTAGAAACGAAAAAGGAGAAGTCACATTTGACACCTTGGAAATACAAAGGATCATAGACTCCTACAAGCACATATATGCCGATAAAATGGACAACTGAGAAGAAAAGGACACATTCTTAGAAAGGTTCAACCTTCTGAGACTAAACCAGGAAGAAGTTGAAAATATGAACAGACCAATCACAAGTAGTGAAATTGAAACTGTGATCTAAAATCTTTCAACAAATAAAAGCCCAGGACCAGATGGCTTCACAGGTGAATTCTGTCAAACATTTAGAGAATTAACACCTACCCTTCTCAAACTCTTCCCCAAAATTGCAGAGGAAGGAACATTCCCAAACTCATTCTATGAGGCCATCATTATTACCCTGATATCAAAACCAGATGAAGATATCACACACAAAAAGAAAATAACAAGCCAATATCACTGATGAACATAGATGCAAAAAGCCTCAACAAAATACTAGCAAACTGAATCCAAAAGCACGTTAAAAGGATCATACACCACGATCAAGTGGGAGTTACAGCAGGGATGCAAAGCAATCAATGTGATACACCATACTAACAAAGTAAATAATAAAAACCATATGACCATCTCAATAGATGCAGAAAAAGCCTCTGACAAAATTCAACAAAAATTTATGATTAAAAAATAAACCTCTCCAGAAAGTAGGCATAGAGGGAATCCACCTCAACATAGTAAAGGCCGTATACAACAGATGCACAGTAAACCTCATTCTCAAAGGTGAGAAACTGAAAACATTTCCTCTGAGATCAGGAATTAGAAGAGGATGTTGACCCTCTCCACTTTCATTCAGGATGGTTTGGAAATCCCAGCCATGGAGTAAGAGTAGAAAAAGAAAGAAAAGGAATAGAAATTGGAAAAGAAGAAATAAAATTTCACTGTTTGCAGATTACTTGGTACTATACACAGAAGATTCTAAAGATGCCACCAGAAAACTACTAGAACTAATCAATGAATTTGGTAAAGTTGCTAGATGCAAAATTAGTACACAGAAATCTCTTGCATTTCTATACACTAACAAAAAAATTCAGAAAAAAAGGAAAAAATCCCATTTACCATCTCACTCAAAGGAATAAAATGCCT
This sequence comes from Moschus berezovskii, assembly GCF_049115385.1. Taxonomy (NCBI): domain Eukaryota; kingdom Metazoa; phylum Chordata; class Mammalia; order Artiodactyla; family Moschidae; genus Moschus; species Moschus berezovskii. The sequence goes on along the minus strand of NC_142475.1, from coordinate 67,612,615 downwards.
AGGAATAAATCTAGCTAAGGAGGCAAAAGAGCTATACTCAGAAAACTGTCAGACACTGATGAAAGAAATGGAAGAGAACACAAACAGATGGAAAGATGTTCTGTGTTCTTAGATTGGAAGAAACAGTATGTTAAGATGACCATACTACCTAAGAAAATCTGCGGATTCAATTCAATCCCTATCAAATTACCAATGGCATTTTTCACAGAACTAAAAGGAAAAAAAAATTGTATGAAATACAAAGACTTTGAATAGGCAAAGCAATCTGAAAAGAAAAACAGTGTTGGAGGGAACTGTCTCCCAGACTTGGACTATACTACACATCTCCAGAAATCAAAACAGCATTGTTCTGGCCCAAAAAAGAAAAAGCAGAAATATAGATCAAGGAAACAGGATAGAAAGCCCAGAAATAAACCCATGTGCATTTGGTCAATTAATTGATGACAAATGAGGCAAGAATATACAATGGAGTAAAGACAATCTCTTCAATATGTGGGAAATTCTCGGAAATACTGTGAAAACTGGAAAGTTCCATGTAAAAGAAAGAAACTTGAACAGCGTCTCACACCATGTATACAAATAAACTCAAAATGAATTAAAGACCCGATTGTATAACTGGACACCCTGTAACTCCTAAAGAAAACATATGTCCTTTGAAATAAGTCTTAGTAAACTTTTTTGGATCTATCTCCTCAGGCAAGGGAAAGAAAAGCCAAAATAAGCAAGTGTGACCTAATTAAACTGAAAAGCTTTTGCACAACTATGGAAACCCTCAAGAAAAAAAAAAAAAAATCTCAAAGGTCAGCATACAGAATGGGAGAAGATATTTGATTTTTTAAAAAATATAAATTTATTTAATTTGAGGCTAATTACTTTACAATATTGTAGTGGTTTTGCCATACATTGACATGAATCCGCCACAGGTGTACATGTGTTCCCCATACTGAACACACCTCCCACCTCCCTTCCCATTGCATCCCTCTGGGTCATCCCAGTGTACCAGCCCCGAGCACACGGTCTCGTGCATCAAACCTGGACTGGCAATTCATTTCACATATGATAATATACATGTTTCAATGACATTCTCCCAAATCATCCCACCCTCGCCCTCTTCAACAGAGTCCAAAAGACTGTTCTATACATCTGTGTCTCTTTTGCTGTCTCGTATACAGGGTTATCATTACCATCTTTCTAAATTCCATATATATATGCATTAGTATACTGTATTGATGTTTTTCTTTCTGGCTTATTTCACTCTGTATAATAGGCTCCAGTTTCATCCACCTCATTAGAACTGATTCAAATATGTTTTTTTTAATGGCTGAGTAATATTCTCTTGTGTATTATGTACCACAATTTTCTTATCCATTCGACTACTGATGGACATCTAGGTTGCTTCCATGTCCTGGCTATTATAAACAGTGCTGCTATGAACATTTGGGTACACGTGTCTCTTTCAATTCTGGTTTCCTTGGTGTGTATGCCCAGCAGTAGGATTGCTGGGTCATATGGCAGTTCTATTTCCAGTTTTTTAAGGAGTCTCCACACTGTTCTCCATAGTGGCTGTACTAGTTTGCATACCCACCAACAGTATAAGAGGGTTCCCTTTTCTCCACACCCTCTCCAGCATTTATTGCATGTAGACTTTTGGATAGCAGCCATTCTGACTGACATGAGATGGTACCTCATTGTGGTTTTGATTTGCATTTCTTTGATAATGAGTGATGTTGAGCATCTTTTCATGTCTTTGTTAGCCATCTGTATGTCCTCTTTGGAGAAACATCTGTTTAGTTCTTTGGCCCATTTTTTGATTGAGTAGTTTCTTTTTCTGGAATTGAGCTGCAGGAGTTGCTTGCATATTTTTGAGATTAATTCTTTGTCAGTTGCTTAATTTCTTATTATTTAAGAATAGGAGACGATATTTGCCAATGATATGCCTGATAAGGGGTTAATAGTCTCTCTCTATATATATGGATATAAACATATAACTCAAATAAAAAACCCAAACAATCTAATTAAGAAATGAGCATAAGACCTGAATGGTTTCCCAAAGAAGACATACAGATGGTTAATAGGCACATGAAAATATGCTTAACATCAAAAATCATCATGGAAATGCAAATCAAAATACTGAGAAATCACTTCACACTTGTCAGAATGGCTACCATGAAAAAAGTCTACAAGTAGCAAATACTGGTGAGGATGTGGAGAAACAGGGACCTTTGTTCACTGTTGGTGGTAATGTTAGTGCAGCCACTATGGAAAACAGTATGGAGGTTCCTTAAAAGAAAAAAAAAGCTCAGTGGTAACAAATCCACCTGCCAATGTAGGAGACTCAGGAGATGCAGGTTCAGTCCCTGGATCAGGAAGATCTCCTGGAGGAAGAAATAGAAACTCACTCCAGTATTCTTGCCAGGAAAATCCCGTGGAGAGAGGAGCCTGGTGGTCTACAGTCCATGGGTTTCAAAGAATCAGACATCACTGAGTGACTGAGCATGCATGCATGCATGATAGACCATAATGGAAAAGAATATAGAAAAAGAAGAATGTTTACAGTGAATCACTTTGTTTTACAGAAGTAATTAACACAACATTGTAAACCAACTCTATCTCAATTAAGAAAAAGCAGGAAAAAAAAATAGAGTTACCATATGATCCAACAATCCCACCTCTGGGCACATATCTGGAGAAAACTCCAATTTGAAAAGATATATTTACACTAATATTCATAGAAACACTATTTACAATAGCCAAGACACAAAAGTAACCTAAATGTTCATTATAGATGAATGGATAAAGAAATTGTTGTAAATACATGCAATGGAATATTACTTAGCTATGAAAAAGAATGAAACAATGTCACTTGCAGCCATGTGGATGGATGCAGAGATTATCATATTAGGTCAGACAGAGAAAGACAAATATATTACTTATATGTGGCATGTAAAAAAATGTGATAAAAATGAACATTTTTCAAAACAGAAATAGGCTCATAGAGACAGAAAGCAAACTTTCTGGTTACCAAAGGTGATAGAGGGGATGAGGGAGAGATATAAATTAAGAGTTTGGCATTAACATACACACACTACTATATATAAAATAGATAAATAACAAAAACCTACTGTATAACACAGGAAACTCAATATCTTGCAATATCCTATAATGGAAAGGAATCTGAAAAATATGTGTGTGTGTGTGTATGATTCACCTTGCATTGTACTTGAAACTAACATGACATATAAAAAGGAAGATACTGGAAGAATTTATTAAAATTTAAAAAACATTGTCTACCTGTGAAACACTCGCTATAGATACAAAGACAAAATAAGTTGAAATTTAAAGGATGGAAAAAGATATTCCACACAGATAGTAACCAAAGAGAGCAGGAGTGACTGTATTATCAGACAATATATATTTTAAGTACAAAGGTGCAAGAGACAAGAAGGATATTATATATTGATCAAAGTTAAAATTCATGAAGAAGATAGTACAATTCATAAACATATGAACAAGTTCCATGAAGTGAAATTGACAGAACTGAAGGGCGAAATAGACAATTCTACAATAATAGTTGGAGAATGTGATATCCTATTTTCAATAATGGATAGAAGCACCAGGCAAATGTCAAGTAAAGAAATAGAAGACTTGAACAACTACTAACTAATTAGACCTAAAAGATATATACAGAACACTCTATTCAACAGCAGCAGAAGATACATTTTTTTCAAGTGACCATGGGCCATTCTGCAAGGTAGACCATACATTAGTCCACAAATATTCTTACTGCATTTTAAAGACTGAAATCGTACAAATTGCCTTTCCAATCACAATGGAATGAAACTAAAAATCACCAATAAAGGGAAAACTGAGAAACTCACAAATATGTGGGAAGTAAACAACAAACTCTTAAAACAACTAATGGATGAAAGAAGTCACAAAGGAATTTTGAAAATATCTTGAGACAAAAATAGAAACAACTGTACCAAAACACGGAATGTATCAAAAACAGTACTAAGAGGGAAATTTATAGGTGAAAATATTTACTTTGATAAAGAAGAAATCATTAATCTTTCTCAAACTCTCCCTAAAGATTTAAGAGAAGGAATATATCTTAATTCATCCTATAGATTAACTGTTACCCTAATACAAGGCCAGAAAAAACACTAAAAAAGGGATAAACTATAGACCAATATCCCTTATGAATTTTAATGCAGAATCTTCAATAAAATACTTGCAAACTGAATTCAACAGCTAGCATCTTGTTTAATATAATAAAAGAATAGTGTACCATAACCACATGGGAGTTATTCCTATAATGAAAGGATACTTTAGTGTTCAGTTCAGTTCAGTCGCTCAGTCGTGTCAGACTCTCCACGACCCCATGAATCACAGCACGCCAGGCCTCCTTGTCTATCACCAACTCCCGGAGTACACTCAAACTCATGTCCACAGAGTCGGTGATGCCATCCAGCCATCTCATTCTCTGTCGTCCCCTTCTCCTCCCGCCCCCAACCTTTCCTAGCATCAGAGTCTTTTCCAGTGAGTCAACTCGTCGCATGAGGTAGCCAAAGTATTGCAGTTTCAGCTTTAGCATCAGTCCTTCCAGTGAACAAAAGATCAATCAATGTAGTATGCCCTCTTAACAGAACGAAAGGAAACAAACCACATGATCATCTCAACTGATGCACAAAAAGCATTCGACAAAATTCAACACACTTTCATATTAAAACAAACAAACACAACTCACCAAAATAGGAATAGAAAGAAACTATCTCAATATATAAGGTCTAAACATGAAAAACTCACAGTTAACATCATAACCAATGGTGAGAAAAAAGATTTTCTCTTAAGATCAGGAGCAAAACAAGGATGCCCACTTTTACCACTTCTATTCAACATAGTGCTAGAAATTCTCATCAGAGCAGTCTCATAAGAAAAAGAAATTAATTGAAGAGGAAGAAATAAGACTATTTTTGTTTGTTGCATGACCTTATAACATAGAAAACCCAAAAGATTCAACAACAAAAAAGCATTTATAGCAAATGATAAATTCAACAAAGTTGCAAGATACAAAAATCAACACTCAAAAAATTAGTTTGTTTCTACTGATGAAAGAAATCAAAGATGACACAAATAGATGGAGAAATATACTATGTTCATGGATCAAAAGAATCAATACAGTGAAAATGCATGTACTACCCAATGCAATCTACAGATTCAATGCAATCCCTATCAAGCTGCCAATGGCATTTTTCACAGAACTAGAACAAATAATTTCACAATTTTTATGGAAATACAAAAAACCTCAAATAGCCAAAGCAATCTTGAGAAAGAAGAAGGGGACTAGAGGAAGCAACCTGCCTCACTTAGACTATACTACAAAGCTACAGTCATCAAGACAGTATGGTACTGGCACAAAGATAGAAATATAGGTCAATGGAACAAAACAGAAAGCCCAGAGATAAATCCACGCACCTATGGACACCTTATCTTTGACACAGGAGGCAAGAGTACACAATGGAGAAAAGACAATCTCTTTAACAAGTGGTGTTGGGAAAACTGGTCAACCACCTGAAAAAGAACACCATACACAAAAATAAACTCAAAATGGATTAAAGATCTAAATGTAAGACCAGAAACTATAAAACTGATAGAGGAATACATAGACAAAACACTCTCTGACATAAATCACAGCAAGATCCTCTATGACCCATCTCCCAGAGTAATGGAAATAAAAGCAAAAATAAACAAATGGGACCTAATTACAATGAAAAGCTTCCTCACAGCAAAGGAAACTATAAGCAAGGTGAAAAGACAGCCTTCAGAATGGGAGAAAATAATAGCAAATGAAGCAACTGACAAAGAATTAATCTCAAAAATATGCAAGCAACTCGTGCAACTCAATACCAGAAAAATAAACAGTCCAATAAAAATTGGGCCAAAGAACTAAACAGATGTTTCTCCAAAGAAGATGTACAGATGGCTAACAAACACATGAAAAGATGCTCAACATCACTCATTCTCAGAGAAATGCAAATCAAAACCACAGTGAGGTACCATCTCACATCAATCAGAATGGCTTCTATCCAAAAGTCTAAAACAAATAAATGCTGGAGAGGGTGTGGAGAAAAGGGAACCCTCTAATACTGTTGGTGGGTATGCAAACTAGTACAGCCACTATGGAGAACAGTGTGGAATCTCCTTGAAAAATTGGAAATAGAACTGCCATATGACCCAGGAATCCCACTGCTGGGCATACACACCGAGGAAACCAGAATTGAAAGAGACATGTGTACCCCAATGTTCATCGCAGCACTGTTTATAGTAGCTGGGACATGGAAGTAACCTAGATGCCCATCAGCAGATGAATGGATAAGAAAGCTGTGATACATATACACAATGGAATATTACTCAGCCATTGAAAAGAACATATTTGAATCAGTTCTAATGAGGTGGATGAAACTGGAGCCTATTATACAGAGTGAAGTAAGCCAGAAAGAAAAACACCAATACTGTATACTAACACATATATATGGAATTCAGAAAGATGGTAACAAAGCCCCCATATGTGAGACAGCAAAAGAGACACAGATATAAAGGACAGACTTTTGGACTTTGTGGGAGAAGGCGAGGGTGGGATGACTTGAGAGAATAACGCTGAAAGATGTATATTACCATATGTGAAGTAGATGACCAGTCCAAGTTCAATGCATGAAATGGGGCACTTAAAGCCGGTGCACTGGGACAACCCAGAGGGATGGGATGGGGAGGGAGGTGGGAGGGGGTTTCAAGATGTGGGACACATGTACACCTGTGGCTGATTCATGTCAATGTATGGCAAAAACCACCACAATATTGTAGAGTAATTATCCTCCAAAATAAAAAATAAAAAAATTAGTTTGTTTCTATACTCTAGCAATGAATGATCCGAAAAGAAAATTAAGAAAGCCTTCCCATTGACAGTCGTGTAAAAAAGAAGTAAGTTTATCCAAGAAAGTAAGTCTTGTCTACTGAAAACTATAAAACATTGCTGAAAGAAATTTTTAAAAACTTAAATAAATGGAAAGACATTAATGTTTATGGATTGAAAGACTAAATATCGTTAAGATGACAATATTACCCGAAGGGATATTCAGATTCAAAGCAATTCATATCAAAATTCTAACAGTGTTTCTTGCAGACATAGTAAAACCCATTTTAATATTAAAGGGGATCAAATAGCCAAAACAATCTTAAAAAAAAATAAGGACAAAATTGGAAGACTCACACTTTTCAATTTCATCTCAATACTACGCTAGTGTTCAAGACACATGGTACTGGCCTAAGACTAGATAGACCAGTGGTAAAGAATTGAAACCCCATAAATAAACCCTCTAATCTATGGTCAATTGATTTTTAATGAGGATGCCAAAACCATTCCAAGAGAATAGTCTCTTCAACAAATGGCCCTAAGAAAACTGGATATCCACATGCAAAAGAAAAACATTTGGGCCCTTACCTTATACCAGATACAATATTAACCAAGTGATTCAAATATACAAAGTTAAGAGCTAAATCTAGAAATCTTTAGAAGAAAGCATAGTAAATCTTCATGGCCTTGGATTTGACAATGGCTTTTTAAGTATGACCCCCAAAGAAAAGGCAACACAATTTTTAAAAAAATTAGATAAATTAGACTTCAAAATTTAAAACATTTGTTCATCAATGTACATTAACAAGAAAATGAAAAGACAATCTATAAGATAGGAGAAAATATTTCCAAATCATATTTTGTATAAGAGGCTTATAGCCAGAATATGGAAAGAACTCCTGTAAGTCAACAACAAAAAGAAAAACAACTCAAATTTAAAAATAGGGAAAACTTTAATAGACATTTACCTGAAGAATGTATATAAATGCCAATAAGTACTTGAAAAGATGGTCAACTTCACTAGCTATTAAGGAACTGCAAATCAAAACCATAATGATTAATCACTTCAAATCCATTAGAATGGTTATTATCAGAAAAAAGAAAATAACAAATGTTGGCAAAGATGTAGAGAAATTAGAACATTGCTGGTCGGTATGTAAAATAGTGCAGCTACTGTGGAAAATAGCTTGGCAGTTCCTCAAAAAGTTAAATATAGAATTACCCTATGTCTCAACAATTCTACTCCTAGGAATATATTAAAAAAATTAAAAACAAGGTCTCAAACAGGTCTTTTACACCAATGTTCAGTTAAGTGGACTTCCCAGGTGGTGCTAGTGGTAAAGAACCCACCTGTCAATGCAGGAGACATAAGAGATGTGGGCTCATTAAAGAATTATTCCCAGTAGTCAAAAGGTGGAACCAAACCAAGTGTTCAACAACAGAAGACTGGATAGGAAATTCCCTGGCAGTCCAGTGGTCAGGACTCAGTGCTTTCACTGCCAGAGCCTTGGGTTCCATTCTTGGTTAGGAAACTAAGATTCTGCAAGCCACAGGAAGCAGCCAAAACCAGCAACAATAACAACAACAACAACAAAAACGCAGAACAATGGATAAATAAAATGTGGTATGTGTGTGTGTATAAATGTGTATATATATATATATATATATTTGGCCACCTCATGCGACAAGTTGACTCACTGGAAAAGACTCTGATGCTGGGAGGGATTGAGGGTGGGAGGAGACGGGGACGACAGAAAATGAGATGGCTGGATGGCATCACTGACTTGATGGACGTGAGTCTGAGTGAACTCCGGGAGTTGGTGATGGACAGGGAGGCCTGGGGTCGCAAAGAGTCAGACACGACTGAGCGACTGAACTGAACTGAACTGATACACATATATGTATACAGTGAAATAATAGCCATTAAAAGGAATAAAGTGCCGATACATGCTACAGCATGGATGAATCTGACTATATTATGCTGAGTGAAATGAGCCAGAAGAATAAGGACAAATAATGAATGATTCTACTCACGTGAAATATCTAGAATTAGCATTGTTCATAGAGACAGAAAGTAGATTAGAGGTTACCTGTGGCCAGGTAGGCAGGCAATGGTGATTTATTGCTACATAGGTACAATTTCTCTTGGGGTAATGAAAATGTTTATACTTATGGGGGATGGCTGCACAATATTATGATTGCAATATATATGGTAAAATGGCAAATTTTTCTATGGACTGAATTATACTACGTGTGTGTGCTTAGTCACTTGTCCAACTCTTTGTGACCCCATGGACTGTAGCTCGCCAGGCTTCTCTGTCCATAGGGATTCTCCAGGCAAGAATACTGGAGTGGGTTGCCATGCCCTCCTCCAGGAGTCAAACCCAGGTCTCCCAAATTGCAGGCAGATTCTTTACCATCTGAGCCACCAGGGAAGCCCAAGAATACTGGAGTGGGTAGCCTATCCCTTCTCCAGGGGATCTTCCTGACTCAGGAATCAAATCAGGGTGTCCCGCATTGCAGGCGGATTCTTTACCAGCTGAGCTACCAGGGAAGTTCAAATTACTCTATGGTCTCACCTAAATTTATACTTTGTAGTGGTAAATCCCAATGTAATGGTACTTGGAAATGGGGCCTTTGGGAGGTTCAGATCGTGTACTGAGGGAGGGACCCTCAAGGTGGGATTAGACCGCTTATATGAAGAGACCAGAGAGCTTACTTTCTGCCCTCCCTTGTGCCACATGAGGTCACAGTGGGAAGACAGCTGTGTGCAAGCCAGGAGGAGAGTTATCACCAGGAACCAGTTCTGTCAGCACCTTGATCTTGGATTTCCCGACCTCTAGAACTGTAAGAAATACATGTCTGTTGTTTTGTTACAGCAGCCTGAGCTAAGACTTTTTGTGTTTATATATGTTTTACCACAGTTAGCAGTCCCAATACTGATCATATATCTTGAGAAAACCAGAATTCTAAAAGACACATGTACCCCAGTGTTCACTGCAGCACTGTTTACAATAGACAGGACATGAAAGCAGACTAGATGTCCATTGACAGAGAAATGGATAAAGAAGTTATGGTATGTATATCCAATGGAATTTTACTCAGCCATAAAAAGGAACAAATTTGAGTCAGTTAAGGTGAGGTGGATGAACCTAGAGACTGTTACACAGAGTGAAGTAAGTCACTCTGAAACAGAAAAACACATATTGTATATTAATGCATATAAATGGAATCTAGAACAATGGTACTGATGAACGAACCTATTTGCAAGGAAGGAATGGAGACACAGATGTAGAGAGCAGACTTGTGGACACAGTGCGGGAAGGAGAGGATGGGACGAATTGAGAGAGTAGCACTGACATATATACACCATCGTGTGTTAAATAGATAGCTAGTGGGAAGCTGCTCTATAACACAGGGAGCCTGACCTGGCTCTCTGTGATGACCTGGAGGGGTGGGACAGATGGAGGAGATACATGGATAATTATGACTGATTCACACTGTTGAACAGCAGAAGCCAACACAACACTGCAAAGCAATTTTCCTCCAAACAAAAAAATAATTAATAAAAAAAGCTTACCTGTATTCCTGAATACAAGCAACAAAAAGTTAAATAACAAAAACCTACCATTTACAGTGAAATAAAAATATAAAAATCACCTCGGATTAATCTAAAAATATGACAGATTGACAGGTGGCAGGGGCTCCTGTGTTCAGTGGTCTTCAGATACCGCACACACACTATGCAGGCTGCTTCTCCTAATGTGTACAGTTCATGTTTTCCAAAAATCTGTCTTAAACGCTGTCTTGCTTGCCTCAATTTTTATATGCAGGATGATAATGACTTGGTTGAAAAAAACCTAATCATCATTTCATTTTCTTTCTTATTTAAAAAAAAATACATTTATACATTTATTTGGATACATCAAATCTTAGTTATGACATGCAGGCCTAGTTGCCCTGAGGCTTGTGGGATCTTAGTTTCTTGACCAGGGACAGAACCTGCATCACCTGCACTGCAAGGTGCATTCTCAATCTCTGGATCATCAGGGAAGTCCCTTAATAGTCATTTCTGACCAATGACAATATGAGTGATTTTTATCTTCTCTGTTGTATTTTTCTGTACTTCCCAAATTGGCTAACATCAGACTATATTACATTTTTCATAATCAGAGGAAAAGGACACTGGTTGTTAAATATATGTTTACAATTTACTCTTTTCTCTTAGCTGCCTCTTAATCCCTATTTAGGTATGCATGAATTCTGGGAAAAGCATCCAGGTTCCTGTCATCTGACCTGCATCAAATGTCTCCACCCATACCCTCTCCTCTCCTCCTGCCCTTCCACCCTTGTGTCTGCTGTCAGTCCTCTGAGGTCCTCTTCCCTCCAGCAGTCAGGGCCTTCCCTCTTCCTGTAGCCAGTTCTGTCTGTGCTTTCTGTCCTCTAAAACCCTCCCTTACTGAGGAGGGGGCAGTGTCTCTCCATCCACTCTTCTCCGCTGTGTCCCATGGAAGCCCTCAGCCCAGTTCAGCTGGGCACACAGGAAGGATCAGGAGCAGTAGTTTGGCTCTGACTGCTGGTCACTGCTCTGAAGCGCTGTACAAGTCCTCAACACTTGAAATCTCATTTTTCTCACCTGCGAAATGGAGAAATTATGTGTCATAATGTTGCAGGAAAGAAAGTGGGGCACAAGAAGATGGTCACGTGCCATGTCTCAGGTAAGTCCTTGGGACAGCCACTGAGTGTGAGTTCTTGGCTTTGCACAGAAAAGAATTCACAAGCCAGCCATAGTAAAGTGAAAGAAGGTTTATTCAAGAAGAAACACATTCCATAGACAGAGTGTGCACCATCTCAGAAGGCAAGAGGTGGCAGGGTACGGCATTGTCAGTTTCTATAGGGGAGGGTAATTTCATAGGCTAAAGAGCAGGAGAATTATTTCAACTATTTTGAGGAAGAGACAGGGATTCCCAGGAATTGGGGTACCACCCATTTTTTGGCCTTTTATGGTTGGTTTTGGAACTTTTATGGCCTGTGAGAGTATGTCATTTAGCTGATGTATCACAATGAGCTGAGGCTCAAGGTCATATGGGAGTCAATCGTCCCCCATCTTGGGCCTACTTGGTTCTAACTAGTTTATGTCATGACCTCAATAACTGTCATTTGTCTAAAGAGTGTGTCCTGCCCTCTTCCTATATCATTAAGGATGTGATGACCGTAGAACAAAACAATCTATGTAACTAGTGAGTATATTATACCTGTGTGTGTGTGAGTTGCTCAGTCATGTCCAACTCTTTGCGACCCCATGGACTGTAGCCCAAGAGGCTCCTCTGTCTATGGAAATCTCCAGGCAAGAATACTGGAGTGGGTAAGCCCTTCATTTATCCAGGGGATCTTCCCGACCTAGGGATCGAATCCTGGTCTCTGCATTACAGGCAGATTCTTTACCATCTGAGTCACCAATACCTACATTAAACACTCAATAATTCTAAAGCAACTTGAATCAAACACAGATTTTAGATCAGATGAACTTGGGTTCAAGGCCAAACATGGCTGTTTGTTAGTCATTTATCCCCAAGATGGTAGCTTTTAAAACCTTATTTTCCTCCCTGAAAAGTGGATATGTGTGCCAGTGCATTGATGGTTGTGTGGTGCCATGCGCCAAGCACTGTGCTAAAAGGTAGGGGCGCATTCCCATTCCAGGAAGCACACAGCCAAGTAGAACTTGGATACGTCCCAGTCTTGGCTTCAGGAGGGACCCACCTTGTTGTTGTTCAGCCACTAAGTCATGTCTGACTCTTTGTGACACCATGGACTGCAGCATGCCAGGCTTCCCTGTCCTTTGCTGTCTCCTGGAGTTTGAGTTCGGTGATTCCATTCAACCATCTTGTCCTCTGTCAACCCCTTCTCCTCTTGCCCTCAATCTTCCCAGCATCAGGGTATTTTCCAATGTGTCAGCTCTTTGCATCGGGTGGCCAAAGTATTGGAGCTTAGACTTTAGCATCAGTACTTCCAATGAATATTCAAGGTTGATTCCCTTTAGGATTGACTGGTTGGATCTCCTTGCTGTCCAAGGGACTCTCAAGAGTCTTCACTAGCACCACAGTATCAAAGCATCAATTCTTTGGCCTTCAGCCTTCTTTATGGTCCAGCTCTCCAATCCACACATGACTGCTGGAAAAACCATAGCTTTGTCAACGGAGTGATGTCTCTGCTTCTTAATATGCTGTCTAGGTTTGTCATAGCTATTCTTCCAAGGAGCAAGCATCTTTTAATTTTGTGGCTGCAGTCACAGTCCGCAGTAATTTTGGAACTCAAGAAAATAAAATCTGCCACCATTTCCATTTTTTCCCCTTGTATTTGCCATGAAGTGATGGCACTGGATGCCATGATCTTCGTTTTTTGAATGTTGAGTTTTAAGCCAGCTTTTTTACTCTCCTCTTTCACCTTCATCAAGAGGCTCGTTTCTCCTAGATTTCTGCCTTTAGGGTGGTATCACCTGCATAACTGACGCTGTTGATATTTCTCCTGTCAATCTTGATTCCAGCTTGTGATGTGACAAAGAGATTTAAAGGATTATTTCTGATAGAATGCCTGAAGAACTATGGACCGAGGTTCATAATATTGTAGAGCAGGCAGTGACCAAAACCATCCCAAAGAAAAAGAAACTCAAGAAGGCAAAATGGTTGTCTGAGGAGGCCTTACAAATAGCTGAGAAAAGAAGTGAAGGGCAAAGGAGAAAGGAAAAGATAAACTGAATGCAGAGTTCCAGAGTATAGACAGGAGGGATAAGAAAGCCTTTTTCAGTGAACAATGCAAAGAAATGGGACCCATCTGGGCAGGTTCATTCCAATCCCAAAGAAAGGCAATGCCATAGAATGCTCAAACTACCGGTCAGTTGCACTCATCTCACACACTACAAAGTAATGCTCAAAATTCTCCAAGCAAGGCTTCAACAGTACGTGAACCATGAATTTCCAGATGTCCAAGCTGGATTTAGAAAAGGGAGAGGAAGCAGAGGTCAAATTGCCAACATCTGCTGGATCATCGAAAAAGCAAGAGAGTTCTAGGAAAACATCTATTTCTGCTTTATTGACTATGCCAAAGCCTTTGACTGTGTGAATCACAAAAAACTGTGGAAAATTCTTAAAGAGATGGGAATCCCAGACCACCTGCCCTGCCTCCTGAGAAATCTATATGCAGGCAAATAAGCTGCAGTTAGAACTGGTCATGGAACAACAAACTGGTTCCAAATTGGCAAAGGAATACATCAAGGCTATATTTTATCATCCTGCTTATTTAACTTATATGCAGAGTACATCATGAGAAATGCTGGACTGGATGAAGCACAAGCTGGAATCAAGATTGCCAGGAGAAATATCAATAACCTCAGATATGCAGATGACACCACCCTTATGGCAGAAAGTACAGAGGAACAAAAGAGGCTCTTGACGAAAGTGAAAGAGGAGAGTGAATCAGTTGGCTTAAAACTCAACATTCAGAAAACTAAGATCATGCATGGCATCAGGTCCCATCACTTCATGGCAAATAGATGGGGAAACAATGGAAACAGTGAGAGACTTTATTGGACTCCAAAATCACTGCAGATGGTGACCGCAGCCATGAAATTAAAAAACACTTGCTCCTTGGTAGAAAAGTTATGACCAACCTAGATAGCATATTAAAAAGCAGAAACATTACTTTGCAAACAAAGGTTCATCTAGTCAAGGCTATGGTTTTTCCAGTTGTCATGTATGGATATGAGAGCTGGACTATAAGGAAAGATAAGCACTGAAGAACTGATGCTTTTGAGCTGTGGTGTTGGAGAAGACTCTTGAGAGTCCCTTGGACTGCAAGGAGATCCAACCAGTCCATCCTAAAGAAAATCAGTCCTGAATATTCATTGGAAGGACTGATGTTGAAGCTGAAACTCCAATACTTTGGCCACCTGATGCAAAGAGCTGACTCATTTGAAAAGACCCTGATGCTGGGAAGGATTGACGGTAGGAGGAGAAGGGGATGACAGAGCATGAGATGTTTGGATGGCATCACCGACTCTATGGACATGAGTTTGAGTGAGCTCCGGGAGCTGGTGATGGACAGGGAAGCCTGGCATGCTGCAGTCCATGGGGTCAAAAAGAGTCAAACACGACTGAGTGACTGAACTGAACTGGGCAGGTTTAAAAAATCCTGATGCCCTGGGGGTTCTGAGCAAGGGGCCTGAGATGTGGTCTAAGCACATTTTAAGAGTTTTCAGGAAACCCCTAGTAGTACACATCAAAGACTCTCTGGAAAGTGACTCCCAAAAATTCTTTCACACCTAATTGGCATAGAACATTTTCCTCAGTGATTGTTTGATGTACTGAAGACAAAGCGGTGGGGTGGTCTCCAGTCTTCAGACAGGGTTTTCCAATTCCCACACACTTTATGTCAGCTCAAAAGGAATCAGAAGTCTGATGGGAGTGCTGGCTCCAGTCTCATCTGTTTACAACTGATAACAAGAAAGTGGACCTTCCCCAATTTAGGGGAGTTGGTAGGGGGTGGTGGGATCTGCCTGCCAACCACTGGGCCTCCAGCTGTTTCCAGACAACCCTTTCCAGCAGGGCCTTATTAACTAAGCAAACCTGGGCTCCTCCTACTGAAATGCAAAAGTCTTTATAAGACCTTAAGTAAATGGGAGCAAGTGTCAGAGTTTTTATCACCCCTCAGCTTTCAGCCCTTTCCCTTCTCAAAGCTGATTTCAACTCTTAAGCAAACACCCAGAGAGGGGCATTAGTCCTATATCTAGCCTCAGCCCTATATTGCTGGTAAGACATTTCCCTTCCTTTCTCTAAAGTTTCCATTTGTAAGACACACATTTTCAAAACCTTATTTGACATAGGAAATACCATGATGTCTGCGATCTGCCTTAAAAAACTCCAAGGGAAAAAAATGTGGAGGAAAAACAAGGAGGAAAGATTGGCAATGGTTGGCTGCTGAACCCACTTTTATTGACTCAATGTCTCAGCTTTTCTGTATACTTGAGAACACAAAATTTAATAAAAGAAACTGTAGATGTTAGAAAATACTTACAAAACTTTAATATTATCAGAAAGATTTAGATTCAATTCATCCTATAAACTGAACAGTTTTAAAACTTATTTAAATAAATATTCTTTAGCTTATCCATGGTTTTTAATGTTCAATCCATGTTGCTCATAAAGAAGTTACTATTGACTTAAAGTCATAAATGTAATTATGTATCTAACTTCTGTATATAACTAAATTATGCAATTAATAAGAAGTAACCATTACATCTAAAAATATATTTGTCTTGACTCTCGTTAACGGATGTTTCATGAAGGCATGAGACAACCTCCTCTGTATGTTTTGCCTGCTTAGATCTGTGGGTTCTGGTCCTGGCAGCTCATGGACCCAGCTTTTGGGAGAACTCATGGCAGCCAAGCTCACCAATTTTCTACTAGTTCATTTAACAGCATCTTTAATTAACTTCCCATTTAAAGGTTTAAAATGTTAAATAAGAGTCAAAGAATATCTCATCTTTGGAGGATACATATCAGTTTCAGAAAATAGTTTTTATACGAAAATCATAGGACAGTTTGTATCAGAGTTGCAAGGCATCCTCTGTACTGTGAGGCAAGGGTCCCAGTCCCTATTTTGGCAATTAGAAAAACTGAAAATTAGCAAGTCCCAGAAGCAGCCCCTGAACCACTCCCCTCTTGGTTCAAGCCGGCTCCTCATCAGACACTAGTGAAACATGAGAGAGAGGGCTGGGCACAACCTTTGAAAGAATAAGGGCCCAACATAAAACAGAGTCCAATGGGTCCAAGTCTAGTCAACCTGGACTAGGCCTTGATCCTCAGTATAGGCTCAGTGTAACACATCAGCAAGGTAAATGACACACTCAGAGATGCCATGACAGTTGAAGGCCCACCATCAAAGATCAAAATGTGGGTGGTGATCCAGTTTCTGGAACTCTCCACCCCTTCCCCAAAATAGTTGGCATAATCCTCCCACTCACTAGCCTATGAAATTACCCAGCCTCTCTCCTTCTGAGATAGCTCACACTCTGTCAGTGGTGTGTGTTTCTTTTTAAATAAATCTGCTTCTTACCTATCACTTCATCTCTCACTGAATTCTCTCTATGATGAGATATTAAGAACATGAGCTTCTTGAACCTCCAGGGAGGGGACGTATGTCCACCTATGGCTGATTCATGTTGATGTTTGACAGAAAACAACAAAATTCTGTAAAGCAATTATCTACCAATTCAAAAAAGAAAAAAATCTGAGTGTCATTAGGTTCTGAAACCAGGTCTGTGAACTCAGCTGGAAGACTGTGGGTTTTGGCTGGGTTTGTGTTTCTGCACATGAGTTCAAGTCTCAGTGAGGTGAACAGTTCTACTAGCAGGTGGCACTTACCCCTGTGCTCTGTGGTCTTCAGATACCCAGTGGAAGGCTTGCCTCACTGTGGGCTGTATCACCCAGCACACTGCAGCCTTCTTATAATATCTGTGCATTTCACATTTTTCAAATATCTAAGTGCCAAAGGTTTGGGACTTAAACTCAAAGTCTCAGATGCTTTAGCAAAATATGGAGGGTAAAAACAGTGCCTCCCCGAGGGGTCTTGTATTAAGTGGGTAATGAATATGATATAGTGATCATTATGCTAGGCACAGAGGAAAGGCCTCGTTTATAAAAACACTGATGTGTCCTCAGAAAGGAGGTGTGGAAATGTCTCTCTTTCATATTCATGCTCCGCATCCGAGGCTTGGAATCAAGCCAGCTGGTTCTTCTCCACACAACAGCTCTCTTCTCTAGCTGGGCCCCTCACCATCTCCTCAGCGCAAGGAGTGTGCAATATAAAATCTCTATTTCCACATGAAAACTTTTTCGTTCATGTTGTGGTTTCATTGATAATTTTTTGTTTTTCTTTTCTTTTTTCAGGAAGGGAAAAGGCTATTGCCTTCTAGTCACCAGTGTTTCACATTAGGGGTTGACTCCTCCTGCTACTATCAATACTGTAGACACTGTAGGGAAGAGGACCAGCCTGCCTACACAGGCCCCGCCCCCGGCCCTAGCAGGGCATCAGTGAAGGGACGGTCCCTGAGGCTCTGTGCTGGACCCTGCCGTCACAGCACAGCCTTTGTCAAAGCAACTGCACAGCAGAACCTAGAGGATACCTCATTGCTGTTTCTCACAGTTATTTAGTGGCCAAGGTAGAGAGAAGGAAACACCTGTGTCTTCTGTACTTAGCCACCTTGGGTCCTGAGGCAATTCTTCCAGTACCTGCAGTAAAGACACCTTCAAATACAAAAACTGTTCAGACTCAGTCCCGTGGAATTGATCTTCAACGTCTCCATGAGAGAAGACTTTTTTATACCAGACGTGTCAGTGGGAAAATGACCTGGAGCCATCTGTTAGGTAAGAACAAAAATCATCTAAGTCTTAGAGCCAAGAGGGGTGTTTAAGAGCCTGGAATAAATTGCAATGCATGCTTAATATTACTTCTCTTAAAGGGACGGGTACATGCTTGGTCTGAAATCTTTCTAAGGAATGACAACATTAATAAAAATCTACAAGTTACAAAATGATTGCATAATTATCTATTGTACATTAAATATATATTTTATACATATATTTGTATATGAATGCAATATATTTTATACATATGTAAATTTCTGATTAAATTTCTTTAAATAGTCTAGGCTTCTGTTTGTGGTCAGTTTGATATTACAGATCATCCCCATGGGAAACAGTAAGAAGCATTTTGTTTATATTCTCTTAATTTTTATTGCATATTTGTCAATCATTATCAGTCTCATATTTTCAATTAATTTTTAAGGCTATCAAACAGGGAAATATAAAAGTAGTAGAGAAGAAAGCAGCAGTGGTAAAGCTCAGAAGTTCCAGCAGAAAACACTCAACTGGACCTTGAATAATTTAAGGGAGGAGAATGACAGCACGGAGGGCTGGAAGCCTCAGGGTTCATTCCCCTCCTCGTCGACTTTCCAAGCGCTAAGTGGCAATGCTGCAGACAAAGGTCATCTCGGTCAGTGAACTCTGAGTTTGTGTGTGTGTGTGTGTGCACCTAGAGGGGATCTTCCAGACTTTCTCCTTTGTCTCCTTCCTTGGCAGGCAGATTCTTTACCACTAGGAAGCCAGAACCCTGAGTTTAGAATCGGAAAAAAAAAAACAAGAAAAACTAGGATAAGTTAACAATCAAACAAGAAACCCAATGAACAACATTTTTACTATCTTTAAATATATACTATAAAGTAAAAGGATAAAGACACTATGAAGTATATATTTTATACTATAAAGTAAAAATATAAAGACAGAGGATGAGATGGTTGGATGGCATCACCTACTTGACGGACAGGAGTTTGATCAAGCTTCGGGAGTTGGTGATGGACAGGGAGGCCTGGCGTGCTGCAGTCCATGGGGTCGCAAAGAGTCGGACACGAACGAGCGACTGAACTGACTGATAAAGTAAAAAATATTTCCTAGTGAGGTGTTCTTTTACTCTGAAAAAAGTTTTAATATTTTATTGGTAAAACGTGGCTTTGGCTTTTAACTGGTTATTTTTCTGCAGGTCCAGAGCTATCCCAATCCCAGATAATAGCGGACCTTTGCTAGGCTTATCGCAGTCTCTCAGGCTCCAGTGGTAGATTTTTTTTTTTAACTGTTTCGCTGTCTTTGCACCCGTGGGTGGTCCCTGCTCGCTCGCCGCTCTCCGGAGAGGCCAGTCTGTAATCACTGTCTTGCGAAGTCACAGCCTAATTTTAACATATAAAAGGAAGGAAGAAAGAAAACGCTACTTGCAGAGGGCAGGGTTTCCCATATGTCTTAAGGAGCCTTCCTGACACGCCCGCACCCCTGGTAGTTTGTTTTTAATCCTTAAACTAACAAGCAGAGTTTACCTGAGCAAACACTATTAGCAGGAAGCCAATTTTATTGCCTCCCGGAGGGGATCTCTCTGGGCCCGTCTCGGGATGATCAGACATAGAGGGTCCCGCGCGGAGCTGACCCCAGGCGACGCCCCCACAGGCGCACCTCCGCGGCCGAGCTGCTGCAAGAACTGCGGCACCTGCGTGCTGAGCAGCTTCTGTGTGTGCCCGGCTCACTTCACCGGCCACTACTGTGAGCACGACCAGAGGCGCAGGTAGGCGCGGGGCGGTGCGCGCTGGGGGCACAACGGGGCCTGCGGGGAGAGGAGACTGGGAGCCGGGGTGGGGGCGGCGGGGGCGGCGGGACGTGGCGGCGAGGGCCGGGGGTGCGCGCGCCCTGCACTAACGCCAGGCCCGGCTTCCTCAGCAAGTGCGGCGCCCTGGTGCACGGAGCCTGGACCTTCCGCGGCTGCCACCTCTGCAGGTGCGTCTTCGCGGCACTGCACTGCCTCCCCCTGCAGACACCTGGCCGCTGTGGTAAGAAGAACCCGCCCCGCGTCCTGTGCTCACAGCCCACACCCAGGCAGTTGCTCCTTTCTACGTACCGACCCACAGAGATCTACCTGTGCCAGACGACACAGGAATGAGCGATCTGCATGGCTTCATCACTCGGGAAAGTCATATTCGTGGTGAATCACATAGCGTATTATCATTATAGTCAAATTTATTCCTAGGTTCCCCATATCCTGCTGCTGCTGCTGCTAAGTCACTTCAGTCGTGTCCGACTCTGTGTGACCCCATAGACGGAAGCCCACCAGGCTCCCCCGTCCCTGGGATTCTCCAGGCAAGAACACTGGAGTGGGTTGCCATTTCCTTCTCCAATGTGTGAAAGTGGAAAGTGGAAAGTGAAGTGGCTCAGTCGTGTCCGACCCTTAGCGACCCCACGGACTGCAGCCTACCAGGCTCCTCCATCCATGGAATTTTCTAGGCAATAGTACTACTTGCGGAATTTAAACGTGGTTTCCAAAAGGTGTCCTTAAATGTTCTTTACAGAGAGCAGAACTTTGGAAGCACAAAAGCTGGTAATTAGAGCCGCACCTGGCAGACAGGGTCAGTTCAGTTCAGCCGCTCAGTCGTGTCCGACTCTTTGCAATCCCATGGACTGCAGCATGCCAGGCCTCCCTGTCCATCGCCAACTCCCGGAGTTGACTCAAACTCATGTCCATTGAGTTGGTGATGCCATCCAACCATCTCAACCTCTGTTGTCCCCTTTTCCTCCTGCCTTCAACTTTTCCCAGCATCAGGGTCTTTTCAAATAAGTCAGTTCTTCGCATCAGGTGGCCAAAGTATTGGAACTTTAGCTTCAACATCAGTCCTTCCAATGAACATTCAGGACTGATTTCCTTTAGGATGGACTGGTTGATCTCCTTGCAGTCCAAGGGACTCTGAAGAGTCTTCTGCAACACCACAGTTCAAAAGTGTCAATTCTTCATTGCTCAGCTTTCTTTATAGTCCAACTTTCACATCCATACATGACTACTGGAAAAACCACAGCTTTGACAGGGTACCCAAACTAAATCTCTAGGGACTTCTCTACACTGGGCCAATACTCACCTTCTCAGCTGTGAAATGTAGAGAGCGCCCTGGAGCAGGACAGGAGCAGGCCTGAATGGCCAGGTGCTGCCCTTCAAGGCCAACCTGGCAATGTTCCAGGAAGCAAGGTGCCTGGTAACCACAGCTCAGGCCTGCCACATAAATTAAAGTCAGTGGGGTGTGGACAACATGCAGGGTGAACACTTGTCTGTGATGACTCTGAGCAGTTTCCAACTCAGTGCAAATGTTTTACTTGTAAAACTAAGGAATGTGAATCTTCTGAGGTCAGAAAACAGACAAATACTCAGCTGCGGAGTCAACATCTCAGGCAGGGACCAGAGACACAGGTATAGCAGGCACAGCATTTCCATGGCGTTCTCCCCTTTACAGTAAGCTCTGGCTGGGATAGCAGTAAGGGACTTGGTTAATGCAGGCAGAGCTCTTCAGCCCTCTTTGTTAGCTCTGGGTGGGCTCCATGTGAAGGCCCTAGGCCTGCTCTCTTTTTCCTTCCTGCACTATAGTTGACCCTGGGCCAATCCCACAGTGTGAGGGCGTGCTTAATGCCCTTACAGTGCTTAATGTCCCACTTCACACCCCCTTGCCCACTGTTAGATTGCTGTAGAGGAGCAGCACTCTTGGGGGTGGAGCCCTTCAAACCACCCTCTTGGTGGGGTTCCCTGGGTGGGGTGCCTGGTGGAGGAGCACACATAATGAGTGTTCAGCCTCAGACCCCTCTTCCTCCTTCCTTCCTCCTCTGCAA
Source organism: Moschus berezovskii (assembly GCF_049115385.1). NCBI lineage: Eukaryota > Metazoa > Chordata > Mammalia > Artiodactyla > Moschidae > Moschus > Moschus berezovskii. The sequence goes on along the minus strand of NC_142475.1, from coordinate 67,590,466 downwards.
CCTGATATTCTTAGTGAAGGTGCAGTCCTTCAGCCCCACTTCTGCTCCCCATCCTCAGCCAGCTCTGCATGCTGCCAGCAGTGTGTGGGGGGGCTGTGGGGAAGGGGTGGGTGGGTGCTGGTGACTCATTTGCTAGGCCTGTGCCACTGATTCAGTAGCTGGTCTTTGAATGACCCAGAGAAAAGAGGACACATGATAGCATAAGCTTCAGACTTGCGGACGGTACCTGTGTAGTCCTATAGGTGAAGTCTTTCCCACTGTGGTTGGCACTCCTTGCAGTGACGTGGGGAGAGGCCTAGCTGTGATCATTTTCAGTCCTCTAAGCAAGGGCTTTCCTTTTGGCGCAGCTGGTAAGAAATCTGCCTGCAATGCGGGAGACCTGGATTTGATCCCTGGGTTGGAAAGTTCCCCTGGAGAAGGGAAAGGCTACCCACTCCAATATTCTGGCCTAGAGAATTCCATGGACTGTATAGTCCACGGGGCTGCACGGGGCTGCAAAGGGTCGGACACGACTGAGCAACTTTCACTTTCACTTTCAAGCAAGGCCAGCTTGGGTTCTAAGCACCAAAGCAGGAGCTAGGTTCTAGGATGTCTGTTCACATCCTGGAAAACATTCAAGGCTGGGACTGCTGTCTGCCAAGGACAATGACAGTGACTCTGAAAATGTGGCTTGTGCTCATCAAAAGTGAACCAAATAGTGAGGTCATCTCTCAGTAATCTGTCAGGGGCACTCTGTGACCCATTGACTGCATCAGGGCAGATGACAGTGGTGGTGGCTGTGCTGACTGTGGTTATGACCTGAGGATGACGATGATAATGATAGCAGCAGTGCTGATAGATGATTATGATGTTGTGAGGATGACAGTCATCATGATAAGCATCTTTATTAGCTCTCAGTTTATTTCAAGGACTTTATATACTTAATCCCAGTTCATTCTTAACAGCCTTTGAAATAAGTATTATACTTTTTATATTTGAGGAAATTGAAGCTTAGAGTGGTTAACTTCTTCAGGTATTCTTTTTTTTTTTTTTCTTAAGAGATAAACTATCATATTTTATAATAACATTTATATTATTTTAAAATGTAAATCAACATATAATAGCATACTGGTATAAACATTGACATAATGATAATTAATATACAATTAATATTAATTGGAATAAAATTTCTACCATTCAGTGTACATAAGCACATCCCTGAACTATGTCAGACACTTTTAAAAAAAGTGAGATAGTTCAGTTCAGTTCAGTTCAGTCACTCAGTCATGCTGACTCTTTTCGACCCCATGGACTGCAGCATGCCAGGCTTCCCTGTCCATCGCCAGCTCCTGGAGCTTGAGCAAACTCATGTCCATGGAGACAGTGATGCCATCCAACCATCTCATCCTCTGTTGTCCCCTTCTCCTCCTGCCTTCAATCTTTCCCAGCATCAGGGTCTTTTCCAGTGAGTCGGCTCTTCACATCAGGTGGCAGCTTTAGCATCAGTCTACTCCCTTAGGACATGAGTTTGAGTGAACTCCGGGAGTTGGTGATGGACAGGGAGGCCTGGCGTGCTGTGATTCATGGGGTCGCGGAGAGTCGGACACGACTGAGCGACTGAACTGAACTGAACTGAACTCTCTTAGTAATTTTCAAATATGCAATGCAGTATTATTAACTGTAGTCACCATCTTGTACGTTACATCAGTTTCTTTTCTTTCTTTTTAAATTTTTAGATTCTACAAAAAAGTGAAATCAGATGGTATTTGTCGTTTTTGTCTCCCTTATTTTGCTTCCCATAATGCCTTCAAGGTCCATCAGTGTCGCTGCAAATGGCAAGGTTTCCTTCCAGACTTGTCCTATAATTTTCAGTATAAAAGAAATATCCTTTGGAGTAATATTTTTTATACTAAAATTTTATTATGGATATAATTAGGACTCTTATTGGTAAAGCTACCTTTTTTATTGAATTTTCTCTGAGCCACTGAGTAGATTTGCCCTAAATATGTCTCTTTTTTTTAATTGAATGAAAGATTCTTTAAATTCTATAGTGTTTTTAAAATTTTTTGAAGTCTCACACACATGATTTCACATAATAGTCCTTTTATTTTTTGAGTGTTTATATTGCCCCTTCCCTCTTTCTTCTGTCTTCTGGCAAGCACTAGTTTGTTTTCTGTATCAGTGAGTCTGCTTCTTTTTTGTTTTATTCAATAGTTTGTTGTGTTTTTAAGATTCCACATATAAATTATACCATTCAGTATTTATCTTTCTCTATCTGCCATTTGACTAAGGATAATACCCTCCAAATCCATTTATGTTGCTGAAATGGCAAAATTTTGTTTTGTGGCTGAGCAGTATTCTCTCTCGTGTGTATGTGCTTATCACATCTTCTTTATTTATTCATCTGTTGATAGACACTTAGGTTGCTTCCATACTTTGACAATTTTGAATAATGCGCCTATGAACATTGGAGTGCATGTATCTTTTTGAATTAGTATTTTGGGGTTTTCTCTATGTATACCCAGGAGTGGAATTGCTGGGTCATATGGTAATTCTAATTTTAGTTTTTTGAAAAAACCTCTATATGTTTTTGACAGTGGCAGAGTTACTTGTGTTAAACAGTAGGTCCTTGTTGGTTATACAATGCCATTGTTTTTGTCTTTCATTTTTGAACACACGTAGCTCCATTTCTGGGAGGGATTGGGGGCAGGAGGAGAGGGGGACGACAGAGAATGAGATGGCTGGATGGTATCACCGACTCAATGGACATGAGTTTGAGTGAACTCCGGTGATGGACAGGGAGGCCTGGCGTGCTGTGATTCATGGGGTCGCAAAGAGTCGGACAGGACTGAGCAACTGAACTGAACTGACTGAGCTCCATTTCTATGCTCTCTGTACTGTTCCACTTATCTCTAGTAGTCATTTCAAACAATGAGAAAAAAAAAAGATAAGTGAACCTACAGTTATACTAAAACAAAACACTTGAGTTTTCTTAAAAGTCGGAAAAAGAAATAGTTAAAATTATTTAATATTTTATTCACTCCAAAGGCAATGGCAAGCCACTCCAGTACTCTTGCCTAGAAAATCCCATGGACAGAGGAGCCTGGTAGGCTGCAGTCCATGGGGTCGCTACTAGTCAGACACGATTGAGCGACTTCACTTTCACTTTTCACTTTCACACATTGGAGAAAGAAATGGCAACCCACTCCAGTGTTCTTGCCTGGAGAATCCCAGGGATGGCGGAGCCTGGTGGGCTGCCGTCTGTGGGGTCGCACAGAGTCGGACAAGACTGAAGCGACTTAGCAGCAGCAGCAGCAGCATACCAATTTACATTCCCATCAACTGTGTAGAAGGGTTCCCTTTTATCCACATTCTCAACAGCATTTGTTATCTGTATTCTTTTTGATGATGCCCATTCTGATAGGTTAGAGATAACATCGTATTGTGGTTTGGATTTGCAATTCGCCTGATGATAAGCCATGTTGAGCATCTTTTCATGTGCCTGTTGGCCATCTACATTTACTCTTTGGAAAAAAGTCTGTTCAGTTTTCTGTCCATTCCTTAAATCTGGTTTATTGTGAGTTTTTTTTTAATACTAAGTCGTGTGAGCTGTTTATATATATTGGATATTAATCCCTTATATATCATATCATTTGCAAATATTTTTCTCCCATTCAGTATGTTGCCTTTTTGTTTTGTCGATGGTTTTCTTTGCTGTGCAAAAGTTTTTATATTTGATTGGATCCCATTTGTTTATTTGTGCTTTTACTTGCTTTGCTTTAGAAGACAAATTCAAAAAACACTGCTGCGATTTATGTAAAAGAGAGTTCTGCATATGTTTCCTCTGGGAGTTTTATTGTATCCATTCTTCTTCAAAAGTCTTTAATCCATTTTGAGTTTATTTTTGTGTATGGTATGATGTTAGGCAGTTTTCTAATTTCATTCTTTTACATTTAGTTGTCCAATTTTCCCAGCGCTGCTCATTGAAGAGACTGTCTTTTCTCCACTATATAACCTTGTCTCCTTTGTCATAGATTAACTGATCGTTTATTAATGGGTTTACTGTGGGCCTCTTGAAGAATATTTAGGACGGTATTATTTAGAATATTGAAAATTTGACCACATTGTAAATCCAATAGCAGAATAATAGGTAAGTAAATGTTTTAATTCCTTTAATGGAATTTTATGATGACTTTGAAGAGTATATAGAAGATAGAATGGAAAACTGTATTTCCAATATAATTCGAATGTGAAAGGACACATATGGATAGGGGAATCACAACTATTGGGTTGGCCAAAAAGTTCCTTTCGGTTTTTAATAATATCTTATGGAAAAATCCAAACGCTTTTTAGCCAATCCAAAAGATAAAAGTATGCTACAGAATCAGGGTCCTTTGGCTCCTCTAGGCACCCAAAGGCCAGAGAATCTCCAAGTGCCCTCTTTGCTTGACACTCTATGGGTCCACGTACAACAGGCTTTCTTAATCCCAATATAATATCTTTTCAAGGACATATTTTTCATTCTGTTTCAGAGGAACACTGTTTATTCTCTAGTTTCCTCATGTAAAATGAGGATAATCTGCCCTGAACTTTCACACAGATATTGAAGAATAAAATTTATGCAAAACAGCCTTACTGTTGATGTGAGCTGTTTTGTAATTTTTCTCTTCCATGACCTAAAATAATGCTTGTGTATAGTGATTCTAAGTAAATATTAAATGGATGACTGTTGACGTTTTAGTTCCAAATATAGTGCCAAAGAAGAAACACCATCAAGGCCATTGCCTACTATTATATTACATTAAAACAATCTATTTACAGTATTCTGTTAATAAATACAGTATGTTTTAGACAGGTAAGTATCATTCTACCATTTTCTTCATTTCCATTTGTTAATTTTGTGTTTAAAGAGGAAATTTGGCATAATAGAAAAAGCATGGGAAATGCCCAAAATACTTGTTCAAATCCCCCGAAAGACTTGTTATGTTTACCATCTTTATGAACTGTGCTTCAGTCTCCACAGCAGAAATAATTTACCCCATAGATTTGTAAAGACGAAAAGGCCCTATACCTGTTTTATATTATATGTAAAATAATATATTGCTGCATTATTGTCACCATCAACAGTATTCACATCAGGACAATGATGTTAGAAAAAATTGCTTCATAATCTAGCACTTATATGCAAATTTACCAAAATGTGTTTTTTTAGGTTGTGAAAAATACCCGCTATACACATTAATTGGTGAGCATTGCTAGAGTTAAAAAAAAAAAAATCAAGAAGAATGAAGCCTTGGAGCTGCCGCTGCTGCTAAGTCACTTCAGTCGTGTCCAACTCTGTGTGACCCCATAGACGGCAGCCCACCGGGCTCCCCCGTCCCTGGGATTCTCCAGGCAAGAACACTGGAGTGGGTTGCCATTTCCTTCTCCAATGTGTGAAAGTGAAAAGTGAAAGTGAAGTCACTCAGTCATGTCTGACTCGTAGCGACCCCATGGACTGCAGCCTATCAGGCTGCTCCGTCCATGGGATTTTCCAGGCAAGAGTACTGGAGTGGCTTGACATTGCCTTCTCCGGCCTTGGAGCTAGCAGTCCTTAAATCAACCCATGATCTCATTTTACTGAGAGGGTGATTCTTCCTACATATAACCCAAAGAATTAAGCATTTTTTTTAGCATCAGAAACCAATATGTTCTAAAATTTACAGTCTAACTAATGGCACAGTGAAGAAGAAATTTAGAACTTCTTCAGAGAGAAACAGGTCATGTAAATGTCAGATTGGGGTCAGGTCAGGCCTCACCTCATTCTTCAAACCCAATTTAAAAAGTGCAGTTCTGTTGCATAGCAGACAACCAACCAAACAACAAGCAAGCAAATGTCTGCAGGCTGGAGCCAGACTGTGGACCTGACGGAAGGATGGCCTTCCTAGGTCCTGGCCCCAGATGGCTGTCAGCCGAGGGCATGCTGACTGGGAGAGAGCAGACCCTTTGTCAAATCCCTCTGGGACATTCCCCCATGATAGGTGTCATTTCAGTGGGGTAGCTTCTCTGGGTGTCATGGCAGGAGAGAAAGCCATTTGGTTTTCCAAGGGCATTCAGGATTATCTGTAAACTGGACAATTTGGGAAATGCTAGCTCTGGGCCTCATATTGAAGTGTGATTTTATCCTCACCCAAGGTGGTCTCCAAACTATTTTTAAATCAGCACTTAGTGGTGATAACAGTGCCACATGCTGAGCATTCACAAATTTGATTTCACTTCTATCTTCCTTTTCATACATGCTTAAGACTAAAGTAATGATAAAAATCTCTGTGATGTGTAAGTCTAAAAAGAGAACTTCTGATAAGTATATAATTAAAATCCCATGCTATAGTATATCATCATTGGTAGCAGAGTCTCCTTTTCGGTAGGAAATAAAATAATGATGGGCTTCCAGGTAGTGCTAGTGGTAAAGAACCTGCCTACCAATGCAGGAAATGCAGGAGATGTGGGTTTGATCCCTGGGTTGGGAAGATCCCCTGGAGGAGGGCATGGCACCCCACCCCAGTACTCTTGCCTGGAGAGTCCCATGGACAAAGGAGTCTGGTGAGCTACAGTCCATGGGTTTGCAAAAAGAGAGTTGAACATGACTGAACGACTTATCTCAGCAAAAATGATGATAGGCCACAGAACCATTGATTTTATAGGTTCCAATAAACAGTAAATGTGAATAAAGCTTATTTTAATTTTTCCTATCAAGGCTTCTCTGTTTTGTGGGGTTCTAGTACCCTGGAACGATCCTCCAAATGTGGGGTGATATGGGGAACGGTGCCCAGGTCTGCAGTGAGCCTGCGCTCAGTCTCGTGCTGAGTGTGGCCTCCTAGCCACGCTCACCATAGTCACCTGCAGAAAGAGGCAGGGCAGGTCTCTGCTGCAGTGGCTTGTCTTTATCTCTACTCATTCGCTTTTGATGGTTCAAGCTGACCACAGGTTTGACGTTCAGGAGGCACTTTCTGGCAGAATCCTAGAGGACAGGGCTTGGCAGGTTTGTCAGACGGAAGAGCAGGTTGGCCTCTGCCAAGCAGCCCTGGGGAAAAAGTCCCTGTAAGTTGGGCCTTTGTATGTTTCCCTGCCCAGCCGATCCCACATCCAGCCCCAGATTTGCTTGGGAGACTACTTCGTGGAGCTGGTACCCCTGCCTATAGCCATACCTGTGGGGCTTGTCAGTTTCACATGGTAACCCTTCACCACTGGGGAGTTTAGCAAACACCCTTATCTGGTCTCACTGCCCCAGAGATTCCCACTCAATACCTCTGGGGTGGGGTCCTAGCTACAGAAAAAGCCAGACCTACTGAGTTTGGGGCTCAGAGTGAGACCTGCAGTGGAGAAGCCACATTGCCTCAGTGGGGTGGTGAGCACTCCAACTGGGGCCCAGTGCTCTGCAGCTGTGCCTTGTTGTTACATCCTTTGTGAGAATGTCCACCTTTGCTGTAGGAAAGGGTGCTTTCCTCCTCTTTAATAAGTGGTCCCTAGCCAAAGAAATAGTGTTAGGACTATCTGGGGAACAGATGACAACAGATGGATGCAAGCTGTTTTATTTTATTTTAAATCAGATCCACTTGCCTCAATTGTTAAATGATGGTATAGTACTCTGATTCACCACCTTGGTTAGCTCATGTGCAAATGATAAGGGCTGGAGGACTGTTTCTTTGTGAGCCTTAAAAGCCGCAGATTCTCTTCCAGCTCTCCAAGTTACATACAAATCCCTCTGTTTCCAGCCGCAGTGAAAGGAATGCACAAGGTAAAGGGAAGCACATCTCCCTTGAGTTGTGCTGAGTTCTCTACAGCTGGTGTCCATCCATGCTCTGTGCTGCCCACCAGGTGGCCTAGTCCACAGGGCAAGGCCCAGTAAGGAGGCCCAGGCAGAAAAGGGCCTTTCCTTGAGCAGGTGCAGACATTTCCAGTTCATTCTCTTAAAGCAGGCCTGTCACAGCATGTCTCATAACTCTCTCGGGACTTTTTTTTCCAGACTTGAAAGACTTTCTCACCTCACACTCTAATGGACCGAGAAACAGCTCACGTGGAGTGTTCTCCTCCTATCATGCTTCCTCCTGAAATCCATCCTCAGTGAAGGGGGAGCCTGCTGATCAGACCACAGTTTACCCAGCAGAACCAGAACTGTTGCTGGCCTCCCAGTGTGGCTGAACCAGATGGTGCTGCATGGGGCAGCCAGGGATTATATGTCCTCTTGCATTGTCTATGTTATATGTAATAGACTGGTTTCCTTTCTTATAAACCAGAACATTAAATGAATATTTGTAATGCTTAAAAAACTTTTTCATGAGAGAGCCTTTCTTGCTTTCCTAGTTATTTCAAGGTACAGTAAGTCTCCCACATACAGACAAGTTTAGAACCTTCTAAAAGCATGTTCATAAATCCAATTTGCTTGTAAGCACAGCAAAGTTAGCTTAGGTACCAAGCAAATACAATCAGTTATGTAGTACTCTACTGCAATAGTCTTGCAATACTATTCACACAAATAATGCATAAAAACAAACACAAGAAGTAGAGACAATGTTTTTAATCTTACAATATAGTCACTGCTACATCACCACTGCTTTTATGCTTGCTTCTGGACATCTTGGGTTTAAAATATAAATACTCTATTACTGTACTCTATCAATGCAGGAGACCCCGGTTTGATTCTTGGGTCAGGAAGATCCGCTGGAGAAGGGATAGGCTACCCACTGCAGTATTCCTGGGCTTTCCTTGTGGCTCAGCTGGTAAAGAATCCGCCTGCAATGAGGGAGACCTGGGTTCAATCCCTGGGTTGGGAAGATGCCCTGGAGAAGGGAAAGGCTACTCACTCCAGTATTCTGGCCTGGAGAATTCCATGGACTGTATAGTCCACGGGGTCGCAAAGAGTCGGACACAACTGAGCGACTTTCAACTGTACTCCATACAATGTTATGCATGAAGAATACAAAAGCACAGCCACTTGCAGAGGATGCATGTGATTGACAGTGTATGCCAGCTCCTCTAACGAACACGACTGGACATGTGAGCACATATTCATGTCTTTGAAACCTGACAAAATTTGTGTGTAGGGGACTTCCTGTCAATGACTAGACGTGCAGGAGTAAACACTAGAGGCTGGGCCTATTCAGAGTAGACCAAACACGTTAATTGGCCCGCTATGCATATATCGGAGAAGGCAATGGCAAGCCACTTCAGTACTCTTGCTAGAAAATCCCATGGATGGAGGAGCCTGGTAGGCTGCAGTCCGTGGGGTCGCTATGGGTCGGACACGACTGAGCCACTTCACTTTCACTTTTCCCTTTCACACATTGGAGAAGGAAATGGCAACCCACTCCAGTGTTCTTGCCTGGAGAATCCCAGGGACGGGGGAGCCTGGTGGGCTTCTGTCTATGGGGTCACACAGAGTCGGACACGACTGAGGTGATGCAGCAGCAGCAGCAAGGAGCTGTTTTTAGTCTTTTTAATCCTAGTCAACACTCTATTAAATTAAATAGTACAGATATAATGTATATTTGTTTACATATTATGTATATCCATACCTTATACTTAGAATAAAGTTTTTGCCACCAAGAACAAATTTTCACCAAAAACACAGTCTAAGCAATGAGTGCTTTACAGTATTAAAACTTTTTAAAAAAAGAATACGGAGAAGAAATGATGTATTTCAGCACTTACTTATGTAGATTATTTCCAAAATAATTCAACTACTCAGTTGTATCAAAATTAATTTTTCCTTAAGTAGGTACTATTCTCAACTATAGGTAGTCCTTGTCTTGCCTGGGTGTTAGGGAAGGACCATAAAAATCGCAATCAAAGCAATTTTAATAAGGAATGAGGAAAATTATTATTGTTCTGTGATCTTGAAAAAATTTTGTCAAAATATTTAAGTGTAGCTATAACTGTAAAAGAAAATGAAAAAAATTTAAAAAGAAAAAAAGAAAAAATTTTGCTTTTTCTTTTATTCTACTGTTTCTATTTCTTTTTGTATATTGAAAGTAAGATAACTCTTCATTAAATATTGAACTTGTTTACTTGTATATAACAAGTGGTTTCTTTTATGAATGGATCCTTCGAACCTAAAAGAAAAGTTAAGACTTTCACCAAAGCATGGTGATGGCATGTTTCAGCAAAACCAAATGATGGCACAGAGGCCAATTACCACTGAGAGAAGACTTTCTTTACTTACACTTCCCAAAAGGAGGTGCCCTCTACCCCGACAGAGGGCCACATGATGAAGCACCAGTCTGATCAGGAGACAGAAGCAGTGGTGAGAGGAAAGGAAAGCATGGGCCAGAGCCTTTGTGTTTTCCATGGAAACAGCAAGGCAGGCAGGAAAATAGCTTAGCAGTGGCAAATGTGAATAAAGTTAGTGGGCTCTAGGCTATATTGGTGGTCTCCAGTTTTCTGCACTGGTTTAGGGTAGGGGATATATTGGCTTGGAGTGTGAGAGTTGGATAAAGTTAGCTGTTTTGGTTGGATTGGTTGTTTGCAAATAAAAGGTATGTTCTCAGTTGATTATTATTTCACCCTGGCCAGGAAGGGCTCCCAACATGTCAAACCATAATGAAATATAGGACATTTAAATATGATTCATATGGACCTGAACTGCTGTATCAGTTCTTTCTGAGTCTCCAGACTGCTGGCACATCCTGCAGATTTTGGATTTTCAGTCTCTATGATGAACCAATTCCTTAAAACTAATCTATGTATATAGATAGATATAGAGATATAGATGTATAAACATGCAGCTGGTTCTCTGGAGAGCCTTGACTTCCTGTTGCAGATGTTTGCTGAGGCCCAGATTTGACCTGCAGCAAAAACAACTTTGGATCTCACATATTCTGATTATATTCTGATTGTAGGCTTTCTTCCAGAATTTGGTCTGGATGATCCCAACTTTCTTTCTACCTCTTGATGAAGATTTTATTTTAAATAAATTGATTCAACCTTTTAATTTCTTCCTTTTTGCTTTTTGGCAGAAGAGTCAGTCCAAACACCACAGACCATCTGTGGCAGTTGTTTCTCCAGGGGCCCTTTCACCCCTCCCGCTGATCTTGGGGTGGGGTGTCCCTGCAGTTGAACTCTTATACCCTCTTTCTTGTCTGTGGGGTGGGCTGGGAAGGTGTCAACAGGCTCTTGTTTCCTCTGGCTGCACTTGAGGTCAGCTAATTGGGAGCCTTAGCTGAAGATGTGAGGAAGGAAATAAAATGGTCAGGGCATTTACTCTATGAAAACCCCCCTTGTGAGGCTTCCTAGGCTTGCTGTGTCCCTCAGCTGCAGGTCTTCCCTTCTCTCAAGGCAGCTTCTCTGTGACCTCCCCATCAAGACGCATAGGGCCTTGAGGTGGCAAAGTCTCTATTGCTGCTGCTTAGGGGGAGCTCCTGAACTGCGCCTTCTCTTTTCCTTGTACCCCAACCATACTGTGGTAATTAGTTCTTTTGTAAATAAGCACTCTACAGTTTACCCTCCCTTAGTGTGTGCCAGCTCCAAAGCCCATACTTTGCAATGTCCATTTAAGGAAATGATCACATTTTTCTCTCATCTGTGTTTATCCTTTTATTCCCTCAATCTAGTGTGCTCTTTACTTCAACTACTATATTATTCCTTGTTTTTTTGCTTGCTCATTGAAAAGCAATGACAAACCTAAAGAGTGTATTAAAGCAGAGACATCATTTTGCCAAGAAAGGTCTCTTTAGTCAAAGCTATAGTTTTTCCAGTAGTTATGCACAGATGTGAGAGTTGGACCATAAAGAAGGTTGAGAGTTAAAGAATCGATGCTTTTGAGTTGTTCTGGAGAAGACTCGTGAGAGTCCCTTGGGCAGCGAGGAGATCAAACCAGTAAATCCTTAAGGAAATTAAGTCTGAATATTTATTGGAAGGATTGATGCTGAAGCTTAAGCCCCAATACTTGGGTCACCTGATAGGAAGAGTCGACTTGGAAAGACCTTGATGCTGGGAAAGATTGAGGGCAGGAGGATAAGGGGGCAACAGAGAATGAGGTGGTTGGATGGCATCACTGACTCAATGGACTTGAGTTTGAGCAAATTCTGGGTGACAATGAAGGACAGGGAAGCCTGGTGTTCAGAAGTCCATGGGGTCACAAAGATTCGGACATGACTTAGCAACTGAACAACAATAAAAGTTATTCCTATAAATTATTCTGACTTTGTTCTTTTCTGTGGTTCCTTTGTCTTGGGTCTTATTGTTCATAGTATTTTCCTATATCCATAAGGATATTCATTATGCCTATTAAACATTTTTGATCTATCTTTTCCAACAAGTCTATTTCAAATACAGTAATGCCCCTATGTATGAATGAGTTACATTCTGAGAGCATGTTCAACTTGTTTGTAAGTACAACAAAGCCTAGGTACCCAACTGACACAATTGGCTATATAGTAACTGTAGCAGGTTTATAATGTGCTTAGTTGCTCAGTTGTGTCCAACTCTTTGTGACCCCATGAACTGTAGCCTGCCAGCCTCCTCTGTCCATGGGGATTCTCCAGGCAAGAATTCTCCACTGGAGTGGGTTGCCATTTCCTCCTCCAAGAGATCTTCCCAGCCCAGGGATAGAACCAAGGTCTCCCGCATTGCAGGTAGATTCTTTGCTGTCTGAGCCACCAAGGAAGCCAGGTTTATAATACTTTTCACAAAAATAGTACATTAAAAATCACAAAATGTTTTTAAAACATTTTTTTAATCTTACAGTACTGTGAAAAGTACAGTGGCATATACAGTGCAACAGCTGGCAGACGGGTTGGCATCTAGTGAACAGGCAAGCAGTGTTACTGACCTGAGGAGGGAGAGGTGGCCGATGGTAGAGGTGAAGGATTGTCAGCAACAGAGGGCAAGCTGCAATTTCACTCATGCCTGACGTTGATGGCACAGGTTCTGGTTCCTTGCTGGATTCAATTCTGTCTACCCTCTTGAAAAAAATGATCCAGTGATATCTAGGTAGAAGCTCTGTTGCATTCTGAACAGCTGCTGCAACCTTCATGCAGCTTTCTACATTCGGGTCCTGCATCTCTCACACTAATGGTGCCTCCTCAAATAAATAGAACCCCCTTTCCATTTCCAGGACCACGGATCTCTTCAGTTCTTCAGTTACCTCTTCTTTTTGTCTCTCTCCATCCTTTCTCTGGTAAAGTACACAAAAGCACAACCACTTGTACAGAATGCACACACCAGACACATGAACTAACTTATGTGATTGGACATGTAAGCACACATTCACGTCATTGAAAGCTCATGACTTGAAGGTTCGTATGTAGTGGACTTACTGCAACCTATAACATGCAGTCTGTTGTATTTCTCATGTGGCAGTCACCCTCAGTGTGTAGCTGTGTGAACACGTGAGCTATTCCCCATGGTTAACAGCTACTCTGTCACTCTGGAACAGTGCACCGGAGAAGGACTGAGGTCCTAATGAGTTTAAGGAGAAGGGAGGGTGTCCCCAGAGCAGAGGGCCCCAGGCACCAAAGGGTCACACTTACGCTTTCCTCAGTACTGACTCTACTAGTCAGGTCCTATAGTCAGGGCTTCAGCTGAAAGTCTTAGAAGAAATCGCTATGGAAGGATCAAGTCTCCCTAGCAGCAATGCCTCTGTCTTTGGGGGTAGAAGTAAGGGGATGGCGGGCAAATGCTCGAAGGTGGATGGTGGGACCCACACACCTATTGACATGGCCACCCTGAAGCACAGTGGCACCAGAGGAGGATTATGCAGCATTTATCGTGAGGATGTGTGTGTGGGGTGTAGGAGCAGAGCATGTGAAGAGATGGACTCTCAAGTCAATCCTCTCACCTCCTTCCTTTCTCCCTGCCAGCTACAGATCACTCCAATTTCTCTGGTGTTTCTCTTGATTTTGGTTTCTGAAATCTACATTGTCTTGTCACCTCCCCAGTTCATCCAGGGTTGATTCTGGGGTGAGAGCCAGAAACCTATGGGAAGCCCCTGCTGGCAGGTCTGGTGAAATCCACCTCAGGGGCCTCTCCCGGCCTGTGCCCCAGACCCAGATTCAATTATCCTTACAGATCTGCCTTCCACTCTGCCCTCAGTTTTATTTGGGATCGTTCTTTGCCACTGACCAGAGGGAATTCTGAACCACATTTGGGACAGTCAGTGCTGAGAGAGTCAGGGCCTGAAGAGTCTGTGAGGGGCCTTCATTGAGAGCAGAACTGAGGTTTTCAAGCACTCTCAAGATGTCAGGGCTGGACTTCCTGTTCCACTATTGACCACTCAAGGGCCACAGACACATAACTTACCAAGACTAAGCCTTGTGTCCTTAACTATAAAAAGTTGAAAGGTTGTTGCTGAGCCGTGAAAGACGCCAGGATTCTTGGCCTCCAGAGGAGAGGATTTCAATCTGGGGCCAGTGATGAGGCTTGATCATGCAGAGCTTTTGTGTGATAAAGTTTTATTAAAGTATAAAAGAGACAGAGAAAGCTTCTGACATAGACATCAGAAGGGGGCAGAAAGAGTGCCCCCCTGCTAGTCTTTAGTAGGAAGTTATGTACCTACCAGTGGGCTGCTAATTAGAGAAAGGAAATGTCTCAAAACTCAGAGAGACCAGGCCCCTCACCCACAACATGCATTCGGAGATAACATTGGCATAAGGTGAGTCATCCCGGGCCATAAAATGATTGACATGAATGTTGACGAAGAAAGGCAGGTTTCTAAGCAAATACATAGTCTCATTAACATAGCTTAAGAGAATGTTTGCATGAGTAAAACATACTGGTTTGTCAAGGCAGTTCTGAGTCTTAGGCAGAACCAACTTGAAGAAAGACAGAGTCTAAGGTAAATACATAGTTCATTAACATAGCTTAAGAAAAACATTTCCATAAGAAAAATGCATTGGTTAGCTCAAGGTTTGAGAAAAGTTAAGTTTAAGTGGAACCAGGTGTCCTCATGGCAACAAAGAATTTTAAAAGAAACCTCCTTTTAATTTTGTATAGAGAAGGGAAAAAAGTCTGACTTGTAGTTTGTTTCCTCTTGGTGCTTAAGAGATAGAGAGAGAAAAAAAAAAATCTGATACTTGCAGCCTATTTCCTCCATTTGGAGACCCCTAGCCTTCCTGCCTGTTACCCTCTCAAAGTGACCAAACCTAGATAAATAATACTGTTGACTAAAAAGATGCACAATATGAGAGGTGCAAGTTAAATGAGGACTGCAGCCTGGGAGACAGTACCTCAGATAGCTCTGAGAGACTACTCCAAAGAGGCAATGGACAAAGGTAAATATATAAGGTTTTGGTGAAGGGGGCATTCAGTGCAATCAAGCACTTATTTTGCAAAAGGTTTTCTGCTAGTCAAGAGGAGATGATGTCACCATGAAGGGATTTAGTGCTCTTCTAGATGTGAAGAGATGCAAGGAGTAAGGATCATGAAATCAGTTCCTGAAAATATCCGACTATCTGAAGACCTGTTCCACTAGTTTCCCTGGAGCACAGAGTGCCTCACTCTCCATCCTGAATTCCCCTCAGCAGGTGTTCAGCAGCAGCAGCAGCACAGGTTTCAATCTCCTCAGAGGCAGATGGCAAATGCTGTTGTTGTTGTTGTTCAGTTGTTGACAAAGGCTCTTGGCAAGTGCCCACTTGTAGTTGACAATACTGAGCATTGAACCTGATTCCAGGTAATAGGGAGGTGGGCTGGGATTGGAGCTGTGACTTTTCAGGTCTCCAGAGTGTCCAGATAATGTTTTTGTATCCCCTGAATTGGGGACCCAGGGAGCTTCATAGAGAAGCAGGCACATCTCTCCATGCTCCAAACAGAAACATGCTGTTGGACAGAACAGAAGTGTCCATGTTTGAGAAATCCAGCACAGCCAGCATGAGGCCTCTGTGCATTGAAAGAAAGGGACATTTCCCAGGACCGTGGGTGGGACTGTGAGTAATTGAGACGGCAGATCTCACCTGACCAAGTCCTCACTTGCGTCTCAGGCCCAGCAGCCCTGCTCTGCTATCTACAACTGAGCCCACTGTCAGGGAGGTCTTTCTTACTTCCAGACACTTCTGAAGTGGGAACAAAATCTCTGTGTGAGTGGAAGCAAGATTCTGGTGGCCACCTGTGTGTGACTTCACCTGCTGTCACATGCTGGCAAGAGGGCAGGGCTATTTGGGTGACAACAGGTTTGAAAAGAATTTTCACAAACCACCTGATGGCACTTTGGACACAGTGGACTTGCAATGAATAGGGTTCTTCCTTGATCAACGAGGGTCCAGGCCGGGGGCTGTGGTTGTTCCTCTGAGAGCTCTGTTAACTGATTAAAATCCTGTGACCCAGATGTGCTTACCAGGCACAGCTCAGGACATGGCTTATGGGCTTGGAGCTGGGCCAGTAAGTCCTGGGTCAGCCCAACCTTAACCACTGTAGGGAACTGCAAGTCCACAGCGGGGTTGGAGGTTGGGCCTCTGGAGACCATCAGAGGACAGGGCTGTGGGTACAGGGAGAACAGGCTGGAGCTGAGCCATGGAAGAGAGCTCTGACTGCTGACATGAGCCTGGTGGCCAAGGTCTCTTGCTCCTTACTTCACATCAAGCCTTTCAAACATATCCTCAGTGGCCTATCAGCTCAGGGAAGATCTTAAACCTTTAGAGTGACTGCTCTGCTGGCTCAGTGCCCTGCAGGCCCTGGGGCGTGACGCTTTGTCCCTGAGCCCTGCCAGCTCTTTTGGTAGACTCCCCAAGGAATCTTCAGCTCCAGATGGCCTGCCAGTCATTCAGTGTCCCTGTCTTTTCCCATCTCTGCCCAAGGAGGAGCTCAAAGCACATTTGGGGTGGGGGTATGAGGTGGTCCTGATGACTCAGAAACAAGAGCAGAGACTTCTTCCATTATTTTTATTTTATCCGGCTTAGCGCAGAGTCAGATTTAGGGAGGACTCAGAGTTGAACACATTTAAGTACAGCCAGTTGGCAAAAATGCAGATGGGCTTCTGAGAAGAGAGCCAGGGGGCCGCATGTGTCTGTCAGAGCCCCATTGTCCAGAGGAAAATCAGCAACAGGAGGAGGGTTTGTGACGCCACAAGGACTAGGAAGTTCCTGGGCTTGTGGACATTGCCCAGAGAGTTAAAGTTGATCAGAGCAGGAGGTTTCTCCTCAGCAGGAGCAGTTGAAGGGTGAGGATTGGGTGAGCTTTTCTGCTTCTCAGTGATCCACTGGTTGTAGTAGGAGACTTTGGTATAAATGCTGGGGCCTATGGGCTTCTCACAGGGCGTGCTAAAGCTGGACAGCCCCATCAGATACCAGGTGTCATTTAATTTGCAGATGAGGGGTCCCCCAGAATCGCCCTGAGGAAAGAGAGGGCATGAGTCATGAGGACCAACATGGAGATGGACAAGCATTGTTCAGAAAGTGTGAGGAGAGCACAGTGGAGTTGAGAAGGCCTCATGGCTAGGTGGGAATATGAGTGAGTTGTTATCAGAATTACATGGACAGTTTGAAAGATCCAGACACAGGGGTCCCACTGCGAACCTTCTGGATCAAAATCTCAAGGGTGAGGCCTTAGAGCTCATTTCACATCTACAAGAAGAAACAGGGTGTGAGTCCTCTTCCTTCCCAACCCCATGTGAGAGAAGGTACCCTCTAATGTCCTGAAGAATGGCTGGGGCAGGCCTAGAAGCTGCCAACTACGTGCTCAGCCTAGCACTGCATCCAAACCATCATTTTTGTTGTTCGGTCACTAAGCCATGTCCCACTCTTTGTGAGCCCCACAGACTGCAGCCTGCCAGGCTTCCCTGTCCTTCACTATCCCCTGGAGTTTACTCAAACTCATGTCTTTTGAGTCGGTGATGCCTTCCAGACATCTCAAGCTCAGTCATACCCTTCTCCTCCTGCCCTCAATCTTTCTCACTGTCAGGGTCTTTGCCAATGAGTCAGCTCTTTGCATCATGTGGCCAAAGTATTGGACCTTCAACTTTAGCATCAGTCCTTCCAATTAATATTCAGGGATGATTTCCATAAGAATTGACTCGCTGCCCAAGGGACTCTCAAGTGTCTTTTCCGGCACTACTTTCAAAAGCAGTAATTCTTTGGCCCTCAGCTCTTTTTATGGTCCAAATCTCACATCTGTACATGACTAATGGAAAACCCAAAGCCAGCTTGTTCACTGTCCTCTTTCACCCTCATCAAGCGGCTCTTTAGTTAATCTTCATTTTTTGCCTTTTCAGCAGTATCATCTGCTTATCCGAGGTTGTTAATATTTCTCCTGGAAATCTTGATTCCAGCTTGTGATTCATCCAGCCCGGCATTTCACATGATGTATTCTGCATACAAGTTAAACAAGCAGGGTGACAATTTACAGCCTTGATGTACTCCTTTCCTAATTTTGAACCAGTCTGTTGTTCCATGTTCTGTTCTAACTGTTGCTTCTTGACCTGCATATAGGTTTCTCAGGAGACAGGTAAGGTAATCTGGCAGTCCCATCTCTTTAAGAATTTTCCAGTTTGTTGTGATCCACACCATCGAAGGCTTTATTGTAGTCAGTAAAGTATATGTTTATCTGGAATTCCCTTGCTTTTTCTATGATCCAACAGATGTTGGCAATTTGATCTCTGGTTCCTTTGCCTTTTCTAATCCAACTTGAACATCTGCAAGTTCACAGTTCATGTACTGTTGAAGCCTGGCTTGGAGAAGTTTGAGCATTACTTTGCTAGCCTGTGAGATAAGGGCAATTGTGTGGTAGTTTGGCATTGACTTTCTTTGGGATTGGAATGAAAACCGACCTTTACCAGTCCTGTGGTCACTGCTGAGTTTTCCAGATTTGCTGGCATATTGAGTGCAGCACTTAAACAGCATCATCTTGAAGTTCTTGGTTCATGTACTGTTGAAGCCTAGCTTGAAGGACTTTGAACATCGCTTGCTAGCCTGTGAAATGAGCACGTGTGAACATTCTTTGGCATTGCCTTTCATTGGGATTGGAATGAAAACTGACCTTTTCCAGCCCTGTGGCTACTGATGAGTTTTCCAAATTTGCTGGCATATTAAGTACCAGCAAACAGCATCATTTTTAAGGGTCTGAAATAGCTCAGCTGGAATTCCATCACATCTACATCTGTGTTCATAGTGATGCTTCCTAAGGCCCACTTGACTTCACACTCCAGGATGTCTGGCTCTAGGTGACTGATCACACCATCGTGGTTACCCAGGTCATTAAGACCTTTCTTGTATAGTTCTTCTGTGTATTCTTTCACCTCTTCTTGATCTCTTCTGCTTCTGTTAGGTCCTCACCATTTCTGTCCTTTACTGTGCGCATCTTTGCAGGATATGTTCCCTTGGTATCTCTAATTTAGTTGAAGAGATCTCTAGTGTTTCTCATTCTATTGCTTTCCTCTATTTATTTGCATTATTCACTTAAGAAGGCTTTCTTTTCTCTCCTAGATATTCTTTGGAACTCTACATTCAATTGGGTATATCTTTCCCTTTCTGCTTTGCCTTTCTTATCTCTTTCCTCAGCTAATTTTGAGGCCTCCTCAGACAACCATTTTGCCTTCTTGCATTTCTTTTTCACTTCAGGTGAATCTACACATAGACATCACCAGATGGTCAATACCGAAATCATATAGATTACATTCTCTGCAGCCACAAATGGAGAAGCTCTGTACAGTCAGCAAAAGCAAAACCTGGAGCTGATGCTGGCCTACATCATTAGCTCCTTATTGCAAAATTGAGGCTTAAATTGAAGAAAGTAGGGAAAACCAATTGGCCATTCAGGTATGACTTAAATCAAATACCTTATGATTATACAATCGAGGTGAAGAATAGATTCAAGGGATTGGATCTGGTAGACAGAGTGCCAGAAGAACTATGGACTGAGGTTCATGATACTGTACAGGAGGTGGTGTTCAAAACCATTCCACCCGAGCTTTTGCATTTGATTGACTATGGTTTCTAGTTTTTCCTCAGTTTCTTGGTTAAACTTCTTTAGAAAATGCCAAACTGCTAGATGTGCTCAGAGGAAAAGAGGTGAGGCCTATGCCGAGGCTGGAAGGATGGCTGGAATTGAAGGGAATCCCAAGGGACTTCCAGGAGAATGTGAGGAACTTTGAGTGTGGGACGCCAAGACAGGAAGTCACCTGCCACTATGGGGCATAATGTTTCCATCTCACAGGGCAAAAAGTGGAACCAAGGAAACACAGCACCCCTCCACCCTTCTGTATTAAGCATGTGTATTTATCTAGAACATGAAGAGCGCATTCTGCACGTGGGAGACAAGGTGATGATGCACAACACAGCATAGACAATACTTTTCCACATCTGCAGACTCAGAGGTGAAAGAGAAGTTCCCCGAGGAGGATCTTCAGAGAGCTTCTCTAAGCTAAGACTGGAGAGATGAGCAAGGCCTGACTCTGGGAGATGCAGACAGAGGTGGCCTAGAGTGACAAGCTCTGCCCCCAGTCCTCATTAGCCAGGAGCTGGAGGTGAAGGGAGCACTGAAGGGAGCAGGGAGGTGATGTCACCTAAACTGGATTCTCAATGGATGGTAGGTGGGTTCTGGGGCTGGTAGAACACAGTCAGCGGGAGGCCACGAACCTGCAGGGACAACAGTCAGGACATGACTGTGGCAGCAAGGGCAACAAAGATGGGCAAGAAATGGTCGAGACAAGGATCTGCCATATCTGCCCCTTCCTCTGTATCTAAGGAAAGAATGGAGCAGGGCAAGAAAAGCAGGGTGAGGATGAGTGCTAAGGGTGGGTCCTTGGTGGGCGGGTGTCAGAAGGAGGAGAAAGGGAGCAGGAGACACTGGAGGCGCCACCCTTAGAATCTGGTGAAAAATGCTGCAGGCTGCACTGCTGAGTAGGTGTGGGAGGAAGTCTGATATCCACTAGCAGCCCCAGCGAGACTGAGGCCTTTGGTTACCTTGATAAAAGCAGCGTGGAGGAATGGCAGGTGCTGAAGTTTGATGAAGTGAGCTGAGGTGAGAAGAGAAGTGAGCAAGCAGGAGAGGGCAAGTGCAGACATCCTGCGGCGAGCTCTGCTGGGAAGGCAGGGAGAGAATCAGGGCAGTGGGAAGAGGCGAGAAGGGCCATGTGGCCTGGTTGAAGACGGCAGCATGTTTCTGAGACAGAGAAAGCACTGGAAAGAAGGTGAGGGAGGAGAGGAGAATGTGTGAGGCAGCAGGTGGGGGCACAGCCTGGGAGAAGGACATGCTTCTCCTAAGGCTGACTTTGATCATCCTCTGTCCTCTTCCCCTTGTGAACCTCAGTCCCCCACCATAAACTACAAACGCTGCACTGAGTGGCAGCAGGCACTGACAGTGCACACAAGCACCACTGGACTCACAGCCCACAATTCAACTTGAAATAAGGGCGAAATACTTGGATAGATATCACAAAAAGGCAACACACACATATGAAAAAGACCTTGCCTTCGTTATTCATCAGAGAAACACAAACTAAAACTACTCGCAATGGTTAAAACCAAAATGTGGACAGTGTGAAGTCCTGGCGGCCAAGTGGAGCAGCCATTGTTGGTGGGAGTGCAAATGTGTCCAAGCAGGGTGGAAGGCTGGTCTCCAGTATCTAGGAGAGACGAACGTGTGCACATTTTATAGTACAGTAATTCTACTCCTAGCACTGTACCCAACTAAAATATGAACCCATGAACATTAAAACACATGCACAAGGATGCTATTTGCAAGGGTCTCAAGCAGAAACTACCCAAATGCCATCAACACTAGAATGGAAAAAGAAAATGATGGCATATTCACACAACACTAAGCAGGTAACGCTGCACAGCAATATGACACATAACAGAAACTCCACACAAGACAAACAGAACTCACACCCAAAATGGTGACTGAAGGGGACTGAAAGTGTGAGATTCAATTTATGTCCTGAGAAACATTTATGTCCCTTTATGTCGAGGCTACTCTGGGGTAAAAGGAAGGGGTATGAGGAAGCCCATTTGGATGCTGGTTACTTGCATATGTCAATTTCTGAAAGACACATCCAATGATGCACTTGTAAAGTATGCCCTTTTCTATGTATTCTGTCCTTCAACAAAGCTTCTAAAAGTTATAAAGAAAACGGAAGGAATGTACCAGCACCCTTTGAGGGCTTCTGTGCTTCAGCTTTGATGCATCAGGCTGGAGTGGGCCTAGGAAGAAGAAGTCAGGGACTGGGGAAGGGCTCAGAGAAGACAGGAGAGGGGACAGAAGCCGCAGGAGAGGAGAAGAGGCCCGTGTCACTTACTCGGCAGACAGACTTTCCTGTCAGGAAGTCTGCAGCGCACAACATGCTGTCCTGTATAGCAATTGTTTGGTTGCTCGTTTCTGGAGGTTTCAAAATCGATTCACAAAAGGAATTATCCCAAAAGCCGACCTCTGCTTCCTGCAGTGTTTTGGGAGTAGGTAGGAACTCTGCAGGTGAAGGGAGAGGAGTTCAGATGTGGGGTGGCCCCTGAGAGAGAGACCAGCTCGCTCCCTAACCTTCCTGCTAATGGAGATGCTGCCAGTTCTAGCTGCCAGGATCGGGGAAGCCTTCAGTGGATGTGCAAAGACGAGGGGGAAAGATACCTTGCAGATGGAAGAGCGAATGTGAGGGGCCCATGGTGGGGAGGATGAGGAGGGAAGTCATTGTGGCTGCAGTGGGTACAGTCGCGGGTGAAAAAGATAAGGCAATATCATAGCTGAGTCCAGAGCAAGCAGGGCCTCCTCACCAGGATGTGGAGATTGGATGGCATTCTAAGCACACTAGGAAACCACTGAAGGGTCTGCTGATCATTGCTGCTGCTGCTGCTAAGTCGCTTCAGTCATGTCCGACTCTGTGCGACCCCATAGATGGCAGCCCACCAGGCTCCACCGTCCTTGGGATTCTCCAGGCAAGAACACTTTAAAAAAACAACTAATCTGACTGCCCTGTGGAAACAGAAGCAGAGGCATAGAAGGTGGAAGTTGGGTCCTGGCTTGGCCAAGGCATAGCAGTGCCTCGTGGTGCTTAGGCGGCTTGACAAACGAGGCATGGCTCTGCCTCCTAGAGGAGCACATGTCTAGGGACACTGTTCATGAGGGTGCTGTTTCTAGATCTTGTTCACAGATCGGAGGCATCCTCCTGTGGCAGCACAGTGTGCTGGTGATGGCTTGCTCCTATGCAGTGCTTGCCCTGTGTGCCTCACATGTCCTAGGGCTGACACAGGCCCAGCAACTGTGGTCAACAGAGGGTATGGAGAGGGAAGGACAGTTTACAGCTGGGAATCTCTTTAGTGTCAGTTGCTCCCTGTCCTGGTAGCTGCTCCAGCATGTGACTTCTACCATCTCACCTGTCTTGGAGAATCTTTCTTGTTTTGCCAGTGGTTCTTAACAAATGACAGCCCATCCCAGGAGATGTCTTGGGAAACGTTGGAGAGTTGGCTGTTCTCATGATGAGGCATTGTGACTGATATTTGTGGCCAGGAGCCGGGATGCTGGCACTGGCCTGCACAGCAAACAAAGTCCTGCCCCAAATGACTCCACTGAAATATGGTCTGCCAAATCATGACCCTACAAATCATGTCAAATTTATATTCCACATTTTTTCACTCAATGTTATTATTTTTCTGAATCAAAGGCATTCACACCAGGGCAAAATTCTCTCAGTCTAAAAAGAAGCATGCCCAGCAAGCTGGCAGAATGGGTAAGTTTCACTTGAGTTAAGGGATGAGGGACATGAGATTTTCATTGATGTAAATGTTCTTAAGCCTTAAATGTTCCAACTTAACCTCCCTGGCCAGAAAGCAGGCCTACCTTCATTTCCTTACTGCTGCCCAAGTACCTCTACCTGCAGTGGAAGCTCAAGAGGTGTCCTGAAGGGGTTTGCCCAAACAGGACAAGGGAGTCAAGTTGGAATCCTGAGTAGCTGAATCAAAGGGCTCAAGATCCTGGTTTTGAAATTAGAGACACTCAGGCTGTTTTGAACCATGGGCTGAAGGAAGCTGGAAGCATGAGAAGGGCTGGAAGGGCCCCACAGTGGTTACTGCAGTCCCCTCTCCCCCTCCTCAGCCCTGGTTGTTTGTGCCTACCCTGCCCCCACTCACCTTGCTCGGTGACCATCCCCCAGCCGGTTATCCAGCAGAAGATAAGATCGAGCAACTGGATATTAGCTTCCGGGAGGCAGATGGTGCGGATGGAGTCAGAAAACTTTGCAGGGTGATACAGCTGCAAGAGAATTATGTCACTCTCCTGGTAGGAGCGCTTGTTATAGTCAGCGTGGATGAAGAGTCGGTACACTGCTGCCAACTGACTGTATGAAGTAGGTTTTTCTAGTTGATAGTACCCCAGCAAGATTTTGTAGTCAGATGGCTTGTGGGACCTGTTGTGGGAGCCTTAGTTACTACCCATATCCTCTGAGTGCTGGGCCATCATCCTTACCCTGGCTGCCTACTTCCCACCCCCTCCTCCTGGTGACACACCACCACTATTCCAAAGGATTCTTTCTCCTTCTTTCCTAATATTGAGGTAGGTTTGATTGCTGTCCATAGCCTCAGGACGTTTGTCCTTTGAAAGTTTCTGATGGCTTACCCAGCATGTAATAGAATCAAAGGAGTCTTTGTGCTGGAAAGAAACTTTGGATACACATCAAACTGTAACCCTTCAGTTTAGATGAGCAGTCCCTTGGACAGTAAGAAGGACAAACCAGTCAGTCCAAAAGGAAATCAACCCTGAATATTCACTGGAAGGATTGATGTTAAAGCTGACGCTCCAATACTTTGGCCACTGGGTGCAAAGAGCTGACTCATTGGAAAAGACCCTGATGCTGGGAAAGATTGAGGGTAGGAGCAGAAGGGAATAACAGAGAATGAGATGTTTGGATGGCATCACCAACTCAATGGACAAGAGTTTGAGCAAGCTCCGGGAGATAGTGAAGGATAGGGAAGACTGGCATGCTGCAGTCCATGGGTCCCAAAGAGTTGGACATGACTTAGCGACTGAACAGCAACAACAAACTGCACCCCTACAGTTTAGATCAGCAGATACTTGGCTCATTCCCAGCTCTGACCAGAACACTTGGAAGTTCCCAGGGCCAGAAGGGATTCTCAGATTTCTCAGCCCAGAATGATGCATCCTTCTCCTGCCCTGTCCTCACACACTGTTTTCCCTATAGGCTGACCCTCCTCTGTTGACAGGCACTCAACAAGTCTTTGTGGAACAAATAGAGGAGTTCATGGAACTGAACTTCTCCTTGCCGTTGGGACATGAGTAACTTTCTACCCACATGTCCTGCTTAGGCTGTCTCCCTAACCAAACTCCTCCTACAAGGCCCCTCCAACTTAAGGCTCCTCCAACTTCAAGCCCCTCATCTGACAGCACCCACAGACTTCCCTTAACAGTGGCTCAAGATCTACTTTCTTGCACATTCTGGCCTCCCATCCTGTATCACAGGAGTTGGGCTTGTGTCTCACTTTCCTGGTAGGATCAGAAACTTCAAGATGGGCTCTGCATCTCCAGTTCCCCTCAGTGGACCTCACATGGGGCCTGGCACCTAGGGGTGCTGAATGAATAAACAGAACCAAAGTAGGATCTCAAAGCCAGCTGATGCCAGCAGCTCTAGACTCCTGACTTGGAGGGTGACACTTTCCACCCGCTCCAGGTACAAAGCAAGCCCAGGATGCACCGAAGCAGCTCACTCTCTTGACTGCCCTGTCCCATTTCTCTGGACAGAGGCTATCTGCTTTATGCATCACTCTGGCTTGTGGGGATGGTGGTGACCACAGCTCCTCCTAGGCACATGCTTCAACAAAAGTGACAAGAAGAGCTGGATTCCAAGATGCCTCCAGAAAGAAACTTGCCAGTCTGTGGAAGTGGTCAGGACCCAGGGAAGCCTGTAGCAATTGTGCTGAAGATGGCCTGTGGATTGCCTGGTTGGAAGAGGGCAAAATGTTTGCGCACACCAGGACCTGATGGATGCCCCCAGCTCTGGCAAGCCTTGGGACTATGGTTCCAATACAGAGCCTGAAGCTGTACCTGGCATGTGACCAGAGACACAACACATCCACTTCCTATTTTCATGAAAGGAAGGTAAAGCTGAGATCTTGTGGACTCTCTAGACCTGGGCAAGATGTAGAAATCAGTCCATGTTGAGTGGGAACAATATCTAACTCTTAAGTCTAGGGAAGATAAAGAGTAGATTGGAGGCACTTAAAATGGAAGTAAAGTCTACTTCCTAGTATTTACTGATCATCACAGAGTTAATTTCCATTTAGCTATTTACATGCATTACATGCAACCGAGATAACGACAGCATCTTGACAAGTATTACTGGAGTATGAAGGGGTATCCCCAGAGGGAGAAGGAGGCAAGCAGCCCCTGTCCTGGGATTCAGACAGTCAGGTAACTGGAGTCTGGTGAGGATCAGGGATGGCCTTCCAGGGAGAGGGGACTTAGGAGTCAAAGGCAGGGGCAACTGCACACACACAGACCCTTGGTGGCAGTAAAACATGATCAAAGCCTAAGAAAGAAAGACTAGGACAGCCTTCATACCCTTCTGTCCTGCCCATCTGTGCCCCCTCCCCATCCCACCCAGCAGCAGGCTGTGGGGAAGACGTACATTTGGAAGCAGTGGGCAGCTGAGATCACCCAGTAGTCACTGATGAGGGAAGCTCCACAGATAAACCTACCCTGGTAGAGAAGACCTGCTTGCCAAGGCCAGCGTTTGTCAACTGTATTCTTGCCACCAACGATCCTCCTAGTTACAGCAGTCTTCCCACATGCTGTGGAGACAGTCCCAGCCATGAGGCCTCTGTGTTATGGATCCCAACTTTGGTGACTCCAAAGGTCAGTATCCATAGGACCCAGGCCACCACAGCCCATCCTCCCACTTCAAGCTGGAAAATCCAAGAGCCTGGGTGAAATGATTTGGCTCACATGACAAAAGGCCTCCTAACTTCGCTGGTGATGGTGGTGCTGCGGAAACAGCCTGTGGATCTGGATGGGGTAGGAAGGGAGGCAGTTGCAGAGGTGTTTATCAGCACACTAGCCAGGGCAGAGGTCCAGGTTGGGCAGTGGTCCAGACACTTTCCCAGACCTAGTTCGCTTAATTAGCACACTGCTTTTGAAGTCCCAGAAACTGAAGCCTTCCAGGGTGATGCCACTGAGACGAAGTGGTGGCACCACTTCTCACCCAGCCTCATATTCTAGAGAGACTGAGGCCAAACACAACGTGCTTTGCTTGACGGTTCTCCCTCTGAAGCGATACTGAAGAGAGTGTGGGGGCCAACAAGGACAGGAAGTGCAGGCCGCGGGTCCTTGGACAGAGGACAACTGACATCTAGCAGGAAGACCCTGCAGGGAAGTGGGCTGTCACTTCCTCCGCCTCTCATGCCCCACAGAGACTCAGGGACTCCAGAAACCAGTGGGCAGGTACAGGTCCTACCTGTCTACTGTCAGGGCGGAGATGGGAACAGCAGGGAGCAGAGGGAGGGGGCGCATGAGGGCAAGCGATCTTGACCCCCCTCACCCTCCTGCTTACATGACACGGCAGACACTGGTGGTCCATCTGTGGTCCCAGCCACCTTGGTGTGCGGCAGGAGTGAGTGTAGGCAGAGCAGGACAACAGCCAGGGTGCAGGCCACCTTCTAGACTGGCCCTGAGCCCTCAGCCGCCGGGATCTCCATTCGGCCGGTCCAGCACCTGCGCTCTGACTGAGCTGACCGCGGCTCGCGTGGGCCCCGGGGCATGCTGGGAAACCGTCTCCTTGTGCGGGCCACACCCGTGGCCTGGACCGGACGGCAGGCACGCGGTTGGAGAAGCAGCCCGCCGTGGGTGTCTGGAGCTCGTAGCCCCTGGTCCCTGGATGGTAGTCATCGCTGGAAGTCCCCAGGTTGACGGCAGGCAACAAAGGGCACGTAGGATCCCTCTCCAGTGACCCCATTTAGCTGGGGAGTCATCATGACAGCTATGGCAGTATGCCAAGGAATATATACTAATGCTGTAAGAAATATGTACTCGGAATATATACAAGGAATAGATACTAAAACTCAGAGGAATATATACTGGGAATATATACAAGAAATATATACCATTGCTCAGAGGCCAGGTGCTTCTATAAGTGTCATCAAATGTGGCCAACTTGCTTTCAAGATCCAGTGCACTTTGCACTCATCTGTTCCTCCATCCCCCACTCCCCATGTGATCAGGTCAGGGCCACCAAAGGTAATATCCCTTTCCTAAACTCACTTGGTATTATACAGCATGACATAATCATGGGATGGATAATCACAGGTCTTTCCCACACCCAGCAAGAGAGAATTGTACAAGAGTATGGCTCTTTAGGGGGTCCAACTGCTGACCTCTAATGACTAATGTCCTTCTCAAATGCCAAATAATCACTATGCCTCAAGATTCCCAAGAGTCTCATTCCGTTAAACTTGAAATTTGAAGTCTCAACTGTTGGAGGATGTCATCAAGAGGATATAATCACAAGTTGACCCTGGAGCTGAACCTGGGCAAATGGAGGCTCCTCACCCCTCCCCTGTTCTTGGAATGTAGGTTCTGCCCACAGTGGGTCTGCTCCAAGGATGCAGCCCTGAGGGAGTAACATGTTGGTGAGACCATCTGGAGAGTTTATATGACTGAACCCAGTTAAGATCTCCATGAAATCTTTAAGATTCTGGGTGTGTGTGGGGGGTATGGGTGTTTGCAGAGATCTACTTGTCTTGGGACCTCCAAGTTTGTTAAAGCTTAAAAATTTTATTCTAAATTCACTTGAAATAATGGAGACTTGACTGTAAAAAATATGAAGAAAATGATCATTGTGGATGCTTATCATGGCCGTTTTTACGGAAAGTAACACGTGTTTGCACTGGAATAGTTCTATACGGTTGCTTCCTATGGTAGAGATCTGAGGGTCTCCAATTGCTGGGAGAAATATCAATAACCTCAGATATGCAGATGACACCACCCTTATGGCAGAAAGTGAAGAGGAACTAAAAAGCCTCTTGATGAAAGTGAAAGAGGAGAGTGAAAAAGTTGGCTTGAAGCTCAACATTCAGGAAACTAAGATCATGGCATCTGGTCCCATCACTTCATGGCAAACAGATGGAGAAACAGTGGAAACAATATCAGACTTTATTTTTTTGGGCTCCAAAATCACTGCAGATGGTGATTGCAGGCATGAAATTAAAAGACGCTTACTCCTTGGAAGGAAAGTTATGACCAACCTAGATCGCATATTAAAAAGCAGAGACATTACTTTGCCAACAAAGGTCCATCTAGTCAAGGCTTTGGTTTTTCCCGTGATCATGTATGGATGTGAGAGTTGAACTGTGAAGAAAGCTGATGGCCGAAGAATTGATGCTTTTGAACTGTGGTGCTGGAGAAGACTCTTGAGAGTCCCTTGGACTGCACGGACATCCAACCAGTCCATTCTAAAGGAAATCAATCCTGGGTGTTCATTGGAAGGACTGATGCTAAAGCTGAAACTCCAATACTTTGGCTTCCTCATGCGAAGAGTTGACTTACTGGAAAAGAGTCTGATGCTGGGAGGGATTGGGGGCAGGAGGAGAAGGGGACGACAGAGGATGAGACGGCTGGATGGCATCACCGACTCGATGGACATGAGTTTGAGTGAACTCTGGGAGTTGGTGGCGGACAAGGAGGCCTGGCGTGCTGTGATTCATGGGGTCACAAAGAGTCAGACACGACTGAGTGACTGAACTGAACTGAACTTTCATTTTGTACTTTCTTTGTCCCTTTCAGTAAAGATGGTAGTGTTTCTGCTGTCATAAGCTTCTCAAGAAATTTGTGGTCCTTGCTGTGGCTCTTACTAGGTTTGACTCCATTAGACAAAGTCACAAAACAGATTGTTGAGATGATTGCTTTCCTAACTTGGCCTTTTGTTGAGATATTATGTATATATCACTGCAATAAAAACATGGCAACAGGTAATATGACTGTCCAAAATATATCCAGAGACATAGAGGAAAAGATTGGAAATTTTGAAGAGAAGTTGGAGCAAGTGAACAGAGTAGGAAGAGAAAGGTGGTAAAGCATGGTGACTGAGGTCAAACGTGGCATCAGGTGTGGGAGAGAAGAGTATTGCAGATGCTAAGTGGGACAAGGGGTGGGACAAGGGACACTCCAGGCAGGTGGGTCTGAGGACAATTGCAGTCTCCCATTAAGTGGCTGCAGAAAAACAGTTTTCAGCGAACATTGGGAGATGAAAGGGACTTTGGTGAAGATGGGGTCCAGGACCCAGACGGTTTGCTGCTGAACATATAGGCTGTATGTGATTTTGCTCAGAGGAAAGAAAGGCATGCATGGTACTGGAACAGATGGCTTCCATGCACTCCACATGTCATTTTCAAAACTATGAGCATTCCTAGTTTGCAGGTGAAACTGAATCCAAGGATAAACCAGTATTAAACAGGGCTTGCAGGGTTAGGACTCAAAGCCAGCTCTGCTGGTGGCTTGCCCTTCTGTGTCCTGCTCCCGATCAGTCAGAACCCTAACATTACACTGTCTGCACAACCCCAGTCTGTTTTTAAGGAAGTACAGAAGATAGTCTTCAGCCTGTGCCTATGACAGGGCTGCCACCACTTTGAACTGGTTAAGTGTGGAGACAAGAAGGGTGCTGTGAGCAGTGGCAAGGTGCTGGGAAGGCTCTGGACACCTGGAAAGGAGGCTTCATAGCCACCTGGGGGGGATAGACTGTCCAGACCCCCTTCACAGATAAGGAAGAAACAGCACTGAGAGGGAAAGTGACCTGCAGGCAGGTTCAGTATCAGAACTGGGCCAAATTAGCAGGCTCTAGCATCCATGACAGTAACCACTGCCCCACACAGCCTCTCTCTACAGGCCTGCAAAATGCTGGACAGGTGCAGACTTCCCCTCTGGCTTTTTCTAAAACTAGAAGTATATTTGATTTACAATGTTATATTAGTTTCAGGTGTACAGCATAGTGGTTTGATATGATTGTTGTTGTTGTTCTTTGGTACCTAAGTTGTGTCTGACTCTTTGTGACCCCATGGACTGCAGAGCACCAGGTTTCCCTGTCTTTCACTATCTCCTGGAGTTTGCTCAGATTCATGTCCATTGAGTCAGTGATGCTATCTAACCATCTCGTTCTCTGCTACCCCCTTTTCCTTTTGCCTTTGATCTTTCCCAGCATCAGGGTATTTTCCAGTGAGTCAGCTCTTCTCATCAGGTGGCCAAGTGCTGGAGCTTCAGCTTCAGCATCAGTCCTTCCAATGCATATTCAGGGTTGATTTTCTTTAGGATTGACTGGTTTGATCTCCTTACAGTCCTAGGGATGCTGAAGAGTTTTCTCCAGCACCACAATTTGAAAGCATCTATTCTTCAGGCCTCAGCCTTCTTTATGGTCCAGTTCTCACATCTGTACATGACTACTGAAAAAACCATTGTTTTGACTATGTGGACGTTTCTCAGGAAAGTGATGTCTCTGTTTGAGGTTTGTCATAGATTTTCTCCAAAGGAGCAAGCATCCTTTATTAATAATTGCATAGCTAAAGTCACCATCCACAGTAAATTCGGAGTCCAAGGAAATAAAATCTGTCACTTCTTCCACTTTTTCCGCTTCTATTTGCCATGAAGTGATGAGATCAGATGCCACGATCTTAGTGTTTTGAATGCTAAACTTAAAGCTAGCTTTTTGATTCACCTCTTTCTCCCTCATAAAGAGGCTTTTTAGATATTCTTCACTTTCTGCCATTAGAGTCATATCTGCATATCTGAAGTTGTTTATTTCTCGCAGCAGTCTTGATTCCCGCTTGTGATTCATTCAGGCAGATATTTCATATGATGTACTCTGCATATAAGTTACATAAGCATGGTGACAATATACAGCATATACTCATTTTCCAATTTTGAACTAGTCAATTGTTCCATGTCCTGTTCTAACTGTTGCTTCTTGACCTGCATACAGGTTTCTCAGGAGACAGGTAAGGAGGTCTGGTATTCCCATCCGTTTAGAGTTACTATAAAATATTGGTTATATTTCATGTGTTTTATATCACGTCTTTGCATTTTATTTATTTTATGTCAAATACTCTGCACCTTTTAAGCCCTTATCCCTACCTTGCCTTTCCTTTCAACCCTCTCCTCACTGGTAACCACTAATTTGTTTCCTGTATCTATGACACTGTTTCTGTTTTGTTATTTTCATCAGTTTGTTTCCCTTTTTAGATTCCACATATAACTGAAAACATACAATATTCGTCTTTGTCTGGGTTACTTCAAAAGCACATAATACCCTCCAGGTCAGCCACATTTTTTCATATGACTTATGATATATTGTATGTATATATACCACATCTTCTTTATCCATTCGTCAAGTTACACTTAGCTTGCTCCCATATTTTGGCTAGTGTAAGTAACTGCTGTTATGAACATTGGAGTGCATGTATTTTTTCAAATTAGTATTTTAGTTTTCTTTAGATAACTACCCTTGAGTGGAATTGCCTCAACCATATAGCAATTTTACTTTTTTTTTTTTTTTAAGGAACCTTTGTAGTGTTTTCCATAGTGGTTGTACCAATTTACGTTTTTACCAACCATGAACTAAGATTCCCTTTTCTCTACAACCTCACCAGTATTTGTTGCCTGGAGAATCCCAGGGATGGCAGAGCCTGGTGGGCTGCCGTCTATGGGGTCGCACAGAGTCAGACATGACTGAAGTGACTTAGCAGCAGCAGCAGCAGTTACATCCTTGCCAATATTTACTATTTGTAGATTTTGTTCATGGTAGCCATGCTGACAGGTGTGAAGTGATATCTCATGGTGGTTTTGATTTGCATTTCTCTGATAATTAGTGATGAGCATCTCTTCATGTGCCTGTTGGCTATTTGCATGTTTTCTTTGGGAAACTCTCTCTTCAGGCCCTCTGCCCATTTCTTAATTGAATTGCTTGGTTTTGAGTTGTATGAACTGTTTATATTTTGCATATTATTAATCTCTTATCAGACATATCATTGGCAAATATCTTCTCCCATGCTATAGGCTGCCTTTTGGTTCTTTCTGAGGGTATTTTTAGTTGCACAAAAACTTTTAGGTTTAATTAAGTCCCACTTGTTTATTGTGGCTTTTGTTTCCCTTTGGAAGCCTGAGGAAACAGATCCAAAAATATATTACTAAGACTGTATGTTTTCTTCTAGGAGTTTAATGATGTTATTTTACATTTAGGTCTTTAAACCATTTTATTTGTATATGTGGTATAAGAAAATGTTTACATTTCATTCGTTTACATGTAGCTGTCCAGTTTTCACAGTATTGAAAAACTGTCTTTTCTCCATTGTATATGCTTGACTCCTTTGTTGTAGATTAATTGACCATAGCTGAGTGGGTTTATATTTGGGGTGTTAATTCTATTCCATTGATTTATGCATCTGTTTTTGTGCCAGTACCATACTGTTTTGATTACTGCAGCTTTGAATTATACTCTGAGGTCAAGGGGAGTGATACCTCCAGCTTTGTTTGTTTGCTTTTTCTTAAGATTTCTTTGACTATTCAGAATAAAATTCACTCCTAAATTAGTATAGTTTGTTACAGTTCTGTGAAAAATGCTTTGGGTGATTGGATAAGTATTGCACTAAATCTGTAGGTTGGTTTGGGTAGTGTGCTTGTTTTAGCAATATTAATTCTTCCAATCATGAATGCAAAATATCTACCTATTTATTGTATCGCCTTCAATTTTCTTTATCAGTGTCTTATAGTTTTCAAACTATAGGTCTCTTACCTCCTTGGTTAAGTTTATTCCCAGTTATTTTATTCTTTTTGATGTGAACTGTGGTGTTGGAGAAGACTCTTGAGAGTCCCTTGTACTGCAAGGAGATCCAACCAATCCATTCTAAAGGAGATCAATCCTGGGTGTTCACTGGAAGGACTGATGCTAAAGCTGAAGCTCCAATACTTTGGCCACCTCATGCGATGAGTTGACTCACTGGAAAAGACTCTGATGCTAGGAAAGGTTGGGGACGGGAGGAGAAGGGGACGACGGAGAATGAGATGGCTGGATGGCATCACCGACTCTGTGGACATGAGTTTGAGTGAACTCCAGGAGTTGGTGATGGACAGGGAGGCCTGGCGTGCTGTGATTCATGGGGTCGCGGAGAGTCGGAATCGACTGAGCGACTGAACTGATGTGAATATAAAATGGGATTGTTTCTTTGATTTCTCTTTCTGATAGCTCATTAGTACATATACAAAAAAACCAATTTCTGTATAGTTATCTAATACCCTGTAGCTTTACTGAATTCATTCATTAGTTCTAATAGGCTTTTAGTAGAGACTTTAAGATTTTCTATACATAGTGTCATGTCATCTGCAAATAGTGACAGTTTTATTTCTTCCCTTCTAATTTGAATGCCTTTTAAATTTCTTTTGTCTGAGTCCTGTTTCTAGGACTTCCAATACTAGGTAAAATAGAAATGGTGACAATGGGTATTCTTGTTCTGTTCCTAATTTTAGAGGGAAAGCTTTCAGTTTTTACCTTTTGAGTATGATGCTTGCTCTGGGTTTGTCATAAATGGCCTTTATTATGTTGAGTTATGTTCTATCTCCATCATGTGACTTTTGGTCATTCCCTTTGTTAATGTGCTGTATCACATTGATCAATGTGGATATTGAACCATCCTTATATTCCTGAATGTCTCACTTGATCATGATGTATGATTCTTTTATATATTGCTTGATTTTGTTTGCTAACATTTTGTTGAGAATTTTTACATCAATATTCATCAGGAATATTGGACTTTAATTTCCTTTTTTATAGTGTTTTGTAACAGGCTTCCCTGGTAGCTCAGCTGGTAAAGAATTCACCTACAATGCAGAAGACTCTGGTTCAATTCCTGGGTTGGGAAGATCTGCTGGAGAAGGTATAGGCTACCCATTCCAGTATTTTCTGAGCTTCCCTGGTGGCTCAGTGTTTTGTATGTTTTTGGTACCAGGGTAATGGTAGCTTTGTAGAATGATCTTGGGAGTATTTTCTCCTCTTCCTTTTCTAAAATAGTTTGAGAAGGATAGGTGTTAACTCTTCTTTATATATTTGGTAGAATTCCCCTGTGAAACCATGTAGTCTTGGACTTTTGTTTGTTGGGAATTTTTTGATTATTGATTCAGTTTCACTACTCATCCATTCAGATTATCTGTTCTTTCTGATTCAGTCTTGGAAGACTATGCTTCTGGGAATTTATACATTTTTTTCTACATTGTTTAGTTTGTTGGCAATTTGTTGTTCTAGTATTCTCTTATGATTTTTTTTTTTGTATTTCTGTAATATTGGTTATAATTTTTCCTCCTTCCCCCTCATTTTGTGTATTTATATATCTCTTTTTTCTTAATGAGCCTGCTAAAGATTTATCAATTTTGTCCATCTTTTGAAAAAAGCAATTCTTGTTTTTCATTAATGTTTTTGGTCTATTTTATTTACTTCCTCTCTGATCTTTATTATTTCTTCCTTTCTGTTTGTTTTTTTCCTACTTTTTATAATTTCTTTAGATGGTAGATTAGCTTATTTGATATTTTTCTTATTTCTTAAAGTATGTCTGTGTTGCTACAAACTTCCTTCTTAGAACTGCTTTTGCTGAGTCCCATAGATTTTGGAAAATAGTGTTTTCATTTGGTTTAAGGTATTTTTTGATTTCCTCTTTTATCTCTTTGTTGACCTATTGAGATTTTAGCAGTATATTTTTTAGTCTCCACATGTTTGATTGCTTTCCAATTTTTCTTCCTGTAGTTGATTCCTAGTTTCATATTGTTGTGGTTGGAAATGATACCTGAAATAATTTTTATTCTTTTATATTTGTTGAATCTTATTGTGGTCTGTGATTTATCTTGAGGAACATTCCATGCACACTTGAAAATGTGTATTCTGTTATTTTTTAATGGAATGTCCTGGAGATAGCTTTTAAGTCCAACTGATTGACTGTGTCATTTATGGCAAATGTTTCCTCATTGATTTTTTTATCTGGATATCTATCCATTGATGTAAAAGGGGTATTAAAGTCTTCTATTGTTATTTTATTGTCAGGTTTTTCCTTTGTGTCTGTTTATTTAGGTGCTTCTGGTTTGGGTGAATGAGTTTAGAAATATTATATCCTCCTCTTCTATTGATTTCTTTACCATAATATAATGTCTTTTTTTGTGTGTTTTTTCTTTTTAATTAATTTTTTTATTGAGGGATAAATTGCTTTGTAGAATTTTGTTGTTTGCTGTCAAACCTCAACATGAATCAGCCATAGGTACACATATATCCCCTTCCTTTTGAAGCTCTCTCACAGCTCCTGCCCCATCCCACCCCTCTAGATTGATACAGAGCCCCTGTTTGAGTTTCCTTAGCCATACAGCAAATTCCCATTGGCTATCTATTTAACATATGGTGATGTAAGTTTCCATGTTACTCTTTCCATACATCTCACCCTCTTCTTCCCTCTCCCCATGTCCGTAAGTCTATTTTCTATGTCTTTGTGTTTTATTATAAACTGTTTTAAATTCTTCTTTGAATGATATGTTGCTATTCCATTGTCCCTTTTGTTTGCATTTGCATTTTTCATCTCCTTGGTTTCAGTCTGTGTGTTTTACCTCTGAAGTTCGTCTCTTGTAGACAGCATAGAGATGAATCTTGTTTTTCTCTTTTTTCAGTTCCAATCCCCCACCCGATGTCTTTTGCTTGGAGTATTTAGCTCATTGGCATTTAAAAATGATTATCGATAGTATGTATTTAATGCCACTTTCTTGTTTTCTGGCTGGCTTTTTGTAGTTATCCTCTGTTCTTTTCCTCTTTTAGTTTCTTCCCTTGTAATTTGATGATTTCTTTAGTGTTAACATTTGTGGTCCTTTCTGATTTGTGTATATATATTGAAAGTTTTGATTTGTGGTTACCATGTAGTTCATATATGCTGACTGTAACTAATTCTACTTATTTTAAACTAATAGTAATTCACGTTCAAGCATATTCTAAAAGCTTTACATTTTATATTCCCGTCTTCAAGTTTTGTGTTTTCAATGCCATATTTTACACTATCATTCTATCCTATACTGTTTACTGCACTTACAATTGGCTTTTACAATTTGTATCTTTTAATCTTTGTTAAACTTATTTAAGTGGTTAATCCACAGCCTTTACTATATATTTGCCTTTACTGCTGGAAAGTTCCTCCACCTACATTTTCTTTCTTGTTGTAGTCTTCTTTATTTTTCACATAAAGAAGACCCTTTAACACTTCTTATAAGGTGGGTTTAATATTGATGAACTCATATTTTGCTTGTCTGAGAAGCTCTTTATCAGTCAAATATGAAAGATAATTTTGCTGGGTAGAAGCATCCTAGGTTGTATTTTCTTTCCTTTCAGCATTCTAATACATCAGATAACTCCTGTCCTGCCTAGTGTGCACAGTTTTTGCAGAAAATCAACCAACAACCTTATTGGGTTCGTTTATTTGTGACTCTTTATCTCTTATTGCCTTTAAAATGATCTCTTTAATTTTAACTTTTGCTATTTTAATTATATGTCCTCATGTGGATCTCTTTGAGTTCATCTTGTTTGGGATCCTCTCTGCTTCCTGTACCTATATGTCTGTTTCCTTCTTCAGTGTCAGCAAGTTTTAAGCCATAACTTCATCAAATACAGCTTCTATTTATTTCTGTCTCTCCTCCTTCTGACACCCCTATGATGCAAATATCAGAACACTTAATATTGTCCCAGAGGTCCCATAAACTAACCTCATTTTTTCAAATTTGTTTTCTTTTACTTGTTTCAAATGTGTGATTTCCACTATTGTATCTTCCAGTTTGTTTATGTGTTCTTCTGTATTACCTAATTGGCTTTTGATTTTCCAGTGGTCATGTATGGATGTGAGAGTTGGACTGTGAAGAAAGCTGAGCACCGAAGAATTGATGCTTTTGAACTGTGGTATTGGAGAAGACTCTTGAGAGTCCCTTGGACTGCAAGGAGATCCAACCAGTCCATTCTAAAGGAGATCAGTCCTGGGTGTTCATTGGAAGGACTGATGCTAAAGCTGAAACTCCAATACTTTGGCCACCTCATGCGAAGAGTTGACTCACTGGAAAAGACTCTGATGCTGGGAGGGATTGGGGGCAGGAGGAGAAGGGGACGACAGAGAATGAGATGGCTGGATGGCATCACGGACTCGATGGACATGAGTTTGAATGAACTCCGGGAGTTGGTGATGGACAGGGAGGCCTGGCGTGCTGCTATTCATGGGGTCGCAAAGAGTCAGACATGACTGAGTGACTGAACTGAACTGAGTGTGTTTTTCATCTCAGTTATTGTGTTCTTCATCTCTGAGTTATTCTCCTTTATACTTTCCAGTTCTCTGTTAAAATTCTCACCATGTTCATCTAATCTTTTACCCAATTTAGTTGACATTCTTATTCCTATTTCTTTGAGCTCTTACTCAGGTAAATTATTAATATTTATATCTTTTTTATTTGCATATTTTTTCAGGTTTTTTCTTTTTTTTTTAACATATTCCTTTTTCTTCTCATTTTAACTTTCTATGTCTGTATGAAATTAAGTAAAACAGTTACTTTCCTGGTCTTGAAGGTGTGTTCTTATGTGGGAGTGTCCCTATCAGTCTGTGTGTGCCCAGTATCTTTGGTGGGACAATTAGATCTGAAGTGAACATCTTCCCACCTTGGGTGGGAGGTAGGGCTGGAGCACAAGTGGCTAGAATCAGAGCTAGGTGTGAAAGGGAGCTGCGTGTGAACGGGAGCTGTGTGTGAACGGGAGCTGCGTGTGAATGGGAGCTGTCACTGCCCTCTCGGGGGTAGAGTCAATGGTTGAGGAGCTGGAGCAAAAGCCCTGGGGGATCTTAATTTCTCCCAGTTATAACAGTAGTTTACATCTTGGTTTGGGACATGGCCAGGGCCTGAGAGCTTGGGCCTGCACTT
The DNA here is from genome assembly GCF_049115385.1 of Moschus berezovskii. Taxonomy (NCBI): domain Eukaryota; kingdom Metazoa; phylum Chordata; class Mammalia; order Artiodactyla; family Moschidae; genus Moschus; species Moschus berezovskii. The sequence goes on along the minus strand of NC_142475.1, from coordinate 67,551,640 downwards.
ATGGGCTGGTTTCACCTTATCCCCCAGTGTTTGTGTCTTGCTTAGTGACTTGTTCAGGGCCAGAGGGATTGGTGCCACAACACTGAGCTGTCCTCACCCCCTGTCAGATCTTCGCAGGGCCAGGAGCTCAGGTGTTGGTGTTCTGTGCCCTGGAGCTAGCGTCACCCCCTCTGGAGTGTGTGCAGGGATTCCCTCCTCCCTCTTCACAAATCCCAAGATGTCACTGGCTGCCTCTGCCCTGTTCAGAGGCAGGGCAAGGGTTAGAACTAGATATGTTCCTCACAAGTATATGCATTCTCACTAGCAGCAGTAGCCTCTGCTTTAGTGAAGAGCAGTGTCAGAACAAGAGGAGATGGAGGAGAACCCTGGCACTAGATGGGAACTTCACTGGGGTGGCCCTGGCAGACCACCAGGCAATTTTCAGTATGTTGCCTTAGCACTGTGAGGAGGGAAAAGCAAGTCTGTGCACTCTTGAGAAGTGGGCTCTTAGTTTCTAACAGCCCTCAGGTTAGCCCCAGTGGTTTTAAAATCAGCTAAGGGGGGTTATCTTCTAGGTGTTGGATGCCAGGGCTGAAGTAACTTGAATACCTCACTCCCCAAGGAGGATCCCAAGTCCCTAATATCCCTGAATCTTCTGTGTCCCCCATTGTGTCCTGACCAGGTCACTCCCCGCGCCCCCCTTCCTACTAGACTCCATGTGGATCTGTCTTTTCTTTGGTTGTAGAACAGCTGCTCTTCTAGTCCCTAGATCAATTTCAGCAAGAGTCACTCTACAGGTAGTTGTAGTTTCGATGTGTTTTTGATAGGAGATGAGCCCAGAGTCCTGTACTCTGTCTCTGGATCTTCTCTTTTCTCCTGTTTTGCGTTTTTATGCCCAGTTGGGGTTTTCCCTTCTCTTTCCTCCAAGAATATGTTGCTCTGAGCCTTGCCTTGAGGTGGCAGGATTAAACTTCATCATTGTCTTTGCAAACTTATATGTTCAGACCTAGTACCTAAAATCACGGTATGCATGCTCTTGGGTACTCAGGTTTCCTTGTACCTACTCTTTTCACTATTGCTAGCTGTGGCCCCTCAACATTTATGCCATCTGCACTGTCCCAGACTCCCTAGTACCTCCCCTTTTACCTTCACCTATCAAGTGGAAACTTGCTCTCCCATTTTTTTCTTTTGTCTAAATCCACTGGCCTTAAGGTCAAGCCATTTAACCCCCAGCTTCACATTTACATGAACCCTCCGCATGACTGACTTTAGGAGTATGCTGGAGAGCAGGACAAACTGACCTCTTACTTCCATGGAGCTGATTCTGATAGCAAAGTTAGACATGAGTCATGCAAGAAAACTGAGACAAATTATGGTAAGTCAGATGAAAGAAATAAGGAGCAATATGTGAGTATAAAACAGAGAGTTGTGTTCCATTCTAGGTGTCAAGAGATGTTTACCTGAAGAGTCTTTCAAACTGACGTTGGCTGATCTGCAAAGTGGGCAATAATATTCCCAGGTGGCAAGGTTCTTGTGTCATTTAAGGAGTCAACAGGAGGCAAGTGAGTTGGAGTTCAGAGACTGACGAAGGAGGGAGGGACAAGGGATGGGCTGTACCTGGTCTCAGGTATTAGGGTAAAGATCTTAGTCTTTATCTTAACAATGAGAAACCAGTTGAGAGTTTTATTTAACGGAAGTAGCATGCTGATGGTGTGATGGTGATCATGGTGGTGGTACAGATGGTAAAGAAGAGAAGGAAGATGATGGTGATAGTGATTATGGTAAATGGCTATGGTGAGGGTGAGGATAAGGATAGCAGTGAGGTTGTTTGCATAAGGAAGAGTGACCACAACAGTAAGAATGATAATGCCCCGGCAATAACAATGAGAATGCTGAGGTGCTGATGAGCATGGTGCAGATAATGAACGGTCCAGCACCACTACCTGCTAAGAAGGCAGGGGTGAGAATGGAAACAACACATTGTTTGAAGGAAGACACATCTGGTACTCTGCCACTTACTTGTTGGCTGGAATGAGAAAATACTTTGACCTCATGTGCGCTTCAATTTACTTATCCTCAGAAGGGTTCCTGAAGATGAAGTGAGGTGTGTAAGGGTGCTTGGTGCCCAGCAGTTGCAAAGTTAGCTCCCGGGTGTCTCCGTGACACACAGGCACGCAGCCAGGCATGTGACAGTGAGAGCCTATGGGTGGAGAGTCCCTCCACTGCTTCATTTCTGCAGCCTGGTCAGGTGAAATGCTCAGAGACTGAGGGGCATTATACTGCTGTCGAAAACCTAAAAGCCCGTGTTTAGATCTCCTCCAAATTGGCTGTCCTGCTGTCTGTAGAAATAGTTATGTGGTGGGAGCTCTGCTGGGAGTATCTCGGTACCTCATCCACTGCCTGCTGCCCTCACCCTCTGGCAACTCAGGGGGACACAGCAATGGGGACTCTGCATGTCTAGGGAAAAATCCTGTCTCCTCAGAATGTGACACTTGGCGAGACACTTACCCTCGCTGGGTCCATTTCTCAACTAAAGCCAGTTTGGCAGCTTGAGGCGGTTTCCTGTGAGTCTGTGTGCAAGTGGATGCTCCGCAGTGAGATGGCCTGCAGTCACTCTTAGCTTACCTCTCCTTTGGGGACAGGATTGAGGGCTCCATTTATTGTCAGCTTGAATCTGTTTGCATTGAGCCTTCCACAGTTACAGTTTGGCTCCAGCTTTCTGGAGGTTACCTCCTGGCCAGTCCCAGGGCAGGGACAGTCCCAGCATCCCAAGGCCCTTGAAATGACACAAATGTGAAGACTTTATTTCCAAAGTGACATGTAGATCACTAACCTGTTCTGCACATCTGCCCTGTGTCAGCATGTGTGTGGTGGTGAGTGGCCCCCACAAGGCTGACAGGTCAGGCTGTTCTGACCCGTAATGAATGCAGAAAGTGGAAGGGACAGAGCATTTTAAGGCTCTGGGGTCACTAGCCAGGAACAGGTAGTGCTAGGCCATCCCCATGGTGGCCAGTGCATTTTGAGTTGGCTCAACAATAAGGCAGATTCTTTAACATCTAGAAGTTCACGCATCGTGGAGATTATTTCCTTTCTGTTTCGCTGGAACTGTTGCCTACCACTGGCTATCAGAAGGCTTGAACTCCCGGTCACATTTTTACTGAAGGGTTGTCATGTAACAGGTTTTCCTCTCCCAGGGAATTTGCATTGTAACACAGGGACCTGCGAGAGACAACAGTGACAGCCAGGGTCTCGGAGGGGCTTTCTGCTGGGCTAACCTTCAGTCCAGTTGTATAACATGCAGAGTACACATCAGTCAGGGCTCTGCTCTGTCTCCAGGCCTGGGGTCAGTGGAAGTATGAGGGAGACACCCCAGTGAGAGGCGCAGGCCTTGGCAGAGGGAATAGGGAGTTGGGGTCAACCCTCTGCAATTGCAATTTCTCCAGAGGAAGGAGATGTGCTTTCTTAGAATAACTTGCCAGCAGAGCTCAGGTACCATTGCTCTTCCTCCTGCGAATGCTGTAATAGATCCTCAGGGAGGGCATGACCTTTAAGCTAGAGACTCTCTGGGAACACGGCCTTTGGCTGGCTCTGAAGGATGGAATGATCCTCATGCTCCAGAAAGGGCCTCCTGGGTGAGAAGAACTACTCTGGGATCCCACTTCACAGGTTATCACAACAGCTGTCCAACCTGAGGGTGACACTCCCCGGACCACCCTACTTCTCTGCTCATCTCACCTGGACCCCACAATGTAAAGTGGAACCAGTGTAATCCACATCTCTCCTCCAGGTTGGGTCCATTGCCACAGTGGACCCCAGGTGGGGCCATGAAGGGGCTAAGTTATTCAGCCAAGACCACACCGCTAAGGACAAGAGGCAGAGCTGCTGAGAGAGAAAAGGGAGGTAGGACGTGGGGACCCGGTGCAGTCAGAGTGCCCATGACTGAGACGAAGCAGGGCTCCGAGTGTCACCAGGCGGTTCTGGCCCAGGTGACATCATGTCCAGCTGGGACACTCATGGCTCTGTGTCCTGCCTCCCCCAGATCCCAATGCTCAGGGAGGCTCTAGCTCCAGGCTGCTCTCTCAACCCCACCCGAACCCCGTGACAATTGGGGGCAGGGGCTGCAGGGGCACAGATCAGCTCATGCAGCTCCCCCTGTGGTTAGGTCTGTGGAGCAGAAAGCACTTGCTGCCTCTCTGAGCTCGGTGCAAGGTGAGAGTTGACATGGATGTACATTTACCTAGGGCCCCCATTGCTCGACTAAGTACGCCACCTCTGGATTCTCCTGACATTTCTACAAGGTCCATGAGGTCCTCAGGCACAGCATCCACATGTCACAGATAAAGAAACTATGTAGAGAGATTAACAAAGTTTCTCAAAGCCATTATAGCCAGGACCTCCAGAGCATGCGGGCTGCTTACCTGAGCCAGAGCCCCGCAGCGGTGAGTGCACGAATGCACAAACTTGCAACACCCTCAGACAACCCTGCATGTTCCAACTGCCCAGTAGCCTCCCACTCCAGTCCACCCTCACCTTTCGGTCCTCCCACCTCTGTTCCATGCTGCCTCTGTCAGACCAGGACAGGAGCTTCCCAGGGTTCCAATGGCTTCCATACACACCACAGCTACTGGTGAAGCATTATTGCTGAAAAGCACAGAGAAGCTCAACCTTTACTGAAAGCTGGAACCTGGAAAGTAAGCAAGCAGAGCTCTGGAATCTGGGACCACAAACCTCCATTTTACAATAGTTCAAGATCTGGGAGGGGCAAAGCAAAGTTAGGACACACTTCTAGTGAGGAGTGTCTTGGAGACATCTGTAAAGCTGGAGCCCAAAAGGATTACAACCTCAGAATAAGGGGACATGACAACCAAGAGACCAGCAAGAGACCTGGCCTGCAGTGCTATCAGTACCATGAAGAAAAGGAAGAAAATTCCTTGAATATTCCTGAGTAGAAGCCATTCTTCTGACAGGATTAGAACTAGGTTTCAAACCATTTTAATGATTAAAACTCTTACCCTGTGGTTGGTGTGGTGCTTCTGGAGGATCTGAGCTCAGGGCTCAAAGCAGTGAAACAACTTAAAAAAAAATGAGTTGCATTTGTCAAAACTCACATAGTCACATGGGGGAATAAGACTCCATGAATGAGAATGAGAGGAAACAAGAAGACAGCCGCATTGTGTCTAGCACCTTGGATTATCAGATACTTGGTTAATACAAAAATGTTTAATATAGTTTAAGGCATTAAAATGACTCGAAAACAAGCATTTAGGAACAGCAAAGTTTTAAAACAACCAAGTAGATTAAGGATTAAATAGAACTTCTAGGAAAGAAAAATAATGAGAATTGCAAAGGGGCAGAACCAAGATGGCTGATAGGGAGGATGCAGAGTCCATGTGTCCCCACAACTAGGGCATCTGCTGGACACTGGTGGAGAACCTCGACACCCTGGTGGATGGGAGGAACCCTCCCAGAGATGTGGTACACAGTGGAGGGGAGTGAGCAGGGAGAAGCAGCAGAGGATGGTGGAGACCAGCCCACCTGAAGGTGACTGGGAGAGGAGAAGGGTTGCCATGCCCTGAGAGGCGCAATTACATTGAGGGGATAAAGGGAATGGGGAAGAGGGTACCTTCAGGGGTTTGGAGGAGGAGAGGAGACTATGCCGGGCATTCCCCCCACCCACTCGACACCTAGGTGTCTGCTGAGACCCTGGGTCTGGTCATCTTTCCTCCAGGGCAACCTTGGCTCACATGGGTCTTGGGGGTGTGAAAGGGAGTGGGAAAGTCTGATAGGGAGGGGTCCTTGGGGATTAGAGAATCGGGGCGACATCCCCCCACCACTCAGCCTGGGGAGCCAACTGAGGGCCCAGGCCTGATCCTCTGCACTCGGAGGCTGGAGGCACTCTGGGGCCCTCTCCATCTTCATCAAGTCTAAGCTCTGCCAACACCCCAAACCCTGGGCCATTACCGGCTGCATGCATCCTGAGTATAGGTCTAGTCCCCACCTAAGCCCCACCCCTGCTAAGCCCTGCATAAACCCCGCCCCCCAACAGTTGAGGCTTTTTCTGTGTTTTTTTTGTTTTTTTTTTTGCTACTGTGGTTCTGTTTTACCTTCTGGTAGTTGTTTCATTTATAGGTTTATTTTTTTCTAGTATACCTCTTAGTTCTCTGTATTTATTTTTTATTCTTTGTTATTATTCTCCTTTAGTTTCTTTATTAGGATTCTATTTTACTTTCCAGTGCTTGACTTTATTTTTTAAAAATATACTTTTTTTTTTTACATATATCAATTAGTTTTCTAAATTTAATTTATTTTTTTCCCTGGATCAGAAAAGTCCCCTGGAGTAGGAAGTGGTAGCCCTCTCCAGTATTCTTGCCTGAAAATTTTAATGGACAGAGAAACCTTGAGGGACAGTCCTTTGAGCCACTGATGATCAGACACGACTGAGCACACACACACACACACACACACACACACACACAAACAACATAAGGAACAACACTACCCTAAGATCAAGGGATAATTTCAAGGGGAAAATAAAACAATTATAAATATTTTTGCACACAGCATAAGAGTACTTCAGTATATTAACAAATACTAACAGTCATAAGTGATAGAATTCCAGTTAAACTATTTCAAATCCTAAAAGACGATGCTGTGAAAGTACTTCACTCAATGCCAGCAAATTTGGAAAACTCAGCAGTGGTCACAGGACTGGAAAAGGTGAGTTTTCAATCCAATCCCAAAGAAAGGCAATGCCAAAAATATTCAGACTACCGCACAATTGCACTCATCTCACACACTAGCAAAGTAATGCTCAAAATTCTCCATTCATCTATTGATGGACATCTAGGTTTCTTCCATGTCCTGGTTATTATAAATAGTGAGGAATGAACATAGGGGTATGTGTCTTTTTGAATTATAGTTTTCTCAGGTTATATGCCCAGTTGTGGGATTGCTGGGTCACATGGTACTAATGTCAATAATATTCTGTAAAGCAATTATCCTTCGAATAAAAAATAAAATAATAATTTCAGATGAAAAAATAAATAAATAAATACATTTCATCACTATTGTCCCATGAAATTTAACCATGGGTTAGTCTCATATGGGATTAGTAACCATGATCAATGCAATGAAAAACCACCACTGTGTTTCTAATATAAGTATATTAATGACCCATATCCAAAAATCCCAATTGACAGCAAAATCATTTACTTATTTACCAGTCTTATCAAATATTTCATCATGATAAAATTTTGACTCTCTGTTAATCCCTTGTGGTTCAGCTGGTAAAGAATCTGCCTGCAATGTGGGAGACCTGTGTTCGATCCCTGGGTTGGGAAGATCCCCTGGAGAAGGAAAAGGCTGCCCACTCCAGTATCCTGGCAGAGAATTCCATGGACTGTATAGTCCATGGAGTCGCAAAGAGTTGGACATAACTGAGTGACTTTCACACTTTGACTATGAATCTTAATCTTACAAATTCTAACAAGACTATTTCAAGTCATACACTACATATCAGACACAATTCCTTTCTTTCTGTAACCTACCTCTACTATGACATTAAAATGGATTAGTTGGTATTTACACATCAAAGGAACATCTGTATTTTTTCCTGTCTTTTAATTCACATAGGACCAGGCTTGTACAATGAATCTACTTTTCTAGAAACGTGAAACATCAGAATCATTATGTTATTCAAAGTGATAACCACAACCTTTATATGTCCTAATATGAGGTAAAGAGTCTTTTGATCGGGGTGAAAGAAGAGAGTGAAAAAACTGACTTAAAACTCAACATTCAATAAATGAAGATCATGGCATCCAGTGACATCATTTCATGGCAAATAGATGGGGGAAAAGTGGAGACAGTGTTAGATTTTTTTTTTCTTGGGCTCCAAAATCCCTGCAGATGGTGACTGCATCAATGAAATTAAAAGGAACTTGCTCCTTGAAAGAAAAGCTATGATAAACCTAGACAACATATTAAAACACAGAGGCATCACTTTGCCAACAAAGGTCCATCTTGTCAAAGCTATCGTTTTTCCAGTAGCCATGTATGGATGTGAGAGTTGGACCACATAGAAGGCTGAGTGCTGAAGAATTGATGCTTTTGAATTGTCTTGAATTATAGTGTTGGAGAAGACTCTTGAGAGTCCTTTGAACTTCAAGAGATTAAACCAGTCAATCCTAAAGGAAATCAACCCCGAATATTCATTGGAAGGACTGATGCTGAAACTGAAGCTCCGGTCCTTTGGCTACCAGATGAAAAGAGCCAATTCATTGGAAAAGACCCTGATTCTGGGAAAGATTGAGGGCAGAGGGAGAAGGAGGTGGCAGAGGATGAAATGCTTGAATGGCCTCACTGACTCGATGGACATGAGTTTGAGCAAATCCGGGTGATAGTGAAGGACAGGAATTGCTGGGGTGCTGCAGTCCATGGGGTGGCAAAGTGTCGGACATGACTTAGTGACTGCATACCATCAACAACCATGAGGTCAAATATTTTTCTGAGAAATAGTGGTCATTAAATATATATATATACCCATGGCTGATTCATGCTGAGGTTTGACAGGAAACAACAAAATTCTGTAAAGCAGTTATCCTTAAATTTAAAAAATCCCCTTCCTGCCATTCGTTATATTGATACACCCAATAAAATGAATCTGGAAAGGATTCTCAGTAAATTCCTACTGTATTCTTTGTTTTCACCTTCATCCTGTCATTCAGTAGTTAAGCCCCAGTAATTATTTATCTATTATTTTTTCATGAAACAGGATGTAATAACACAATAGGAATCTCATCTGATGTGGAGAAAGTTCCATTTCATCACACTACACAATAAACAATATCTTAGGATTTTATTTTTAATTAGAACTCTATCCATATTGATACTGTTTCTCCAAACTTTATAGGAGATCCAGAGAAGACTGCTCCTGCCAATCCCCTGGTCACTTGTCCACACATCAAACCACAATGATATTACATATTCACTTCTGCAATTGCACAGCCTATTCCTAAATAGTAAATCAGGTGATATACTTGCTCTAATTTTCTCAATTTTGATTCTAGCAATCATCTCAGCACTTTATACATCATCATAATAAAGTATAACATTTCAATCCCTTAATCAATGTTTGTTCTGATTACTAATATCAGATATACCAAAGCTAGCACAAACCAGAGGACAACAAGCTGAGCACTTATTTAGAATCACCAGACAACTAGCATAGATTTTACATTTATCTTTCTCATTCTCATATCACTCACAAGCCTTATTGAGAATAATCTAAAATAAAGAGTCTTCATAGTGTATTTATTACCCTGGTCTTTAAATCAGAAAAGAATAACACTTCTCTCTAAGACTCAAGGAAGAAACTCCAGCTCCACCACCAGCACCCAAAGCTGAAATTCTACTTAAATTACTCCTTGAAAAATTACACATGAACAGTGAAACTTGATTACCTTGTGCTATGCTAATATTAGGAGTATATTCTAGACAAAGCACTTTACACCTTTCACAAAAATTAATTCAAAATGAATCACAGATCTAAATGTAGAATGCAAAACTATAAGACAGAAGAATATGTATGACAATACAGATAACTTTGAGTTTGGTGATGACTTTTTAGATATGACACCAAAGGCACTTACAATGAAAGAAATAATTGATAAGCTGGACTTCATTAAAACAACGTGGACAGAATGGAAAGGCAGAATGGAGTCTGGGAGAAAATATATGCAAAAGACAAATATTTGGACAAAAGACAAAAAAGGACAGTTATCCAAAATACACAAAACACTCTCCAAACAGAAAACCAACAACTTGACTTAAAAAATGGGCCAAAGGCTTCGAGAGATACCTAACTAAAGAAGAGAGACAGAGGGCAAGTAACCATATTAAAGGATGCTCCACATCATGTCTTAAGACAGCGATTCCCAGTCTTTCAGGCACCAGGGACCAGTTTCGTGGAAGAAAATTCCTCCCACTGACTGGCAGTGGGGGATGGTTTTGGGATGATTCAAGTACATTACAGTTATTGTGCACTTTATTGCTATTATTATTGCATTGTGATATAGAATGAAACTCACAATGCACCAAAATGCAGAACCATTGTGAGCCCTGAGCTTGTTTTCCTGCGACTAGACAGTGCCATCTAGGGGTGAGGGGAAACAATGACACCCGAAGTGTGTAGCCCATTTCCAGAATACTCGGTAACATTGTTCTGTCACTGCAGTAACTTCTACCTCACAAAAGTTCAGTTCAGTTCAGTTCAGTTCAGTCGCTCAGTCGTGTCCGACTCTCCGCGACCCCATGAATCACAGCACGCCAGGCCTCCCTGTCCATCACCAACTCCCGGAAGTAGTACATTGTAAATGGAAGAAGATTTTCTAGTGCTTTCGTGGCAGGCTCAGGATATTCAACCTCAACTTCAATCCAGAATAGATGGCGATTTGAAGTTGTCTTAAACATACTTTTAATGCCACCACAATTTGCGATCTCAGGCAGTTGATCTTCTTTCTAGCAGGAACATTGTGACCCATCCTGTGTAACTGAAATAGTCTTTCAGTGGTGACAGCTTTTCTCAAAGAAGTCTTTGGAGCTGCTCTCATAACTTGAAAATTATGTCCAGTGATCTACCTTTAGGAAGCTATCTAACTTCTGTGGAAGGACTGATGCTAAAGCTGAAACTCCAATACTTTGGCCACCTGATGCAAAGAGCTGACTCATTTGAAAAGACCCTGATGATGGGAAAGATTGAGGGCAGGAGGAGAAGGGGACGACAGAGAGTGAGATGGCTGGATGGCATCACTGACTCAATGGACATGGGTTTGGGTAAACTCCAGGAGTTGGTGATGGACAGGGAGGCGTGGCGTGCTGTGGTTCATAGGGTCACAAAGAGTCAGACACGACTGAGCGACTGAACTACCTTCTGTGTATAAAAGAAGACGTGTGTGCTCTGTGTCCATCTCTTCTCAGAGTTTCACAAACATATCTGATTTAAGGACATGTGCTTTAATGTGGTTGATTATTTTAATCACATCACGCCAAACGCTAAGTTATGGTGACATTTTTCAGCTGTGCAGCATTTCTTCGTGTGTGACACAGTGCATAGACTCACATTCAGAAGCAACCTTTTTGACTTAAGTGGTGAAACCAGAAAACCATCTAGTCATGGTAGCCACTCTGTCCATGTATATACCAACACAAAATGACCAATTCAGATAGCTTCCTGAAAGGCTTGAATGGTTCTGCAGCTGTGCTGTTGGTTGGCAACAAAAGTGCACGAAACATTCTCATGCACATCTTCCTGAAAAAGAGACGTAACACAGAAACAAGCACTGTGGCCTTGTTGCCAACATTGGTAGACTCATCACCTTGGTCGTGTACCACAGTGACTCATTAACCCTCTCTAAAAGTCATGCCTCAGTATCCTCTGCTACTTCATCAGTTTATCTAGTATGGTGCTAGCTGAAAGAGGAACATGCGCCACATTTTGAACTGCAGCCTCTCCTAAAATTTCATGACAAATGTCCTAACCAGCAGTCAGGATCAGTTCTTCTGTAATAGTAAATGGCTTCTTAACTTTAATGATGCAGTTTGCCACGACGAATGATGCTCTCAGTGCAGGTGCATTTGATGAAGCGGTGGCCTTCTGTAATTGCTTCTATTCTTCATGTTCATTTTATTTCTTCCTTTGAAAAACTCCAGAGGCTTTTCTTTTAACACAGGATGGTTGGGCTCCATGTAGTGAAGCAGTTTTGAAGGTTTCATTGTTTTATTAACTAGCTCATGGCCACCTATTATATTATACAAAGTGGGATTGAGAATGTGAATCACCTGTTGCAATGAACCCATAATTTAAGTAGGACTCTGGTATTTTCTTTAAATGTAGCTTACTTTTTGTTGGTAGTCTTAGAATCTTCTGCTGTCTCATCACTTGGTCTTTCCCTCTTTTCAAAGAAGCTCTCCAGCAACATGTTATTTAACTAATTTTGGGTAGGGTTAGCTTGTGGCCTTACAAAAACTGTGACCGAGGCAAGTGCAGTGTGGGAAAGAGGCACAAACAGAAGTGGTGCGTGAAATAGTGGGCAGGTTCCATGCAGACTAATTGTCAGAGTCTGCCTGCCACCAAGCGCCGCTCAGTTGTCACTTGCCTCTCACAGATAGGGTTTTGATACGAATTTGAAAGTAATTGATTTATTATGGTTTCTGTGGGGTCAGACTTCTCTGCTAATGATAATCTGTGTTTGCAGCTACTCTCCAGTGCTTTCATCACCACTTAAGCTCAGTTCATCAGGCATTAGATTCTCATACAGAGGATGCAACCTAGAGCCCTCACATGGCACAGTTCACTGTAGGGGTCATGCTTCTGTGAGAATCTAATGCCACTGCTGCAACCGACAGCAGGTGGAGCTCAGACAGTGTGTGAAGAATAGGGGACAGTTGTAAATATAGATGCTTCATTCACGCGTCTCTGCTCACTTTCTGCTGTGCAGCCCTGTTCCTAACAGGTCATGGACTGGAATTGGTCAATGGCCCAGGAGTTGGGGACCCCTGCCTAAAGAGAAGTACAAATCAAAATAACAAATATCACTACATACCTATTAGAATCCTGGGCTCTTTATTTTCCTGGGCTCCAAAATTGCCACACATGTGACTGCAGCCATGAAATTAAAAGATGCTTGCTCTTTGGAAGAAAAGTTATGACAAACCTAGCCAGCATATTAAAAAGCAGAGACATCACTTTGTGGACAAAGGTCCACATAGTCAAAACTATGGTTTTTCCAGTAGTCCTGTATGGATGTGACAGCTGGACCATAAAGGAGGCTGAGCACTGAAGAACTGATGCTTTCAAATTGTGGTGCTGGAGAAGATTCATGAGAGTCCCTTGGACTAAAAGGAGATCAAACCAGTCAATCCTAAAGGAAATCAACCCTGAATATTCATTGGAAGGACTAATGCTGAAGGTGAAGCTCCAGTACTTTGGCCACCTGATGTGAAGACCCAACTCTTTGGAAGAGACCCTGATGCTGGAAAAGATAGAAGGCAGAACGAGAAGGAGACGACAGAAGATGAGATGGTTGGATGGCATTATTGACTCAATGGATATGAATTTGAGCAAACTCTGAAAGTTAGTGATGGACAGGGAACCCTGGCAAGCTGCAGTCCATGGAGTTGAAAACAGTCGGACACACTGAGTGACTGAACAACAGCAACCTATTAGAATGACCAAAATTACAAAAATGACACTGAATACACCAAGTGCTGACGAGGATGTGGAGCAACAGAAAATCTCATTCATTACTAATGAAAATGTAAAATTGTACAGTCTCTTTGGATAGTTTATCAATTTCTTACTAAATTAAGCATACTCTTAACATAAGGTTCAGCAATCATACTACTTGGCATTTACCCAAATGAGTTGACAACTGTGCTGACCCCAAAACCTGCACACAGATGTTTTTAGCAGCTTTATTCATAATTGCTAAAATTTTGAAGAAATTAATGAATGTACCAGTTCCAGATAATGGAATACTATTTAGCACCAAAAAACTGAATAATCTATCATGCCACAAAAAGACATAGAGGAGGGATGAACCACTGTCCAGAGGAGTGGAGACATGGTGTCTGTCTGCCTTTAGCCCAGGCCCCTAACCACCAGTAGCACCCTGTACAAGATGCCTCATCTAAAAAACAAACAAAACAAAAATGCAAACCAAATCATCAGCAGATAGGATTACCACCTCAGTCAGCCTTGTCCATCAGAGGAAAAACAAACAAACAAACAAAAACACAAACCACTGGACCAACCTTAGGAAGGCAGAAACCCCAAAGAAGAAAGAATTCTATCTTGAAGCCTGGGAAAAAGACACCTCAAACACAATAATTTAAAATAACGAAAAGGCAGAAACACACTACACAAATGAAGGAACAAATTAGAAACACAGAAGTCCAAATAAATGAAAAGGAAGGAAATAGGCAAACTACCTGAAAAAGAATTCAGAATAATGTTAGTAAAGGTGATCAAAAACCTTGAAAACAAAATGGAGAAAATGCAAGAATCAGTTAACAAAGACCTAGAAGAATTAAAGAATAAACCTGCAGAGACAAACAACACAATCACTGAAATTAAAAATACTCTTGAAGGAATCAATAGCAGAATATCTGAAGCAGAAGAACAAATTGGTGAGCTGGAAGATAAAATGGTGGAACTTACTTCCAAATAGCAGAATAAAGTAAAAGGAATGAAAAGAACTGAGGATAGTCTCAGAGACCTCTGAGAAAATATCAAATGCACCAGCATTCGAATTATAAGGGTCCCAGAAGGAGAAGAAGAAAAGAAAGGGTGTGAGAAAATTTTTGAAGAGATTATAGTTGAAAATTTCCCCAACATGGAAAAGGTAGTAGTCAATCAAGTTCAAGAGGTGCAAAGAGTCGCATACAGGATAAACCCAAGGAGAAACACGCCAGGACACATAGTAATCAAACTAATAGAGACTAAACACAAAGAAATAATATCAAAAGCAGCAAGGGAAGAGCAATAAGTAACATACAAGGGAAATCCCATACGTTTAACAGCGATCTTTCAGCAGAAATTCTGCAGGCCAGAAGGGAATGGAAGGATATATTTAAAGTACTGAAAGGGAAAAAGCTACAACCAAGATTATTGTGCCTGTCAAGGATCTCATTCAAAGTTGATGGGGAAATAGAAAGTTTTACAGAGAAGCAAAAGTTAAGAGAATTCAGTACCACCAAACCAGCTTTACAACAATTGTTGAAGGGACTTATATAGTCAAGAAATACAATAGAAGGTAAAGGATCTACAAAATCAACCCCAAACAATTTAAAAAATGTCAATAGGAACATATATATCAATACTCACTTTAAATGTAAATGGATTAAATGTTCCAACCAAAAGACACAGACTGGCTGAATGGATACAATAACAAGACCCATATACATGCTGTCTACAAGAAACCCACTTCAGACCTAAAGACACATGTAGACTGAAAGTGAGAGGATGGAAAAATATATTCCGTGCAAATGTGAAGCAAAAGGAAGTTGAGTAGTAATCCTCATATCAGACAAAACAGACCTTAAAATAAAGAAGATTACAAGAGATATGGCTTCCTTAGTGGCTCAGCTGGTAAAGAATCTGCCTAAGGAAGGACACTACATGATGATCAAGGGATCAATCCAAGAGGAAGGCATAACAATTGTAAATATCTATGCACCCAGTATAGGAGCACCTCAATACATAAGACAAACATTAACAGACATAAAAGGAGAAACTGACAGTAACACAGTAATAGTAGGAGACTTTAATACCCCACTCACACCAATGGACAGATCATCAAAACAGAAAATTAAAAAGGAAACACAAGTCTTAAAGGATACACTAGATGAGATGGATGTCACTGGTATCTTCAGGACATTCCATCAAAATGCAGAAGAATACAACTTCTTCTCAAGTGCACATGGAACATTCTCCAGGATAGACCACATCTTGGGTCACCAATCAAACCTCAGTAAATTTAAGAAAATTCAAATCATATCAAGCATCTTCTCTGACCACAATGCTATGAGACTAGATATCAATTACAAGAGAAAACCTGTAAGAAATACAAACACTTGGAGATTAAACAACACGTTTCTAAATAACCAACAGGTTACTGAAGAAATCCAAAGGGAAATTAAAAAATTTCTAGAAACAAATGACAATGAAAACATGACAACTCAAAACCTATGGGATGCAGCAAAAGCAACCCTAAGAGGGAAGTTTATAGCAATACAATCCTACCTCAAGAAATGAGAAAAACATTGAATAGACAGTCTAACTTTATACCTAAAACAACTGGAAAAATAAGAACAAAAAACCCCCCAGAATTAGTAGAAGGAAAGAAATCATATAGATCTGAGCAAAATAAGCAAAAAAGAAATGAAAGAAACAGTAGTAAAGATCAATCAAACTAAAAGCTGGTTCTTTCAGAAGATAAACAAAATTGACAAACCTTTGGCCAGATTCATCAAGAAAAAAAGAGAAGAATCAAATCAACAAAGAAATGAAAAAGGAGAGATTACAACAGACAGTGCATAAATACAACGGATTATAAGAGACTATTATGAACAACTGTAAGACAATAAAATGGATAACCTGGAAGAAATGGACAGATTCTTAGAAAAGTTCAATCTTCCAAGACGGAACCAGGAAGAAAGCAATATGAACAACCCAATTACAAGCACTGAAATTGAAGATGTTGTCAAAAATTTCCCTAAAAACAAAAGCCTAGGACCAGATGGCTTCACAGGAGAATTCTATCAAACATTTAGAGAAGAGCTAATGCTTATCCTTCTAAAACTCTTTCAAAAATTGCAGAGGAAGGAACACTTCCAAACTCATTCTAAGAGGCAAGCATCACCCTGATACCAAAACCAGACAAGCACAACACAAAAAAAGTAAACTACAGGCCAATATCACTGATAGATGCAAAAATCCTCAACCAAATTTTAGCAAACAGAATTCAGCAACACATCGAAAAGCTCATACACCATGATCTAGTTGGGTTTATTTCAGGGACACAAAGATTCCTCCATATATGCAAATCAATCAATGTGATATACCATATTAACAAATTGAAAGATGAAAACCATATGATCATCTCAATAGATGCAGAAGAAGCCTTTGACAAAATTCAGCACCAATTTATGATTAAAACTCTTCAAAAAATGGGCGTAGAAGGAACCTACCTCAACATAGGAAAGGCCATACACGATAAGCCTACAGCAAACATTATTCTCAATGGTGAGAAACCAAAATCATTCCCCCTAAGATCAGGAACAAGACAAGGGTGTCCACTTTCCCCATTGTTTTTCAACATAGTTCTGTAAGTCCTAGCTACAGTACTCAGAGAGGAAAAAGAAATAAAAGGAATCCAGATCAGAAAAGAAGTAAAACTCACTGTTTGCAGATGACATGATACTTTACATAGAAAACCCTAAAGATAATATCAGAAAATTACTAGAGCTAACCAGTGAATTTAGCAAAGTTGCAGGATACGAAACCAAGACACAGAAACCACTTGGATTTCTATATACTAACAATGAAAAATCAGAGAAATTAAAGAATCAATCCCATTCACCATTGCAACAAAAAGAATTAAATATCTAGCAATAACCTAAGGAGGCAAAATAACTTTACACAGAAAATTGTAAGACACTAATGAAAGAAATCAAAGATGACATGAACAGATGGAGAGAGATTCCATGTTCCTGGGTAGGAAGAATCAATACTGTGAAAATGGCTATACTACCAAACACAATCTATACATTCAATGCCATCCCTATCAAATTACCAATGACATTTTTCACAGAACTAGAACAAAAAATTTCACCATTCATATGGAAACACAAAAGACCCTGAATAGCCAAAGCAGTCTTGATAAAGAAGAATGGAGCTGGAGGAATCAACCTTCCTGACTTCAGATTATGCTATGAAGCTGCAGTCATCAAGATAGTATGTTACTGACACAAAAACAGAAATATAGACCAATGGAACAAGATAGAAAGCCCAGAAATAAACCCATGCACCCATGGGTACCTTATTTTTGACAAAGGAGGTAAAAATATACAATGGGGGCAAAAAGAACCTCTTCAATAAATGGTGCTGGGAAAACTGGACAGCTACATGTAAAAGAATGAAATCAGAACATTTCCCAACACCATACACAAAGATAGACTCAAAATGGATTAAAGACCTAAATATAGGATCAGAAACTATAAAACTCTTAGAGGCAAACACAGGCAGAACACTCAAGCAAAGCAAGATCCTTTATGACCTACCTCCTAGAGTAATGGAAATAAAAACAAAAGTAAACAAGTGAGACCTGATTAAGCTTAAACTCTTTTACACAACAAAGGAAACTATAAACAAGGTGAAAAGGGAGAAAATAATAGCAATGAAGCAACTGACAAAAGATCAATTTCCAAAATATACAGGCAGCTCATGCACCTCAATACCAGAAAAACAAACAACCCAATCAAAAAGTGGGAAAAAGATCTAAACAGACATTTCTCCAAAGAAGACATACAGATGGCTAACAAACACATGAAAAGATGCTCAACATCACTCATTATTGGAGAAATGCAAGTCAAAACTACAGTGAGATATCACCGCACACTGGTAAGAATGGCCATCATCAAAGTCTACAAACAAATGCTGGAGAGGGTGTAGGAAAAAGGGAACACTCTTGCACTGTTGGTGGGAATGTGAATTGATACAGCCACTATGGAAGATGGTATGAAGAGTCTTTAAAAAACTAGGAATAAAACCACCATATCATCCAGCAATCCCACTCCCAGGCGTATACCCTGAGGAAATTGGAAAAGACACGTGTATCCCATTGTTCATTGCAGCACTATTTACAATAGCTAGAACATGGAAGCAACCTAGATGTCCATCAACAGATGAGTGGATAAAGAAGTTGCTGTACATACACACAATGGAATTAATTCTCAGCCATAAAAAGGAACACATTTGAGTCAGTTCTGATGAGGTGGATGAACCTAGAACCTATTATACAGAGTCATAAACACAAAAAGTAGAGAAAAAGTAAGTCAGAAAGAGAAAGATAAATATTGTATTCTATTGCATATATACGGAATCTAGAAAAATGGTACTGAAGAATTGACTTACAGGGCAGCAGTGAAGAAAGAGACATAGAGAATAGACTTGTGGACATAGGGAGAAGTGAGGAGAGGGTGAAATATACGGAAAGAGTAAGATGGAAACTTACGTATTACCATATGGAAAATAGATAGCCAACGGGAACTTGCTGTATGGCTAAGGAAACTCAAAAAGGGGCTCTGTATCAACGTTGAGGGGTGGGGTGGGGAGGGAGATGGGAGGGAAGTTCAAAAGGGAGGGGATACATGTATACCTATGGTTGATTCATGTTGAGGTTTGACAGAAAACAACAAAATTCTGTAAAGCAATTATCCTTTAATTAAAAAAATAATTGAATATAAGAAAATGGCAAAAAAAAAAAAAGATGAAACATAAATGCACTTTACTAAGTCAAAATCCATTGAATGTACAACTAAGAGTGAACTATAGGGTCAATTATGTACTCTGCGTGATAAAGACTTATCAGTATAGGTTCATTAATTGTAACAAATATATGTCTCTGGTGGAAAATGTTGACAATGGGGGAGGCTATATATGTGGAGGAGTGGGAATATATGGAAAATTTCTGAACCAACATGCCAATATTACTGTGAACATAAAACTGCTCTAAAATAGTACTTTGGCCACCTGATGCGAAGATCTGACTCATTGGAAAAGACCCTGATGTTGGGAAAGATTGAAGGTGGGAGGAGAAGGGGACAACAGAGGATGAGATGGTTGGATGGCATCACCGACTCTGTGGACATGAGTTTGAGTGAACTCCGGGAGTTGGTGATGGACAGGGAGGCCTGGTGTGCTGTGATTCATGGGGTTGCAAAGAGTCGGACAGGACTGAGCGACTGAACTGAACCGAACTGAACAGACATAAAATGCCTTGCTAAAAACTAGCAAGTGGGCATTCTGTCTTCCCCCTTCTGAAGTCTACGTCAGAAGCTTTCTCTGTCTGTCTTATACTTGAATAAAATTCTAATACACAAAAAGCTCCAGTGGTCAAGCCTCCTCTCTGGCCCCGATCAAATTCCTCTCCTCTGGAGGCAGCAAATCTCAGGGTAGCACGCGGGTAGCAGCAGCAACCTTTCAAGTCGTCTATCAATAATTTTGAGTGAATTTTGTGCACCTCATAAGGTTTGTGTCTACATTTATTTCATTCTATATGGTTTTCAATTCTTTGTTCTTTACCTATTTTTGAAAAGTTATGGGCTATTGTCTTCATTTGAGTTTGAATTTCCAATTGAATGGGCTTCCCTAGTGGCTCAGCTGGTAAAGAATCCGGCTGCAATGTGGGAGTTTTGGGTTCGATCCCTGGGTTGGCAAGATCCCCTGGAGAAGGGAAAGGCAATTCACTCCAGTATTCTGGCCGAGAGAGTTCCATGGACTGTATAGTCCACGGGGTCGCGAAGAGTCCTGCACGACTGAGCGACTTTCACTTTCCAGTTTAACAGACTCAGCCGTTCTGCCAGCGGGGGCCGCTGTGCCCCGTGACCTAGGAGTGAGGCGCGGCCGGCACTTTCCTTATTGACCACAGGGTGGCGCTGAGCCCGCGTCACTGACTCACAGCGCATGCGTGTTCCCTGCAGCCCCGGCTTAGCGTAGCTGAGCGGGGTTTGGTCTCCTCAGGCGTGGCAGGGCTTCGGCTGGGACTCCCAGGTCAGCGCTCAATCTCCTTGGAAGTCGCTGGGGTTTCGGCTTCAGGACAACACGGGGCGGCGTCCACACTGATGGGAGCTGGGATTCCTGACGACTCGGGCGACGTCGAGAGGAAAAGGCGAGGAAAATTCAGAAGTTCGGTGGAGTTTCCTGTGTGCCAATGACTACTGTTTTCAGGCGACCCAGAAGGCTTGGTGTGGAAAGCGGGGGTTTCAGTCAGTTTGGTGTGCGGTGTGGACGGTGTCCAGGGCCCGTCTTGGGATGTGGTGTCCCGTTTTCCCACCTCAGTTTATTGTGGGGACTGTCCTTGCCCTTGCTGAGTCCTCGGCCCCTTTGTCGTGGATAACGGACCATCCATGTGGGCTGAATTCTGGGCCCTCTGTCCTGTTCCTCTGGCCATGGGCCTGTTTTTGTGCCAATTCCGCGCAGTTTTGGTGACTGTAGCTTCACCAGATTTAGTGTGGAGTCAGGGAGGGAGATGCCCACAGGCTGTTCTTTCTCAGGGTCACCTTGGCTATTTGGGGTCCTTTGTGATTCACACAAATGTTAGGAGGATTTGCACTTTCTGTGAAAAATATCATTGGAAATTTAGGAAGGATTGCATTCACTGTGTGCTTTGGGTACAATGGACATTTTGACAATGGTATTTGTTCTGTTCCATGAACACAAGTTGTTGTTCCGTCCCATAGTCACGTCGGACTCTGCAATCCCATAGATTGCAGCATGCCAGGCTTCCCTGTCCATCATCAACCCCCGGAGCTTGCTCAGACTCCTGTCCATCTGGTCAGTGATGCCATCCAACCATCTCATCCTCTGTCACCCCCTTCTCCTCCTGCCCTCAGTCTTTCCCAGCATCAGGGTCTTTTCCAATGAGTCAGTTCTTTAAGTATTGGAGCTTCAGCTTCAACATCAGTCCATCAAATGGATATTCAGGCTATCAGTGAAATTCATGGTGAGCAGAAGTATCTTTAACTCTAATTCTTCTGTTCCATGAGAACAGGTATCTTTGCAGTGATTTGTATCTTCTTTGGTTTATTCATCTTTGTCTTAAAGTTTTCAGTGTACAGGTCTTTGACGTTCTTTGTTAAATTTATTCCTTGGTATTTTGTTCTTTTTGATGCAATTGTAAATAGAGCTTTTTCACTTTTGGATGGTTCGTTATTATTGTTTAGGAATCCAGTTGATTTCTGTGTATTTATTTTGCATCTTTCCTGGATTCATTTATTATGTCTAGTAGTTTTTTGGTGGAATGATATGGAAAGTCAGAATTTAAAATCCTGGTTTCCGCCACATCTAGATTGTCCACAACAGAGAGGAAAGGGAAGTCCTTGTTATTGTTGCTGTTCAGTTGCTCAGTGTGTCCGACTCTTTGTGGCCCCATAGACTGGAGCACCCCAGGCTTCCCTGTCCTTTGCCATCTCTAGGAGCTTGCTCAAACTCATGTGCATTGAGTCAGTAATGCCATCCAACCATCTCATCCTCTATCGTACCCTTCTCCTCCTGCCTTCAGTCTTCCCCAGCATCAGGGTCAGGCTTCCCTGGTAGCCCAGATGGTAAAGAATCTGTCTACAATGCAGAAGGCCCAGGTTCCATCGTTGGGTTGGGAAGATCCCCTGGAGAAGAAAATGGCAACCCACTCCAGTGTTCTTGCCTGGGAAATCTCATGGACAGAGGAGCCTGGAGGGCTATAGTACATGGGGGTCACAAAGAGCCTTTATAGGGAAGCCCTAATATAGTCTTCCCACAGTGCCTTCTAAATTCCATGTGGATTTTGAATGAACTGGATCTGGATAAGGCTTGGCCTCTATATGGAAGTTTAATATTTTCTTTGCTTTTCTGGCATGGTTTTGACATGGTGTTTTGAAAAGTATTTTATTTTCCACTAATTTCAGATGTATAGACAACTTTATGTACATGAGAGCAAGTTTTGTGTCTTGATTAGATATATCCCTAAATATTAATGTTAACATTTAAATAGAATTATTTTTATAAGCTCATTTTCAGATTATTTATTGCTAATGTATATGTATAAGATAGGTTTTTGTAAAGTGATATTTTGTCCTATGACTTTGCTGAATTAGTTGACTAGTCAAATAATTTTTCGTTGTTATAGGAAGTTTTGCCTATAAGATAGTGTGATCTGTGTTCTGTGAGTAGACACAGTTTTAACTTTTCTGTTCATGTATGGATGCCTTTTATTTCTTTCCTCAGACTTCTGGGTAGAACTTCCAGTACCCTATTGAGTAACAGTGGTGAAAGCCAGCTTCCTATCTTTGTTCCCAATTTCAGAAGTAAATCTTTCACTGTTTTACACTGAGCATGAAGCTTGATGTGGCTTTGTATGCTATTCTCACTTTGAACAAATTTCCTTTTATTCCTGTTTTCTTGAGTGTTTGTATCATGAGATAGCCCTGGACTTTGTTTATAGCTTCTTCTGCAGTAATTGAAATGATCATGTTTCTGGTTTGCAGCTTGCAGTGCTTCAATACACTGCTTAGTTTTAATATGTGGAACAACCTGACATTTCTGGTGTAGCTGCTGCTGCTGCTAAGTCGCTTCAGTTGTGTCCGACTCTGTGTGACCCCATAGACGGCAGTCCACCAGGCTCCCCCGTCCCTGGGATTCTCCAGGCAAGAACACTGGAATGGGTTGCCATTTCCTTCTCCAATGCAAGAAAGTGAAAAGTGAAAGTGAAGTTGCTCAGTCGTGTCCGACTCTTTGCGACCATCCATTCAATGTTCTGATGGTTTCATGTTGCTCTAATTTTGTGGAGAGTTCTTGCTTTCATATTTGTACGGTATACCTGGTGTGGTTTTCTTATTATTGCATACTTGTGTGATTTGATTAGATTTGGCTTGGTGTTGGTGGTTTGAAAGGTTAGCATTAGGGCTGAGACAGGTGTGCGGGCTGGGTTATGGGTTATGGTTGCTATTAACTGACCAGGCCACCTGCCTCTGACATCTCTATCTTGCCAGCTCCTGCCTGGCCCTCCAGAGACTGCTCACTGCCCAGAGGGCAGGGGTGGTCCCCTAGTTGGCCTCCCTCCTGCCTCTGCCTGTCCATCTGTCCTCCCTGAGTCAGGACACTGCTTCCTCCATGAGGCTTCTGGATTCCAGTCTTGGAGCCCCGCCCCCCCCAACATGTCCCCACAAGCTGTGTCGACCACCAGGATTTGTCACCTCAAGAGGCCTAGCAACTTGGACTCCCCAGGACCTCAGAATGGGACTTTGTGTGCAGATGGGCCACTGTAGAGCTGCCTGGGTTGAGATGAGGTCACTGACCTCTATGTGAGGGGGGAGCAGTCTTCCTTGGGGGGGGGACGGCAGCAAGGTGAGAGCAGAGACAGAAATGGGCAAAGAGAGACCTGGAACCAACTGACCACAGAACCTGCAGGAGGAGCAGGCCCCAGCACCTGGATCTAGGGCTCCAGGCCTGAGGGTAAGTGTCCCCTATTTACACCCCTCACACCTCCCCCCACACCAATCTGGTGTTCAGTGTTGGGGTCACAGGAATCCCAAACCTGGCCTGTGGAGGCTGGAGCGTTGTGCTTGTTGAAACCCAGGGCAGTCACTAGCTTCCTCCCCTCTGGATGTAACCCCGCCCCTTCCCGGAGGAGGGACCCAGGGTCCAGGAAGACCCACTCTTCCCTGTGGCTGCCTGCCCCCCATCCACTGGGCATCTCAGGCCCGAGAAGGAAGCCACAGTGGTGTAGTGACCACGGTGAGTGCCTGCAGGCCACCCTCACCCCACCTCCTGCCCTGAGTGTGGCCATCTGAGAAAGGGACCCACCAGCCCCCTGAGGCAGGCACCTTGTTTCACAGGGTAGGTCCTTGTGCCTTGTTCTCGGAGGAGGGTGTCAAGAGAGCCGTGGTGACTGACGCCTGTGAGTCTGTGGGCCAGAGGGGTCTTCCCCAAGAGCCCAGGCACAGCTGGGCCAGGATGGATCCATCCCTCCCCTCCCGTGTATCCCATGGAGTGAGGATCAATTCCCATCGACCCCCAGGAAGAGACATCACCCCCAGAGGACTAGACTATCCACAGATAGTCTGAGTGTGTGCCTCATTCCCTCAGAGAGAGCGATGTCTTCACCAGGGCCGCCAGATTGCCCCATGTCCCCACCAACATCCAGCCTCAGGGAACCATCCCGACAGAAACCCCCTTCCAGGGGCAGGGGCCCCTGTGCTTATAGACCCTGCCTTCGGGAAAGGGGGCCGGCCTGAGGGAAGATGGATGTGCCCCAGTGCCCCGCACTCGCCGACCATGCCTCCCCCATCTCCCTGCCCCCTCCTGCTCCCTGTGGCCTCACCCCCTCATTTGGAAACCCTCCTCTCTAGGCTCCAAGCACCCACGCTTCCCACCTCATCCCCATCTCTCTCCAGTTCAGTTTGCCCTTTGCCATGCCAGGTGAAGAGGAGAGTGAACGCCTCATGTTGGTGTTTGCAGCTGTGTAGATGGGCTTCCCTTGTCTTCTGGCTGCAGTCTAGCTGGACACCGAGTGGTTTCCAGGGGTGCGGGGCTCGGCGTCGCCCAGCAGGGAGCAGCTCTGACACTCGCGCCCCCACACCCCTCGTCCAGCCTCAGGGGTGACCCAGGACCTGCCCTGGGCTTTCCCGACCCTTGGTCAGTGTCCTCAGTGAAGTGCTGACAGGCACGGGTTCCCTTCAAATGCTCCTAAACGCTTCACCCCAACACCCTTCCCGCAGTCGGCCCCTTGTCGGGATACTCCACCCTCACCAGGTCTCAACTGCATGGCAAGGGCAGACGTTGGCCCTGCTGTATTCACTGCTGTGCATCCTGCTATTTACACAGGTACGACCCTGCCCCAGGACTGGGAAATGCAGCCCTACAGGGGATGTGGGGAGACATGACTGACCACAGGGTGGACATCAGCTCTGAGCTCACGGGCACGGGCAGCGGCTTCCCGCTCCTGGGACCCTTTCTCACCCAGCCTGACCACGACCTGGCTTTGCTCCCGCCCTGTTGTCCCTCCGTTGGCCTTGCTCTGTGAGCAGCACGGTCAGAGGTCACAGACGGAGGCCCTCGGACACTAGCTGACCCACGTGCCCCTGCCAACCACTCGGAACAGGCACTGCCCTGGGGCCTGCGTGCTGTGGGCTCACCTGTGCACACAGAGAGGCGAGGCCTCTGCTTCTGGCTCTGGAGTCACCTTGAGTCTGATGGGAGTGTCTCTGCTCCCTGGGCCTCTCTTCCAGGCTGGTCTGTCGTGATGGCATGGTGCGTAGTGGGGCTTCCTGAGTCCCCTTGGGGGCTGGAGGCTGAGGTTGGGCACATCGTGGCCCCATGTTGATGTGAGAGACCCCAATAAACCCTGCACCTCAGGACTCAGGTGGGCTTCCTGGGCTGCTCCAGCTGAGGAGGCTGGACCCTGCTCCACACCTGTCCTTGCTGAGTTTGATTGCATCCTTCATTGTAACTAACCCTGAGTATAACAGCTTCAGGGACATCTGGAAGGCGGTTTCTGGATCCCTGACTCTGTAGTCAGGGTCAAAAGTGGTGGGGGGTCTTGGGGCCCTGGAATCTGAGGGCCCTCTACCGGGGGGGGGGGGTGAGTAGGAGACCCCAGGTGGTAGTTAGCTGAGTCCAAGGCCCTCCCAGGTATGAGGCATCCTAGCCCCAGTGCATCACAAAGAGGCCAGCTCCCTCCTCGCCTCAGCCCCAGGCCTGGTTCCTGCTTCTGAGAAATGCCCTAGGGTGGGTCCAGGTGCCAGAGGTGCCCCTATGCTGTGGCTTCTGAGTTTCCAGGGAGCATTGAGGAGTGTGGAGAGACTTGTCCAGATAGGGAGCTTCTGTCAGAACAGAGCCTGGGGCTGCCACACCCCACCTCCACCACCAGCCCCAGGCATACTGGGGCATGACCGTGAGAGCGAGGCTCCTTTCCCCACAAGACACGCAGGACACATGGGGCACCGGTCGTTGGACTCTCACTCAGTATTAAAACCTCCCACTCAGGCCTGTTGAGTGAGACATTTAAAGAGTATTAATGGAGTGGGGTGGGCTGGGAGTGAGTACCCAGGGGGGTGAAGCTGGGGTGGGGCAAGTTGAAAAATCACCCAAGGCCAGGCTTCCCCTGCAGCAACCCCCCAGTTGAGCCCAGGTGGAGGTGGACCCCTGGAGTCAGAGCCCTGATGGCTCAGACACCGCATTCTGGGCCTTTGGGGCACAAGTGCCCAAGCAGCCCCCATTCTTGTCTACATCTGCTGCAGTCAGGGTTGGCCCTGTTTTCGTCTTCTTACTAGTATTTTATTTGTATTTTTGGAGAAGATTTAGATTCACAAGAAACACTGATTTTTTTTTTTTTCAAGCAAAAGGTTTACAAATTAAGAATCTATTCTCTTGGAAGAAAAGAACAAGTCTCTTTGGCTGCTGCTGCTGCTAAGTCACTTCAGTCGTGTCCGACTCTGTGTGACCCCATAGACGGAAGCCCACCAGGCTCCCCCGTCCCTGGGATTCTCCAGGCAAGAACACTGGAGTGGGTTGCCATTTCCTTCTCCAATGTGTGAAAGTGAAAAGTGAAAGTGAAGTCGCTCAGTCGTGTCCGACCCTTAGCAACCCCACGGACTGCAGCTTACCAGGCTCCTCCATCCATGGGATTTTCTAAGCAAGAGTACTGGAGTGGCTTGCCATTGCCTTCTCTGCTAGCAAGGGGCAATCAGATTGGAGGAACTAGTGAAGCAAGTTATATCCTGGAAGTGCTGATTGATCCAGTTTTAGGGATAAGATGAATGTCTTCTTATCTGGTTGTGTAAGGTTCCTAATGTGCTATGTCAGCTCGAGACTGGTAACACTCACAACCGAGCCTCCATGGTCCCATCTGGTGTGGACACAGGGCTGGCTCACTCTCCAGGAGGCTGCGTCTGTTCACAGAAGCCACCAAGCTGCTCCCCAGGAGCCCCAGTCCTGTCGTTCCTCTTGAGGGCACAGACCTCTGCTCTCTGTCTGCTCCCACTCCTGCTGGGCTGACTTCTGTCTGGCCTTCTCCACTCTGCTAACAGGATCTTTAATTCTGGGTTTTTCTTTATATGCAGGTGGATCCATGGCTTGGCTTCTGCAGACTTCTTCATCAGCGCTGACCTGGATGGGACAGAAGTTTGATCACCGGGTCCGGAGTCCAAGCCCACCACTACCCTGTCTTCTCCATGGCCAAGTTCTCACAGCTCCCAGCAGGCCTCTTGGGGGCCACTGGGGATGGGGTGTCCATGGCAGGAGCAGGGGTCCACGACTGGATGGGGGTGTCCACACCAGGGCGGGAGGGTCTTTGGGGGGTGGAGGCCACGGGGCAGGCAGGAGGGCTCCCAGCGTTCAGGCGGGTCCACACATCACGGTCGTAGGCTCACACACAGTGCACCAGGCTATCGATGTGGTAGAAGGTGTGGTGGTCCAGGGACCAGTCCAGCCCGCACAGGTGCCTGACCACCAACTGGTCAGTGTAGCGTATGCACTGGGAGCCCTGGCCATGCTCCTGCACTTCCGGGAGGACACTCAGCATGGTCCGTGGAATCACCAGGAGGTCAGCCAGCAGGGCCCCCCCATGCAACCTCACTAAGTTACAGTAAGAAACAAAAGACGCCTCCATGCAGGAAGATGGAAAGTCACCAACCTGAGTGCTGTCCTGAGGAAGGCAGGCTGGCATCTGGGAACTGGGTGCTGAAGTGGGGTGAATGGGTGGCTCTCAGATGCTGTGTCCATGTCATGACTTCAGAATCTGAAAATGGAACCTTATTTGGAAGTAGGTCTTTGCAGGTGTAATTGGTTACGGATCTGGAGAGGAGGTCGTCCTGGATTGGGGTGGCCCTAAATCATTGAGAGCGTCCTTCTAAGAGACACAGACAGAGAGGAGACACCAGGTGAAGATGGAGCCAGAGGTGGGAGGGAGGGGGCCACAAGCCCAGGAACACGTGGAGCCCCAAAAACTGGAAGAGGCAGGAAGGACCCTGTGCTGGAGCCTCTGGAGGGAGCACAGCACTGGGACACCCTGACCACAGACGGCTGGTCTCCAGCCTGAGAGAGGACAGGCTTCTGTTGTTTGGAGCCTCTGGGTGTGGTCGTTTGCCACCGCTGCCTCAGGAAGCTCATGCAGCTGGTGGGAAGCTCCCTGCCCGGGTCTAAAGCCTCCCTCCCATTAGGGGCAGGCCCCTGCACCTATGCTGTTTGCACTAACCGTGAGGTTCTTGCTGAGCCCTGGCTCCCCTTCTGGGCACTGGCATTTTGAAGGGGGAGGGCAGACACCACCACATGACTAGCCCCCAGCCGGGTGCCAAGTCTCCACTGAGCTTCCCTGGGGAGATGGGGTGGGGGTGGCTGTCAGGGCTTTGCCCTTTGTAGACACCCTAGACAGCTTCGAGGGGGGAGAGGCACGATATGTGAGTGACCAGCTCAGGGCCCCCACCGGTGCATCCCCACTGCGCCCTGAGGCCTGTCTCAGCTGTGAGCACCTGGCGCTCACAGCAGGCCCTGCCCCTTCCTCCACCTCTAGTAGGTGGGGCACCCCTTCCCCTTGTCACTTCAAGAGCACTGCAGGCCCTGCCCCCTTCCTCTGCTTCTAGTTGGCGAGACACCTTGTCATTCCAGGAGCACTGCAGACCTCGCCCTCTTCCTCAATGTCTAGTAGGTGTCACAGCCCTTCTCCTTGTCACTGCAGGAGCACAGCAGACCCCGCCCCCTTCCTCCACATCTAGTAGGTGGGACACCCCTTTTTGTCATTCCAAGAGCACAGGAGACCCTGCACCTTCTTCCATGTCTATTAGGTGGACACCCCTTCTCCTTGTCATTCCAGGAACAGTTCTGGAGCCGATGTGTGAGTGGTTCTGGGGTTTGCAGGCTGAGTCCCTGGTCCTGTGCCCCCCTGCACCACATGAGCACTAAGGCAAGCTGTCTGCCCTGCTGCCTGAATGCCCTCACCCCCACTCAGTGTTCTCAGGGAAGGATTAGGGGCTTCTGTAGCAGCATCTGAACCCTCCTTTAATAGGGGTGTCCTTGTTCACAACCCTTTAACCCCAACCTTTAGCAGGAGATAACAAAAGTCTTTAAGGTAAAGGTTCCAGAGAGGAGAATGGTAACTATAAGGAAAACTAGATGGAACCAGCTGGGACCAAGCTGGCAATGAATCTGACTTCCAACAGACATTGTATGTTGATTTTGCTATATTATTGATGTAGGAGATAGATGGGCTCCAGATTAGACATAACTGGCTTCCTGTTTGCATTTCATGGGACACGAATAAGTGGACTTCATGGTGGATACTTACAACTGTTCGCATTTCTGAGGGAAGAATTAGATGGGCTTCAGTCTAGGTATTTGCAATCAGCCTCCTGTTTGCCCTCTGAAATAGAAGTAACAACAGAGAGTAAATAGCCAGTGTTTGTCTCTTGCAAACACCTTGCGGTAATAGTCATGGCAAGGACAAAGTAGGGGGGCACAATCCTGCATGAGTAAAGAGTTAAGGGATCTCTGCCCTCCACTCTTTTGGGACAAGGGAGACACTACACATGCACAGAAAGTCTTCTTATGGGTCAAAACTCAAGAGATAATGCCAGGAGCAATGAGTCTTGCTTTTCCCAGAAGACTTCACTTCAAGATCCATCCTGGCCGAAGAGTGAGTGTGCACCCAGGGGAGGGTCCCAGGGTAGGTAAGGTATGAGAAAAGAAACTGGATAATTAGCCTGAAGGGAAACAGAGGCAGAAGAACTGCCCCGTAAAAATGACGTAACCCTCTCTACTCCGCTCCTCCTCACTAGAGGGGACGCCCACACCCGTTCTCTTCTGTGCTTCTGTCTTCACAAGCCGTCTCTCCACGTGCTTTCCGCTTGGTACTCTCTGCCTCTGAAACATCTATGCCTGCATTTACAGTTTCTGTCAGTGTGATAATACACTTTTCACTGTGGGCAAAGATCCAGGGAAAAATAGCTTCTAGCCCTTGCTGATCTGGTGGCTAGGATTCATGGTTCTCATCCAGGCTTCCCAGGTTCAATTCCTGGGCAGGGAATTAAGGTGTCACTTCATGTCACCACTGGCTGCTAACTTGATCATTATATTAAGTGACACACCTACTGGTG
This sequence comes from Moschus berezovskii, assembly GCF_049115385.1. Taxonomy (NCBI): domain Eukaryota; kingdom Metazoa; phylum Chordata; class Mammalia; order Artiodactyla; family Moschidae; genus Moschus; species Moschus berezovskii. The sequence continues at coordinate 67,521,256 of NC_142475.1, read as the reverse complement.
GCCATAAACCAACATGAAGAACCACAAAAAGGTAAAAATGAGGTGGCCCCCTGCTAATTCGGAAAAGCCCTGCCCTTCCTTCCCCAAAATGTACCTGTCTCCCCAGCATTAGCCTCACTCCTCCTCCCAGGGTCTACTGGTTAAAATCAAACCACTTTCTCCAGGTGGGCGAGAAGTTGAGCTGGGAACTGAGTTCCTGCTTCTCTGTTCTTTGGTGTGAGTAAAGCCTGTGCTGTGTTGCTCTTGGCTTTGATTTCATAATCGCCTACTTGAGCCCAAGTGGAAAAAGGAAGCCTTCCCTGTTAAGGCAGAGAGCCTTGGCCAGGCTAGGGCCTTGAGCAGGGTCCATAGGACAACTTGGTGACAATCTGTGTGGGGACGGTGGTCTCTGGCTGTCGGGTGGGTGGAGGGCGCACCTACAGCTACAGTACTGGTTCCATGGATGAGTGTCAGGACGTAGAGATGATGTGAGTCAGGCCCTAGTGAGGACCACATTCAGGCTGTCTTGATGCCCAGAGTCAGGGCCCAGTGAAGACCAGGGCCAGACCCTAGAAAGGATGAGATTCAGGCCCTAATGAGGATGAGTGTCAGTGCCTAGGGAGGACCAGACTCGGGGCCGAGTGAGGCCGAGTCATGTCCCAGTGAGGTAAAGAATCAGGCCACAGCGAGGCAAAGTTTCAGGCCATAGTGAGGATAAGAGTCAGGCAATACTGAGGACCAGAGTCAGACCCTAGGAAGGATCAGATTCAGGGCCAAGTGAGGCAAAGCTTATTGAGGCAAAGAGTCAGGCCATAGAGAAGCCTCGTCAGGGCATAGTGAGAAGCCGTGTCATGCAACAGATAGGACTAGAGTGAGGAGGTAGTGAAGACCAGAAGGAGGCTGTAGTGAACACAGTGGGGACACAGTGAGGGCCGGTGTGAGGCTGCAGTGAGCATGAGAGTCCGGCCCTAGAGCAGAGCAGAGTCAGGACCTGAACCAGGGCCCAGTGAGGAATCGTGTCAGGGTCCAGTGAGGAAAGAGTCAGCCTACAGAGAGGACCGTTGACAGGGCAGAATCAGTGCACAGAGCCAGGTCCTAGTGAGCGTGAAAGTCAGGCCCTAATGAGGACGAGAGTCATGCTGCAGTGAGGACCAGAGGCAGGCCATAGTAAGGACCGGAATCATGGCCCAGTGAGAAACAGTGTCCGGATCCAGTGAGGCAAGGAGTCAGGCCACAGTGAGGCAAAGTGTTAGGCCATATAGGAGAGAGTCAAGCCATAGTGAGGAGGAGAGTCAGGCCAGGGTGAGGTCGAGGGTCAGGTCCTAGTTAGGACAGGAGTCTGGCCAAAGTGCGGATGAGAGTCAGGCCCTAGTTAGGACCACAGTCAAGCCATAGTGTGGACCAGAGTTAAAACCCCATGATGACCAGATTCAGGGTCTAGAGAGGAAGAGGGTCCGGCCCTGCTGAGGATGAGTCGTGCCATAGTGAGGATCAGAGCGAGGCTGTAGTGAGGACCAGATTCAGGGCCCAGTGTGGAACAGTGTCAAGCTCCAGTAAGTACAAGAGTCAGGCCCCAGTGAGGTAAACAGTCAAGCTGTAAGTAGACAAAATTCAGGCCATGGCGGACAGTCAGGACATAGGATGCGAGTCTGACTATGGTGAGGATGAAAGTCAGGCCCAAGAGAGGACCAATATCAAGCTGTAGTGAGGACCACAGTCAGAGCCAGTGACGACCAGACTCAGGGCACCGTGAGGACCAGAGTCAGAGTCTAGGGAGGACAAGTGTCAGAACATAGGGAGGACAAGTGTCAGGCCCTAGTGAGGACGAGAGTCAGGACCTAGTGAGGCCAGAGTCAGGCCATTGTGAGGACCAGACTCAGGGCCCACTGAGAACCACAGTCAGGGCCTACTGGGTTCCAGAGTCAGGCCCCAGTGAGGCAAAGAGTCAGGTCATAGAGAGGCAAAGAGTCAAGTTGTAGACAGGACAAGTAATGTCATAGTGAAGACCAGAGTTGGAGCATCGTGGGAACCAGAGTGAGGGCCCAGTGAGGAACAAACTCCGAAGTCAGTGAGGACTGATCTCAGGGTGCAGTGAGAACTAGAGTCAGCATCTTGTGAGGACGACAAGTCAGGCCCGGTGAGGACTCAGGCGAAGAGTCAAGCAGTAGAGAGTAAAGAATCAAGCCATGGTGAGGTGAATCAGGCCATGGTGAAGACCAGTCAGGTCCCAGTGAGGCAAAGAGTCAGGTAGTAGGACAGAATAAAGTTGAGAAGACCAGAGTCAGGCCATAGTGACAAAGCGAGGACCATAGTCACAGCATATTGAGAAGCAGTGTCAGATAATAGAAAAAAGTGTGAAGATGCTGTGAGCACAAGAGTCGGCCCATACTGAGGATGTCAGGCCCTAGTGAGGCCAAGAATTAGGCCCTAGTAGCATAAGCATTTTTCACTCTCCTCTTTCACTTTCATCAAGAGGCTTTTGAGTTCTTCTTCACTTTCTGCCTTAAGGGTGGTGTCATCTGCATATCTGAGGTTATTGATATTTCTCCCAGCAATCTTGATTCCAGCTTGTGCCTCTTCCAGCCCAGCGTTCCTTATGATGTACTCTGCATAGAAGTTAAATAAGCAGGGTGACAATATACAACCTTGATGTACTCCTTTTCCTATTTGGAACCAGTCTGTTGTTCCATGTCCAGTTCTAACTGTTGCTTCCAATATCACCAGATGGAATTCCCTCACCTGGCCAATTAATGCCTGCTCTGACTCAGTCTAAGGAACAAGCAAAGTTTCAGCCAAGGAATAAAATCTCCCACAATTACGGGATGGATTTATGTAGATAACACCAAGCCATGGTAATTTAAGTTTAAAATCTCTGTATTTGGAGCAATTAAATAATACTAGGCGTAACCAGTCTAGTGCTTAGTTTCAGTCATGTCCAACTCTTTGCGACCCCATGGACTGTAGCCTGCCAGGACCCTCTGTCCATGGGGATTCTACAGCCAAGAATATTGGAATGTGTTGCCATGCCCTTCTCCAGGGCATCTTCCCAACCCAGGGATCGAACCCAGGTCTCCCACATTGCAGGCAGATTCTTTACCATCTGAGCCACCAGAGAAGCCCAATCAGTCTAGTAACACTAAGAAACTGGGCTATGTGCCTTGTGAACAATGCCAATATATAATTTCTCTGGAAGATCAAGATTGGAACAGAATAGACCAAGTCAGATGATGTGGGATATTACTGGGATGGACCTAATGGAAGCTCTTGACAATTATAACTTATAATTTTACTAATACTGCTAGCTATATTATTTATATTTCACCTGTTTTATAAAATTGATCTTTCCTACATTACCAAATGTGTTACTGAGCCTCTGATACAATAATATATAGTTCCATATGAGATCAGTGATTGTAACAGTGTAACTCTAGATTTGGGAACAATAAGAGGAAATATTTTCCTAGGCCAGAAGAGGCTTATATAGGCAGGTGGTCCAGAGAATTTTGGATGTTGTTTTATGGCCTAGTCCACTAATAGTACATTAAGTTACCCTTGCTACACCTGGGAAAGAACATTCCCAGCACTGTGGGATGAAATGGTCATGAAATGTGCCCCCTCCCATCTCCCCACAAACCATGGTCAAATGTATTGCCATGAAGAGGCCCTCGCCATCTGCCTCTGCAAAGATTAAATCCTGGCCACTGTAGCTGCTGATCTTCAGGACCCCCTGAAAAGAGTGCAGGGTGGAGATCAAGAATGAGGCACTCTTCGGAGAGTTAGACATTTTCAGGAGAAGATTTCATGAGTCCCGATTCTTACAACTTCTCATACCTAGAGAAATACTCACATGGTTAACAGTGACATCTGCTTTGGCTATTGAGAATATCACAACTAGAAGTCAAAATTGTGTAGTTATGGTTCAGACATCCAAGGAAATAACTAGGTAACACTATGTGAGTAATTTCAGGCAAGTCCTTGCATTGCTAAGAACTTGAATTTTCTGAGCTGTGTTCTATTTGAATGCCACTGGATGCCACCAACATTCTCAAAACAATGTCTGCTGGAAGCTAGTCATTGCAACCTTACTTTTTAAAGGTTTCCTCTTGGAACTATTACATTTCTAGACAAGGAAATTGCCTTAGATCATATATTAACAGAGGGAAGCGAGGTGTATGATGATCAATAGACCCTGTTTCTGGTGGTGGTTTCATCCTAAGCCTTGTCTGCCTCTTTGTGACCCCACAGCACCTATATCTATATGTGAAGTCTCCATTAAAAGTTAAAACCTACTCATAAGACTAGAAAACTGGCTACCTGGCTACAAGTCTCCCCAGAGTGCCAGGTCCAGACTGGGTTTCAGGCTTATTCTCCTGAAACGAAATGAAATTTGTCTATTAAAATTCCACTTGTCATTCTTCCAACTATTTGTAATTTGGACTGTTATACCACAATCGCAGTCATGGGATTGAGATTTTAATCATACAAGACTCAGATCCAGCACTTGGAAATCAGAAATACTTTCAATTCAATGTCTGTTCTCCAAATTGAGCCAGCACTATGCTCCATCTTGACAGGAAGTTGCCAGAGCCATAGCTGCCCAGTTCCCTGAATTAAAACTGAGCAAGTCTCTGGGTCTCTGGACTACAAATACTTTCTGTGTCCCCAGTTTTTTGTTTTTTTTTTTTTTGTAGGATATAGGCTTCATTCAACCTCTTGACCTTCCCTGAGTTCCAAAGGGCAGATTCAAACAGTTGCTAATCAGAGAAGGAGAGGATACAGAAACAGCGGAGGAGCAGTCAAGTGGCATTACAGCCTTGGGGCAGGATCCTAGTTCTTAATCAAGGAATATGCATAACAATATCTTTGAGTTATGTAGAACTGGGACCCCACCCAGGTGGAGGATGGAAACTTCAAGCTGAATGCTAGATTCCCGGAACACACTATAAGATCCACTGGAGAAGGAAATGGCAAACCACTGCAGTATTCGTTCCTGGAAAATCCCATGGAGAGAGGAGCCTGGTGGGCTACAGTCCATGGGATGGCAAGAGTCAGACACAACTTAGCGACTAAACCACCACCACCACCCTATTACTTCACCACCAACCATTCAGAAGAAAGTCACACCCTGCAGCCCTCATGCCAAATTTTGCCTTCCTTTTCTGGGGCCCGGTGATGACCATTCTGTTAGGCCTCCTGTTTGGCCCCTATCTGTTTCATCTCTGACAGGGTCCAACAGTTTCAGGCTAAATTGTTCTTACTATGAGGTGAATGTTGGTTTTAGGCACATAAGTGAAGTGAAGTCGCTCAGTCGTGTCCGACTCTTTGCGACCCCGTGGACTGTAGCCTACCAGGCTCCTCCGTCCATGGGAGTCTCCAGGCAAGAGTACTGGAGTGGGTTACCATTTGCTCTGTTTAAGTCAGGTGGAGAGAGACTTCTGCTCTACTAGGCAGGACTACGGATGCCCACTAGCAGCTGAATGTAATTACAGGAGAACCAGCCCTCTGCCCCAATTCCCAAGAAGTATCTTGAGTATAGATAGGGCTTCCCTTATGGCTCAGCTGGTAAAGAATCGCCCACAATGTGGGAGACCTGGATTTGATCCCTGGGCTGGGAAGATTCCCTGGAGAAGGGAAAGGCTACCCACTCTGTTAGGAGAAGCACACTGACTCAAACCGTCCACCCTGGCCAGACACCAGAGGAACCATTTGCATGAGTTGTTTTACATGACAGGAGGTCCTGGTAAGGAAGAGGGAAATAAGCCACCACCAACCGGAAGAGTTCTGGAAAGTTCAAAAGGAGGTACCACATGTCTGACCACCTCCCAGAATCCTTCTCGCTGGCATCCATCTTGGCTGAGCAAGTCCTGCATCACCAGGAAGGACTCTGAGTCAGAATGATTGGTTAAAGACAACCCAGAAACTAATCCTATCGCCATAAAACTTGAGACTGTGAGCCATGTGGCAGAGCAGTTCTCCTGGGTTCCCTTACCCTACTGCTCTCCACCCAGGCACCCTTTCCCAATAAAAGCTCTTGCTTTGTCAGCATATGTGTCTCCTCAGACAATTCATTTCCGAGTGTTAGACAAGAGCCCAGTTTCAGGCCTTGGAAGGGGTCCCCCTTCCTACAACAACTCCAGTATTCTGGTCTGGAGAATTCCATGGACTGTATAATCCATGGGGTCACAAAGAGTTGGACATGACTGAGTGACTTTCACTTATCTTGAGTATAAAGTCTCTCAGGGGGAGTTGTGAGGGGAAACTGACTCAAATCATCTGCCCTGGCCAGGTACCATAGTAACCATTTGCATGAGTTATTTTCAACAGGAAGTCTTGGTAAGGAACACTGAACTAAGCAGCCACCATCAACTGGAAGAATTTGGGAAAGGTCAAAAGGAGATGCCACATGTCCTACTGACCTCCCAGAATTCTTGCTGGCATCCATCTTGGCTGAGCAATGCATGTGCTATCAGGAAAGACCCTGAGTCAGAATGATTTGTCAGAGACAACCCAGAAACTAATCCCATCACTGTAAAACTGGAGCCTGGGAGCCATGTGGCAGAGCGGTTTTCCTAGGTTCCCTTACCCTCCTGCTCTGTGCCCAGGCACCCCTTCTCAATAGTCTCTTGCTTCGTCAGAAAAAAAAAAAAAGATTCTTACAGAGCATCATCACATCTATTCCTCTAGTTTAATCTCTAAACAGGGAAGGTAACTTTGTCTGCGTTTTGTGTGTGTGTGTGTGCATGTGTGTGTTAGTCTCTCAGTCGTGTCCGACTCTTTGCAACCCTATGGACTATAGCCTGCCAGGCTTCTCTGTCCATGGGATTCTCCAGGCAAGAACACTGGAGTGGGTTGCCATTTCCTTCTCCATGGGATCTTCCCGGCCCAGGGATTGAACCCCAGTCTTCTGCACTGCAGGCAGATTCTTTACTGTCTGAGCCATCTGGGAAGCCCTGTCTACATTTCACAGGTAAATAAAAAGGCTCAGAGTCGACCTAGATGATTAAAGCCATGAAACTAGTAAGAGTCCAAAGCTTTAACTTTTGAGTCCAGAATGATGCAAACTATCCAACAGAGGACCACAGGGCTGGAAACACTGTCTTGATCTGATTTGTAATGAATTACAGCGTTGTGACTCTTGCCTGGAAAATCCCATGGACGGGACTGCAGTCCATGAGGTCGCTAAGAGTTGGACATGACTGAGCCACTTCACTTTCACTTTTCACTTTCATGCATTGGAGAAGGAAACGGCAACCCACTCCAGTGTTCTTGCCTGGAGAATCCCAGGGATGGGGAGCCCGGTAGGAGGCCATCTATGGGGTGGCACAGAGTCAGACACGACTGAAGCGACTTAGCAGCAGCAGCAGTGGCATAGCATTGTGATGGACTTCTGAGAAGTATACAAGAAATCTAGGAATTTAGTGCTAGTCTCAAAGGAGATATTGGGATTCACATAGGGTGGTTGTGAAGAATTTATCATTCTATAGCTTTGTTCTCTGCAAATTTTTCTCAAACTGCTGGGAAATCTCATCCGTTGAAGGAAATGACTTATAAGGAAGCTTTGTATGTGGGGAAGGATTGGATCCTGATGTAGTTCTGGGTGGTGTTTAGCCATGGGTAGTGGACCCTGGGAGTGTATGTGTGTGCATGAGTAATATACTTTCTGAAGTTTGTTTTCATCTAGGCTCCCATCTTCAAACTCTTAAAAGTGACCAAGAAATCTGCATTCTTGGGATTATAAGGGGGATTATCAAGTTCTGTGCATAATTCTGGAAAAACAGGGAGGCCACGGTGGCAAACCTCTAAATAACGTGTGGACTGAGATTTGGATAAGCCAAATGACTTAGAAACTTGGACATGGGTTATACCCCTGTGTCTTGGTTGCTTAGAAAATAAACCAGGGTGAGATATGGACACAAGTCCAACACTGTATCACCATTCCTTGAAACTGGACTTAATAGCCTTAGATATATCTGACCAAGAAAACACTGGCACCACTTACTTTTTTTTTTTTTTTTTATTCACTTTCTTGCCCAGCTTGTTGGGACACCCTACATTTGCCCAGTCCAACTGCTGGGAAATACAATCATGTAGAGTGTAGTTCACTGGCTTGATGGTAGGGGGTGTTTCAGCTGGGATGGAATGCTGCTAGGGGCAGGGAGTAAACGGAGAGGGAGAGGAGGCAAAGGAGCTGTTGGCTCACAGGTTAGCGAGCAGCCAGTCTAGAAGTTGGTTTCTAGCCATGTTTCCCATGGCTTCGTCCAGTTGCCGTTCTTTGGCAAACTTCATGACCTCTTGAAGAAGATCTCCTACACTGTACCCCTTCTCTGCTGCCTTAGCTGAAACTTCAGGAAGCTGCGAGAGAGCAGAGATAGCTTGAATCATGGGATGTTTTTAGAGCCAGGACCCAGAGGGAGAAGGTCACCTACACCCCACCTACCTTTCTGCCTATGATTCTTGGATTAAAGGCTGAAAAGAGAGACTGAGGAAAGAATGGACTGCTCTGAGTACAACACTACCTCCCTGTCCCTACCCACTCCAGCCCCCTTTCTTCTTGTTCCTTGTTCTGTCGCTATCGCTTACCTTCTCCAGTTGTCCATCACTGTCTCCCATGAAGGAGAGCATGGGTACGTTAAGTTGTGAGGCTGCAATCCACTGCAGGACAGCCTGGAGCTGCTTTTGAAAGCTGCTTGTTGAGCACTGATTACTGACTATTACTTCAGGCCCGTGACAGTCTTGGCAGCTCTGACACATCCCAGCTTCGTGACTATATCTGGGGCCACTGGCCTGGGAAAAATTAGAGTTGTTGGATGAGGATGCTTGCTCTTCCAAATCAGTGAGGGCTGCCTCGTTGTTGCCATGCTTCGCCATGATAAGGCACAGCTTCATCACAGATTCTACCAGCTGATTTATAATATGCTGGTTCACTTGCTTCATCCCACTGATAAAGTCAACTTCTCGATTGTCCTGGCCTTGTTCTTCCTCTCTGTCCGTCTTCTTGAACACGGAGGTTGATTTGTTTGTCCTGATCTCGGAATGTTTGTTCTCACCTTCACATAGATCTTCACACCTGAAGGAGCTCTCATTAAGCAGTTTTTGAATAAGTGATAGAACCATGTGTGATATATCCAGCTTCTGGGAATCCAGATGTTGATTGTCCTTCCGAGAGGCGGGTGGTCCAGGTGCTCCACGAGTTTCTAGATGCTTTGTTGAAAGCGCCTTGGCACTCTGTCTACCTCCGCACTTTTCATATTGGGCACTCTGGGTCATATAGCTCATGGTACCAGGTGGACAGTCATCTTCACATTCCTCTTTGCCCTTGGCCTGCTGGGTCAGATGGTCCTGGATCAGCATAAGGGCAGAGACAATCAAGTCCTTTGCCAGTGAATCTGTGGAAGGGCTGATCTCTCTCTTTTCCTCCTTATGGGGACAGGTTTTGCTAGGCATCTTGCCTTGATCACACTGGTTTTGGGTCCACGTAATCAGGCTCTTCTTGAGGATATGTTCACTGACTTTATCAGCACTGGTCAAAGACTCGCATTCCTCTTGTTTCCCCTTACACTTGTCCTTTCCCTTCATCTCAGCCTTCATAGCTGAACATTCAAGACTTTGGTTCTTGCATTTGGCATCATGGGACCCGGCTTTCAAGGATGTATATGACCAACACTCAGACTTAGTTTCCTTTTTCTCACCAAGAAGAGCACTGACCAAATGTTTCAGCATAGCCTGCATGATATCAGCAGCGTTTTGTTTCCCATGATGGAACAGATTCCTCTTGACAGCTGAGACAAAGTCTGAGTCGGTCATCAGGACCCCAGTGATGTTATGTAGGTTCTTCAGGCAGGAGTCGATCAAATCTGACACAATTTCTTTGGTATGATTCAGTAGCACCCTCTTCAGGACCACACAAGCTGGAATTGGTTTCCCAGAGCTATGAACTTTCAAGGTTTTCACAACAGAAACCATCATATCAGATGCCATTTGATTGGCGTAAACCACGAGTCTTTTGCTGATGGAATCTACAAATTCGTTGCTGTCTTTTTGGCACATCTGTTTGTCTCCACCTTTGTTCTTGTTGGATAATTCACTATACAGAAAGGTTTTTCGACCACCATCCCTACACTCCTCCCCAGTGCCCCGCATTTCTGCAGAGGTCACTTCTACAGCATCATGGGCCATTTCAGAGGCAATCTTGCTCACAGCACTGTGAGGGCTGTTTTTCCCTTTGTCCCCATTGGGTGGATAGATCAAATGATGAAGACATTTGCTCCCACCTTCTGATTTATCCTTGATTTTCTTACGGGCCATCTGGATTACCAGAGAAGATAATTGATTGACATAGAAGGAGAGATCATCCATAGAACATTCTCCATCAGGGGAGATAACTGCCCTCTGATTACTAGCAGATTTGCCTGGAGGAGAAGGACGATTCTGGTTATTGTTGGTGTTTGTGGCTGCTGTCGTTACCAGATGTCGTCTCTGAGGTTCGTTGTTCACATAATCCATGTTCAGGTGATCGACATAGACGCTGTAGTAGTTCCCAGAAGGCAATTTTTGACAGTTTCCCTCTGTCTCTCGTAATTTATGTTTACAACTGGAGGCTGAGGGGCTCAGTGCGTGTTGGAAACCCAGGGCATACTTTTGAAGCTCATTAAGAAGACAGTTGACTCCACTTAAAGGATCAGTAGGAGCTTGTTTGAAAAGGCACACTGACCCCTTCGTCTAAAAAAAGAACAACACCCATCCATAAGAGTTTGGATAGGTACTTCTTTCCCCTATTTAGGAAATATATCTCTGAAGTTGCACAGATTAAGGATTTGGCCTTTAGAATTTTCATGGACACATAACACACAATTATATCCATTAGTACACATTCAAGCACAAGTGGCAGTGACAAAAGCTTCGGGTATATACATTTGTACATTTAACTACATATAAGTGTTTTCACTATATTTGTCAATTTCATTTGAGTATGTGAACTCATCACAATATATGTCAAGAATGTGTCAGTGTCTCTGTTGTATGTGTGTATGCGCATTAATATATCAAGTCATGAGTGTGAATGTGTCAGTCGATATTGTGTGTGAAAATGTGCCTGTGTGTATGTGTGTGCATATGTGTGTCAGTACACATGTGTGATGTCACTGTGTGTAAGCATGTGTCATAATGTGCTGACATCATACCCCTTGTATTATGTCAACCGTATAGGCTAGCATGGGCATGGTAGTATGAATATTCAGTACATATATGTGAATGTAAAAATATGCATGTATATCAGTGTGTCTCTTAATATGCTTGTCACTGCCACATGTAGCTTAAGTTACAATCCAGGAGACCTACATTGTGTTTTGTAAATATGGGCTCCTCTTTTAAAAACAAACACCAGGTGGATCCTTCTATGAAGACCCCAAAGTGAAGTTGGCCACCCCTAACTGAACCCAAAACCCTCTGGAGGATATTTTATAACTGGTTTTCCCTTCCTTAGAGTCCCCTTTCATCATAATACATGTAAAAAAAAATGCTTCAAAAGCATCTGGGGTCAGAAATGATGTTTCTGATCATAATAAGAGCCTAGGAACACAGAACAAGGAATATTTAACTCTTTTGTCCTGAAACCAAATACCTTGCTCCAATTATCAGCTACTCCAGGCTTCTAGGACTGTGAGAATTATCATGTGCGCTAATGCCTACCCCAAACCAGCTACCAGGTATAACTTGGGATATTTATACAAAAACAAAAGAATTCCATATGTGATAGTGGTGTGCAAATGTAATTGATTCAAACTTTTATGGTACCCACTAGCCTAGGTAACCTCTTAGACAACAGGGTGGAGACCAGGCAACTACAGTGTTCGATTGTTGTGGATTCTCTCTTTTCCCTATCTTCTCTATTGTTTTGGACACTGGGCAATGTGGGACACACAAGTCCATTACAGACCAGTAAAGAACATTGCAAATGATCTTGCTTAGGAGCCTGTATCTTTGTTAAGAAAAGCACAGCAAGATTCCGTTTGCAGGAGCTACTTGAAATCAAGAAAGGGCATTCTGAGCCTCTGTGATTAGTGTCATTGTGAGATACTGTGAACTTACTGTGGGCATTGAACTTACCGTGACTCTGAACTTAGGCATGTGTCCTCTAGAATGCCATAGTATTAAAATTTGGGGGCTATTTGACAATAGTTCTCTTACTATCTCTGAACCAGAGCCCTCAGATTCAGCACTGAGCTCTGGGAATGAGAAAGGCTACATTCAGAGGCTGTCTATACCTTAGACTGGTCTTGCTTCTCAGTATCCTTGATCACAGTAATTGCTTTTTCTTCTAGATTCTCCAGGTTTAAGTCACACTGGGAACTACAGCCAGCAGCATCCTATGGAATTGAGATAAGATTCTTGTGAAAAGTTGCTTTTTTGAGATTTTTTTCAATCTGGCCCCCTAGGCTGCTACTTCAAAGCAAGAATGATGGCTTCCCACCTCAGTCACCCCCACCTTTCCACCCTCTGCCACAACCTTTCCCTTTCTCATGTTGTCACTGATAACCCTTCTCGGCAGCTTCCTGCCCATTCCAACTCTGAGGGGAGCAGAGGGTACCCACCTCAGAATCTTTATCTTCCATGCTCAGGGTAGGCACATCGACAAAGCATATCTGCATCAAATTAGGAGGGTTAATTTAGAAAAGTTCCAGAGAAAAGGCCTTAATTTCCCTGGAAGATGATAGTAGCACCTCCCTTATCAGTTCTTGTGAGAATTGATTGAGATAGTGTGTGTAAAGCTTTTAGGAGAGTGCCTGGATATAGTAAGATATGCAATAAACAACAGACAACTGATTTTTATTAGGCAGACAGAATCTTAATGTTACTACATTTCCTAAGTGAGAATACTTCCTTGTGAAAGAGAGAGAGTCCAAAATACAGTACCCACATTTACTGAGAAAACCAAAAAGAGAGATGATTTGCCCAAGTGACATTAAACTCAAAGGTAGAACTTGTATTATAACTGGCTCCCAGTTCGGAGCACTTTCTACTGTTGCCAAAATGTGGTGTTTTTACTATTGAGAGCATAGCTTTTAGGTGGCCCATGGATAAACATTTTTGTGTTTAATAGGTACTTTTTAATTGTTATTCATTAGGAAAATACATATTAGAATATCAAATCTATCATATTCTGGATAACAGTGTTTAAAGTGAAGGTAAGTTTTAAATGTAAGTCAATTTTTAAAACATTGTAGAGGAGTTGGTCCTAAGATGGTGGAGGAGTAGGACGGGGAGACCACTTTCTCCCCGAGAAATTCATCGAAAGACCATTTGAACGCTGAGCAAATTCCACAAAACAGGCACCCAGAAAGGCAGCCCATTGTCTTCGAAAAGAGCACAAAGGACTGAGTGAATACCAGAGGAGGGCTGTGAACCGGCCCATCCCCCACCAGAGGCAGGGAGACAGGTGGGCGGCAGCCAGAGCCGGAAAGGGGCCCAGGCATCCTCTACCAAACTGCAAGCAGGCTTCCAATAGCCACCCAAGACTTGCTGGGATTCTGGACGGTTACCATCTGCTGGGAGGGTTGCAGCCAGAGATCAGCTCCCCAGAAGAGACACACAGCACACCTGAGAGGGTGCGCCAACTGCCACCCAGGAAATCCAGTGGCTGGGACCAGGGAGGCGATAAGACACACCGCACCTGGGGAGAGTGTGCTCGCCAAGCACCTAGTCACCTGAGCTACTCGGACTTGGGAAGGGAACAAAACGCAGGCCCAACCAAGACTGTGCCTTTGTGGAGGACCCGAGAACCTGAACCTGAGCGACTTAGACCTGGGAAGTGCATGCAACCCAGGGCCTGCCTCAGACAGTTCACAGCAGAGCAACCTGAAGCCTGAGCAGTGTAGACTGGAAAAGCACACACGCTGTGAGCGGGCGCAAGCCCAGTGTGACCAAGACACTGTGAGCACTCCCCACACATGCCAGTGAGATTTGTTTGCAGTGTTCCTCCCTCCCCACAGCACAACTGAACCAGTGAGACTAAATAAGTGACCACCTTCGCCCCCTTGTGTCAGGGCAGAAATTAGACACTGAAGAGACCAGCAAACAGAAGAAGCCAAAATAAACAGAGGGAATCGCCTTGGAAGTGACAGGTGCAACCGACTAAAACCCTGTAGTGAACACCGACTACATTGGAAGGGGCCTACAGATCTTGAGAAGTTTAAGCTGGAAAAAGGAACTATCTGAAACTGAACTGACCCCACACTGCCCACAACAGCTCCAGAGAAATTTCTAGATATATTTTTACTATTATCATTTTTGTAATTAAAAACAATTTAGGAGTCCTCTATTACTCCTTTAATTTTCATTTTTATAACCTACTATTACCTTGCCAAAGAAAAAAAAGACCCTATTTTTAAGGCAAACTTCATATATATTTTTTATAATTTTTGTGATATTCTCTTGTTTTTTTAATATTGTATTTTTGAGAGTGTAACCTCTACTTTAGATTTTTAATCTTTGCTTTGTGGTATTTGTTATCAAATTTGAACCCTTAAGAATCCAATCTTGAGTACCCAGTTTTACTTAGGAGTGTGATGACTGACTTGATTGCCCTCTCCCCCTTTTGACTCTTCTTTGTCTCCCCCAGGTCACTTCTATCTGCTCTCTCCTCCTTCTCTTCTCTACCCAACCCTGTGACTCTCTGTGGGTGTTCCAGGCTGTGGAGAACACTTAGCGCACTGATTACGGCCTAGATCTGTCTCTCTCCTTTTGATTCCCCCTTTTCTCCTCCTGGTCACCTCTGTCTCCTTCCTCCCTCTTCTCTTCTCTATGTAACTCCATGAACCTCTCAGAGGGTTCTGGATTGTGGAGAGCACATAGGGAATTAATTACTGGCTAGATTGCTCTCTCCCCCTTTGATTCCCTCTTCTCCTCCTGGTCACCTCTATCTGCCTCCTCCCTCTTCTCTTCTCCATGTAACTCTGTGAACCTCTATGGGTGTCCCTCACTGTGGAGAATCTTTTCACCATTAACCTAGATGTGTTATCATTGGTGCTGTATGGATGGAGAAGTCTTGAGGCTACTGTAAGAACAAGACTGAAAACCAGAGGCAGGAGGCTTCAATCCAAAACCTGAGAACACCAGAGAACTCCTGACTCCAGGGAGCATTAATGGATAAGAGATCATCCAAAAGCCTCCATACCTACACTGAAACCAAGAATCACTCAAGAGCCAATAAGTTCCAGAGCAAATTCTCCAGCAATGCAGGAACGTAGCCCTGAGCTTCGGTATACAGGCTGCCCAAAGTCACACCAAACTCACTGACATCTCAAAACTCACTACTGGACACCTTGTTGCACTCCAGAGAGAAGAAATCCAGCTCCACCCACCAGAACACCTAGGCAAGCTTCCCTAACCAGGAAACCTTGACAAGCCACTGGTCCAACCCCACCCACAGGGAGGAACCTCAAACAATAAAGAGAAACCACAAACTGCCAGAATACAGAAAGGCCACCCCCAAATGCAGAAATCTAAACAAGATGAAAAGGCAGAGAAATACTCAGCAGGTAAAGGAACATGGTAAATGCCCACCAAACCAAACAAAAGAGGAGGAGATATGGAGTCTAACGGAAAAAGAATGCAGAATAATGATACTAAAAATGATCCCAAATCTAGAAAACAAAATGGAGTTACAGATAAATAGCCTGGAGACAAGGATGGAGAAGATGCAAGAAAGGTTTAACAAGGACCTAGAAGAAATAAAAGAAAATCAATAATGAATAATGCAATAAATGAGATAAAAAACATTCTGGAGGGAACCAACAGTAGAATAACAAAGGCAGAAGACAGGAGAAGTGAGGTAGAAGATAGAATGGTAGAAATAAATGAAGCAGAGAGGAAAAAAGAATGAAAAGAAATGAGGGCAACCTCCGGGACCTCTGGGACAACGTTAAACGCCCCAACATTTGAATCATAGGAGTCCCAGAAGAAGACAAAAAGAAAGGCCAAGAGGAAATACTTGAGGAGATAGTAGTTGAAAACTTCCCTAAAATGGGGAAGGAAATAGTCACCCAAGTCCAAGAAACCCAGAGAGTCCCAAACAGGATAAACCCAAGGAGAAACACCCAAGACACATATTAATCAAATTAACAAAGATCAATCACAAAGGACAAATATTAAAAGCAGCAAGGGAAAAACAACAAATAACACACAAAGGGAGTCCCATAAGGATAACAGTGTTTCCCATAATAGAAACACTTCAAGCCAGAAGGGAATGGCAGGACATACTTGAAGTGATGAAAGAGAAAAACCTACACCCCAGATTACTGTACCTAGCAAGGATCTCATTCAAATATGAAGAAGAAATCAAAAGCTTTACAGACAAGAAAAGCTGAGAGAATTCAGCATCACCAAACCAGCTCTTCAACAAATGCTAAAGGATATTCTTTAGACAGGAAACACAGAAAGGATGTATAAATTTGAACCCAAAACAACAAAGTCAATGGCAAAGGGATCATACTTATCAATAATTACCTTAAATGTAAATGGGTTGAATGCCCCAATCAAAAGACAAATACTGGCTGAATGGATACAAAAACAAGACCCCTATATATGTTGTCTACAAGAGACGCACCTCAAAGCAAGGGACACATACAGACTAAAAGTGAAGGGCTGGAAAAAGATATTTCATGCAAATGGACAACAAAAAAAAAAGCAGGAGTAGCGATACTCATATCATAGACTTTAAAACAAAGGCTGTGAAAAGGGACAAAGAAGAACACTACATAATAATCAAAGGATCAATCCAAGAAGAAGCTATAACAATTATAAATATATATGCACCCAACACAGGAGCACCACAATATGTAAGGCAAATGCTAACAACTATGAAAGGGGAAATTAACAACACAATAATAGTGGGAGACGTTAATACACCACTCACACCTATGGATAGATCAACTAAACAGAAAATTAATAAGGAACACAAGCTTTAAATGATACAATGGACCAGTTAGACCTAATTGATATCTATAGGACATTTCACCCCAAAACAATGAGTTTCACATTTTTCTCAAGTGCACACAGAACCTTCTCCAGGATAGATCACATCCTGGGCCATAAATCTAGCCTTGGTAAATTAAAAAGAATTGAAATCACTCCAAGCATCTTCTCTGACCACAATGCAGTAAGATTAGATGTCAATTACAGGAGAAAAACTATTAAAAATTCCAACATATGGAGGTTAAAGAACACGCTTTGGAATAACGAACAAATCACAGAAGAAATCAAACTATGCATAGAAATGAATGAAAATGAAAACACAACAACCCAAAACCTATGGGACACTGTAAAAGCAGTGCTAGGGGGAAGGTTCATAGCGACAGAGGCTTACCTCAAGAAACAAGAAAAAAGTCGAATAAACAACCTGACTCTACACCTAATGCAACTAGAAAATGAAGAAATGAAGAACCCTAGGGTTAGTAGAAGGAAAGAAATCTTAAAAATTAGGGCAGAAATAAATGCAAAAGAAACAGAGGAGACCATAGCAAAAATCAACAAATCTAAAAGCTGGTTCTTCAAGAAGATAAATAAAATAGACAAACCATTAGCCAGACTCATCAAAAAACAAAGGGAGAAGAATCAAATCAACAAAATTAGAAATGAAAATGGAGAAATCACAACAGACAACATAGAAATACAAAGGATCATAAGAGACTCCTATCAGCAACCATATGCCAATAAAATGGACAACTTGGAAGAAACGGTCAAATTCTTAGAAAAGTATAACTTTCTGAAATTGAACCAGGAAGAAAGACAAAATCTTAACAGACCCATCACAAGCACGGAAATTGAAACTGTCATCAGAAATCTTCCAGCAAACAAAAGCCCAGGACCAGGCAGCTTCACAGCTGAATTCTACCAAGAATTTAGAGAAGAGCTAACACATATCCTACTCTAACTCTTCCAGAAAATTGCAGAGGAAGGTAAACGTCCAAACTTTCTATAAGGCCACCATCACCCTAATACCAAAACCAAAGATGCCACAAAAAAAGAAAACTACAGGCCAATATCACTGATGAACATAGATGCAAAAATCCTTAACAAAATTCTAACAAACAGAATCCAACAACATATTAAAAAGATCATACATCATGACCAAGTGGGCTTTATCCCAAGAATGCAAGGATTCTTCAATATCCACAAATCAATCAATGTAATACACCACATTAACAAAATGAAAGATAAAAACCATATGATTATCTCAATAGATGCAGAGAAAGCCTTTGACAAAATTCAACATCCATTTATGATAAAAACTCTCCAAAAAGCAGGACTAGAAGGAACATACCTCAACATAATAAAAACTATATATGACAAACCCACAGCAAACATTGTCCTCAATGGTGAAAAATTGAAAGCATCTCCCCTAAAGTCAGGAACAAGACAAGGGTGCCCACTCTCATCACTACTATTCAACATAGTTTTGGAAGTTTTGGCCATAGCAGTCAGAGCAGAAAAAGAAATAAAAAGAATCCAGATTGGAAAAGAAGTAAAACTCTCCCTGTTTGCAGATGACATGATCCTCTATATAGAAAACCCTAAAGACTCTACCAGAAAATTACTAGAGCTAATCAATGAATATACTAAAGTTGCAGGATACAAAATTAACACACAGAAATCCCTTGCATTCCTATACACTAACAATGAGAAAACAGAAAGAGAAATTAAGGAAACAATTCCATTCACCATCACAATGAAAAGAATAAAATACTTAGGAATATATCTACCTAAAGAAACAAAAGACCTATATATATATATAGAAAACTATAAAACACTGATGAAAGAAATCAAAGAAGACATAAATAGATGGAGAAATATACCATGTTCATGGTTTGGAAGAATCAATATAGTGAAAATGAGTATATGCTCCAAAGCAGTCTATAGATTCAATGCAATCCCTATCAAGCTACCAACGGTATTTTTCACAGAACTAGAACAAATAATTTCACAATTTGTATGGAAACAAAACAAAACTCGAATAGCCAAAGCAGTCTAGAGAAAGAAGAATGGAACTGGAGGAATCAACCTGCCTGACTTCAGGCTATAC
The DNA here is from genome assembly GCF_049115385.1 of Moschus berezovskii. Taxonomy (NCBI): domain Eukaryota; kingdom Metazoa; phylum Chordata; class Mammalia; order Artiodactyla; family Moschidae; genus Moschus; species Moschus berezovskii. The sequence goes on along the minus strand of NC_142475.1, from coordinate 67,502,199 downwards.
TACAAAGCTACAGTCATCAAGACAGTATGGTACTGGCACAAAGACAGAAATATAGATCAGTGGAACAAAATAGAAAATGCAGAGATCAATCCACACACCTATGGACACCGTATCTTTGAGAAAGGAGGCAAGAATATACAATGGAGAAAAGACAATCTCTTTAACAAATGGTGCTGGGAAAACTGGTCAACAGGATGGGAACACATGTACACCCATGGTGGATTCATGTTGATGTATGGCAAAACCAATACAATATTGTAAAGTAAAAAATAAATAAATAAAACTGAAAAAAATGTTAAAAAGAATGAAACTAGAACACTTTCTAACACCATACACAAAAATGAACTCAAATGGATTAAAGATCTAAATGTAAGACCAGAAACTATAAAACTCATAGAGGAAAACATAGGCAAAACACTCTCTGACATAAATCACAGCAGGATCCTCTATGAACCACCTCCCAGAGTAATGGAAATAAAAGCAAAAATAAACAAATGGGACTTAATTACACTTAAAAGCTTTTGCAGAATGAAGGAAACTCTAAGCAAGGTGGAAAGACAGCCTTCAGAATGGGAGAAAAAAATAGCAAACGAAGCAGCTGACAAATAATTAATCTCAAAAATATACAAGCAGCTCCTGCAGCTCAATTCCAGAAGAATAAATGACCCAATCAAAAAATGGGCCAAAGAACTAAATAGACATTTCTCAAAGGAAGACATACAGATGGCTAACAAACACAAGAAAAGATGCTCAACATCACTCATTATCAGAGAAATGAAAATCAAAACACAATGAGGTACCATCTCATGCCAGTCAGAATGGCTGCTATCCAAAAATCTACAAACAATAGATGCTGGAGAGAGTGTGGAGAAAAGGGAACCCTTTAACACGGTTAAAGGGTGGGAATGCAAACGAGTACAGCCACTATGGAGAACAGTGTGGAGATTCCTCAAAAAACTAGAAACAGAACTGCCATATGACCCAGCAATCCCACTGCTGGGCATACACACAGAGGAAACCAGAACTGAAAGAGACAGGTGTACCCCAGTGTTCACCGCAGCACTATTTACAATAGCCAGGACATGGAGGCAACCTAGATGTCCATCAGCAGACGAATGGATAAGAAAGCTGTGGTCCATATACACAATGGAATATTACTCAGCCATTGAAAAGAATACATTTGAATCAGTTCTAATGAAGTGGGTGAAACTGGAGCCTATTATACAGAGTGAAGTAAGCCAGAAAGAAAAACACCAATACAGTATACTAACACATATTTATGGAATTTAGAAAGATGGTAACGATAACCCTATATGTAGTACAGTGAAAGAGACACTGATGTATAGAACAGTCTATTGGACTCTGTGGGACAGGGCGAGGGTGGAATGATCTGAGAGAATACCAATGAAACATGCATATTATCATATATGAAACAGATCGCCAGTCCAGGTTCGATGCATGAGACAAGTGCTCAGGGTGACTGCACTGGGATGACCCAGAGGGATGGAATGGGGAGGGAGGTGAGAGGGGGGTTCAGGATGGGGGACACATGTATACCCATGGCTGATTAAATATTGTAATTTAATTTTCCTCCAATTAAAATAAATTTAAAAATACATTGTAGAAATGCATATTAAATAACAGTATGAGTGGCGCTTGAACGTGATAAAAAATATGAAGTACTATGTAAAGCACTCTTAATTTGGGAAACATAGCGTGAAGTATTTTGACCCCCTGAGGGAGTCCAGCTTTGAGGCAACTTACTGGGAGCTAGGAGACATCATTATGACTTCAGAGGTGTGAGGTAATGAAGGCTGGGAACTAGGCAACCACCACCCCTCACTCCCCTCAGCCTCCCTCCCCCGCCTGCCCCCCCCCACCAGATCCTTTACATCACTCATCTGGCCCCGCCCTTAAATTGTCACTGTGTGATCCATGACCACACTGATCCCCCACAGACCTTACTGAGCTTGAATCCTTGGATAGGTCACTATCCATTAGCCTATCCTGGGCTCCAGAATATCTATCCCCAAACACCAATGCTTTCCACTCCTTGGTAGGAGTCATTTTTGTGTCTTACCACTTGGCAGTCCTGATCTTGTCCTGTTGGGCTGTAGAGAGCAACCTTGCTCATGCCCCTGGGGCTGTGTAACCAGTCAATACCATCAGACATCTGGAAAGAGAAATAAAGTAAATCTGAGAGTCTAATATATGATTTTAAGAAACTGAATTGGTTAAGAATCCCTGGAGGGCTTTCTAAAACCCATCTGTGTTTCATATAAGGTTTAGGTTGGGAAGTGATAGGGTAAGCCATGGGGGAAGGACACTCTGAAATGTTTGGACCTGAAGATCGAGATCATTATCTTTTAGCTCAGTCCACGGTCTACTTTAATTTAGATTCCCCACACCAACTATTTGAAACCAAGGGAGTATCATATTGACCTGGGAAAATGCCAGTCAGGAAAAATGACAGCCTGGGAAACAAATTGAAAAGGGGGTCTACACACTGTAGGGGAGTCAAGTTCACCTCATTCCCCTTAACTGAATTTTAGCTAAACCTAGTCTAACCCACCGGAGAAGGAAATGGCACCCCACTCCAGTGTTCTTGCCTGGAGAATCCCAGGGACGGGGGAGCCTGGTCGGCTGCCGTCTATGAGGTCGCACAGAGTCGGACACGACTGAAGCTACTTAGCAGCAGCAGCAGCAGTCTAACCCACGTCTTAGGTTAACAGCTATAATACTTACCACACAGGGCCACTGGAGAAGGCTAAGGTCAATGCTAGTAAAGCGAATAAAGATTTCAACATATGGAACAAGTTTCTGAACATTGAGACCACTCAATCTAATAGCTATAAGTATAACTAAGAGACAAATGTCTGAGGGAAGATCAGACCCTGATCCCACAGGACAAAGTTTAATTTTACTGTTGAAAGAGAGAATCAACTCTGCCAACTTCCTTCAAGCCCCTTGACACCTCCCACACTTCTGTCTCCCTCCTTTCCTCCTCTTTCTCTTCCTCCCTTCCACCGTCTCTCCTTTCCTCCATCTCTTCTCCTTCCTCCCTCCTCCCCACTTTCTCCTTTCCCATCCTCCCTCCCTCCCTCTCCTTCCCTCTGCCTCTCTCAGTCTCAACATTTTAATAACTGTCTTCTGATGGCTAGCCTTTCACAGGATACTACTACCTTTCAACCCTTTGCCATTCTCCCTAATCCCCTCCATCTCATTCCCTTAAGATCTTGGACTCTCCCTTCAAGAAGAAGGGGGAGGCACAGAGGTCCCTCATGATTTGGATATAGCCTAAGTCTCAATCCTAAGAAAAACAAACAAACAAACAAAAACCTGTAAAAAATAAATTTATGAACTTATTACCTTGATAATGAAGTTATTGTAGACTTAGGCTGAAAATGTGTCACCTAGAAGGGAGATGTGCCCCTTGGGATGGAACTGGGCGGTGCCAAGTTCTTGGGCACGTGCAGCTGGCTGCCACCCCCGTCAGCTGTTGGATGAGACTGAGGGAGCCAGGCTCTTCCCTGCTGCTTCTGACCCTGGCGTGTGACATCAGGGTTTGTGGAATCATAATGCCTGAAACCATAGCAACCCAGCAGAGGCGGGGCAGGCTGGAAAACTCAGTAGCCCTCCATGTCAAAAGCATATCAGGCTGTCTACAGTACAACACATCTTTTTCTGTTCTGTCCAGAAGGGTACACATATTTCTTTTATATTTTGTCCTACTCACAACTCCTTAAGATTTCCCTTCACATTCACAGATCCTTAATGCCTCCCTTCATGTTCACAATGTCTTAAGATCCCCTTTCTCATTGCTCTTCAGGCTAGACTTCCAGAACCATCTAGTCACATTAGTTACCAGTGTGGTGGGGTCTGTATTTTTCATATACAGAATGACCACCAGCCTCTTTGAGCAAAACAGTATTAATTTTCATAGCTTATTTCCCTTTGGAAATAAGAAATTCAGACTTATGTGGCAATAAATCTTTGAATTTATGTAGAAATAGAGAAACGTTAAAGTCCTTTCTGGGCATTCTGAATAAAAATATGAAAGAAAATTTGAGGCCGCCTTAGCCCCTTCCCAAGTTTCACCTCACCATTAAGACATCCCAGTAGCTAGTCAAAAAGAAGGAAGAAGATGCTCTTACCTTTGAGGTATCAGAATAGGCTATTTTGTAGGACATTGGAATGGCTTTTTCTTTTAAATTTGGATGTTGTGATGACCCTTTCAGTTTGGCTCAAGATGTTGCTGCTTTCCTCAACTGTCACACAGGGACTTTGTCCTTAGGATTCTAGTGTCTACTTGGTCCAGCAAGCTTTAACCTTTCTTAATGAGACATAATTAGCCCCCCCTCCCCAAAGCCAATCCACTTGGGTCAGGGTCAGCTCTTCACATACTCCTTAACCCATGAAAAGACCTGAGCCTCACTTATTCTTTTCCATTATGGTCAGTGACAGATTGCTGGCTACCGTATTTCTTAAAGCAATATCCATTACAATTTGAGATGCCTTCAGGTTAGCCCCAGTTTGGAAACATTAGCCCGTAACCAAATCCTCTTATTGTGCCCAAGTCTTATCTTGTTTTTTCCTTATCCTTTCTCTACCAGCCTTCACCTTAACCTCCTGGGAACAAATGTATCTAAATTAAAAATCAGTTAAGATGAACACCTAAATCATAGAGTTTCAAATCCTTGGTTCTACCTTCATTTCTTCTGTTATCTGTTACCTCAAATTACATGTCTTAACCCTTCTGTACAATTTTGATCTTGTCAGTTGATGGCATCAGAGACAACACCAGGACTGATCTCCCTTAGAAGGGACTGGCTGGATCTCCTTGCAGTCCAAGGTACTCTCAAGAAGAGTCTTGTCCAACACCACAGTTCAAAATCATCAATTCTTCAGCAATCAGCTTTCTTCACAGTCTATCACATCCATACTTGACCACTGGAAAAACCATAGCCTTGATTAGACTGACCTTTGTTGGCAAAGTAATGTCTCTGCTTTTTAATATGCTGATTCCCCAAAATTTTAGCTGTTATTATCACAATCTTATTTTAGTCTTCCTACATACCCGAGGAAAGGGGCATTATAATCCTCAAATTATAGGCACAGACAGGGTAAATAACTTCTCCAGGGTCATTCTGCTAATTTCAGTCCCAGATAGGGTTGTAAATCTCAGTCTGTCTAGTGCTAAAGACTGTGCTCTTGTACCTCACATCCTCCCTCAGTACTTTTCAATTTCCTTATATCAATAAAATGGATATAATATGTATATGGATATATACATATGCTTATGCGTACCCATATGTTACTAAGGTAGTTCAATACTATACTAAGTGAGTATATATGTAGTTATAAAATATATCAATATAAAATGGATACTTAACATGTATTTATTTTATAGAGGTATATGTGTGCCTCTGTGCATCTGTGTTCTCGAGATGGCATTATGTGAGTAACATTAAAACACTAGTATTAGTTGAAAGAATTGTTCATTTGAATCTGTCCTTAGGGTATTGCAGTCCCTGACCAGGAAATGATATTTGGTCCTGGAGTGTCTGGGTTTCCCACGTGTCTCAGAGAGTAAAGAATCTGCCTGCAATGCAGGAGACCCGGGTTTGATTCCTGACTCAGGAAGATGCCCGGGAGAAGGAAATGGCAATCCACCCCAGTATTCTGATAGCCTGGCCGGCTACAGTCCATGGGGGCACATAGAGGCAGACATGACTAAACAATTGACAGTGGAGGGTCTAACCAATAAGTGCTGGGTGTTGGGTGTAAGTAGCCCAACCTCCTCAGGGCTTGGCTGGAATATTTCTGGGGCAGACTTTGTACAGAACTTCCTATGTGTTTCTGGAAGAATGATATTCTGGTTGTTCTCTGTGGTTTCTGAATAGGTACCAAAGGCCTCGTTGCCTTCCTCCTCCCGTGTTGCCATGCCATTGCCCTGCCAGCACTCTGCCCTCTACAAGAAATCACATGCTGTTGCTTCTCTGCTCAGGGCTTGCTTCTGTACTTGTTGTTCGGTCACTCAGTCATGTCCAACTCTTTGCGATCCTATGGACTGCAGCATGCCAGGCTTCACAGTCACCATTTCCCGGAGCTTGCTCAAACTCATGTCCCTTGAATCAGAGATTCCATCCAACCATCTTGTCCTCTGTCATCCCCTTCTCCTCCTGCCATGAATCTTTCCCAGCATCAGGGTCTTTTCCAGTGAGTTGTCTCTTCATATCAGTGGTTAAATATTGGAGCTTCAGCTTTAGCATCAGTCTTTCTAATGAATATGTAGGATTTATTTCCTTTAGGATTGACTGGTTTGACCACCTTACCCTCCAAATGACTCTCAAGAGTCTTCTCCAACACACCATAGTTCAAAAGTATCAATTCTTCCACGGGTCATCCTTCTTTCTGGTCCAAGTCTCACATCCATACATGACTACTGGAAAAACCATAGTTTTGAGTAGACAGAGCTTTCTTGGCAGAGTAATGTCTTTGCTTTCCAATAGCTGTCTACGTTTGTCATAGCTTTTTTTCCATGGAACAAATATCTTTTAATTTTGTGGCTGCAGTCACCATCTGAGGTGATTTTGGAGCCCAAGAAAATAGAATCTTTCACTGTTTCCATTGTTCCCCATCTATTTGCCATGAAGTGATGGAACCAGTCATCATGATCTTAATTTTTTGAATTTTGAGTTTTAAGACAGTGTTTTCATTTTCACTCTCGTCATTCACCTTCTTCAAGAGGATCTTTAGTTCCTCTGTACTTTCTGCCATAGGGGTGGTGTCATCTGCATATCTGAGGTTATTGATATTTCTCCCAGTAATCTTGATTCTAACTTGTGTTTCATCCAGCCCAGCATTTCACTGATGCTGACTCTGGGATGTACTCTGAGGATGTCAGGCCCTAGTGAGGCCAAGAATTAGGCCCTAGTAGCATAAGAGTTGGAGAAGGCAATGGCAAGCCACTCCAGTACTCTTGCCTGGAAAATTCCATGGACGGAGGAACCTGGTAGGCTGCAGTCCATGGGGTCGCTAAGAGTTGGACAGGACTGAGCGACTTCACTTTCACTTTTCACTTTCATGCATTGGAGCAGGAAATGGCAACCCACTCCAGTGTTCTTGCCTGGAGAATCCCAGGGACAGGGGAACCTGGTGGGCTTCAGTCTATGGGGTCGCACAGAGTCAGACACGACTGAAGCAAGTTAGCAGCAGCAGCATAAGAGTCAGTGCCTTGAGAGGATGAGATTCATGCCATAGTGGGGCAGAGTCAGGGATAGTGAGGACCAAAATCAGGGCCAGGTGAAGAATCATCTTAGGCTCCAGTGAGGACAAGAGTCAGGCCCCAGTGAGTCAAAAAGTCAGACTCAAGTGAGACAAAGAGTCAGGCAGTTTAGAGGACAGTGTGAAGCCATAGAGGACCAAAGTCTGGCCGCAGTGAGGACCAAACAGGCTGTAGAAAGTACTAGAGTCAGGGCCCAGTGAGGACCTGAGTCAGGGCCTGATGAGGACCAGAGTCAGGCCCAGTGAGACAAAGCATCAGGCCGTAGTGAGGCAGAGTCAGGCCACAGAGAGGACCAGAGTCAGGCAGGAGGGAGGGCAAGAGGCAGGCTGGAGAGTGGACCAGTGACAGAGCCCAGGGAAGAACAAAATCAGGGCCCGGTGAGGACCGGAGACAGGCCCTAGTGAGGATTTGAGTCATGCCATACTTAGAACTAGAGTCAGGCCACAGGGAGGACCAGACTCATGGCCCAATGAGAAACAGTGTGAGGCTCCAATGAGGACAAGAAACCGGTCCCAGTGAGGCAAAGAGTCAGGACAGAGGAAAGAGTCAGGTCATAGTGAGGACGAGAGTCAGGCCATGGTGAGGAGGAGAGTCATGGCAGGGTAAGGAGGAGAGTCAGGCTTTAGTGAGAACCAGAATCAGGCTGGTTCTCACCAAAGACAGTCAGTTTGCAGGGAGGACCAGATTTAGTGCTCAGTGAGTCCATACTCAGGCCTTTGCAAAACGAGAGTCAGGCTTCAGTGAGGACAGAGGCAAGCTGTAGTGAAGACCAGCATCAAGGCCCAGTGAGGACCAGATAAAGGGCCTGGGGAGCACCAGAGTCAGGCCACAGTGAGGACCAGAGTCATGCTGTAGTGACAATGAGTGAGGCCACGGTGAGGACGAGGGTCAGGCCTTGACAGCACGGGACTCAGGCCCTAGTGAGGACCAGAGCCATGCCATAGTGCGGCCAGAGTCAGGAAGTAGTGAGGACCAGAATCAGGGCCAGGTGAGGAATTGTGTCAGGCCCTAGTGAGGACAAGAGTCAGGCCCCAGTGAGGACAAGAGTCAGGCCGAAGTGAGGCAGAGAGTCAGGCAGCTGGGAAGCAAGAGTCAGGCGGTAGAGATGCCTGGAGTCAGAGCCTAGTGAGCACCAGATTCAGGCCCCATTCAGGACCAGACTCAGGGACCAGTAGGACCAGAGTTAGGCTGTAGGTGGTACCAGAGTCAGGGCCCAGTGAAGACAACAGTCAGGGCATATGATGACCAAAGTCAGGCCCCAGTGAGGCAAAGAGTCAGGCCGTAGAGAGGACCAGAGTCAGGACACAGTGAGGATCAAAGTCAGGCCATAACGAGGAGCAGAGTGGGCCATAGAGAGGACCAGATTCAGGCTGTGAAGAGGACCAGTGAGGACCAGACTGAGGGCCCAGTGAAGGGCAGAATTGGGGACTAGTGATCAACAGGGTCGGGGCATAGTGAGAAGCAATGTGATGCAGATTCAGGCCAAGTAAGGCAGAGAATCAGTCTGGAGTGAGGCAGAGAGTCAAGCCACAGGGAATTCCAGACTGAGGCTTCTGTGCGAACCAGAGCCCGGCCGTAGCTAGGACAAGAATCAAGTCATAGTGAAGACCAGAGTCAGCCATAGAAGAGGAGTCCGGCTGTTGAGAGAGAGTCATGCCATAGAGAGGACCAGCGTCTGGGCCCAGTGAGGAGTAGACTCAGGGCCCAGTGAGGACAAGAGCCAGGGCCCAGTGAGAGACAGTGTCAGGTACTGGAGAGGACATGCAGTGAGGACCAGAGTGAGGCCCTAGTGTGTACGAGAGTCAGGCCTTAGTGAGGACCAGAGTTACGGCATGGTGAGGATGGGAGTCAAGCCTTAGTGAGGACCAGAGTCTGAGACCAGTGAGCCAAACAGTCAGGCCCCCTTGTGGCAAAGAGTCAGGCCACAGTGTGGCAAAGTGTCAGGCCACAGTGATGCAAAAAGTCAGGTTGTATGAGGCAAAGTGTCCAACTTTTGGGGACCCCGTGGACTGTAGCCTGCCAGGCTCCTCCATCCATGGGATTTTCCAGGCAAGAATACTGCAGTAGGTTTCCATTTCCTTCTCTAGGGGATCTTCCTGATCCAGGAATTGAACCTGGGTCTCCCATACTGCAGGCAGACGCTTTACCATCTGAGCCACCAGAGAAGCCCGTATCTCCAATATGGAGTTTGTTAATGCTGTACTGTAAATCTCTCAGACTTGTTACCATCTTTGTTTAGTTCAGTAATATCATGTGGTTTAGTTTCTGTCTTCTGTGTGTAGTAAGCCAGTCACTGATTGAAACTATGTTTACCTTTGTTTTATGCTATTTTATATTTCACAGCAATATCCCTGTTAACAGCTGTCAAAGAAGTTGCTATGGAAACTGAAGCATAACATACCATATTATACATGCAGATTTAACATTTTGTTTCATATCCTTTCTGGTGGAAATTTTCTGCATATGTTCAGTTTTATATTTCTCTGTGTTTCAGTGTTTTAATTTTCGTTTCAATAAAAGTAGAAGTTATTTGATATGCTGATACTACACTGTCATACTAGGGAATTTCTTTCAGCCTTTAAAACTAAATTATTTTTTCTGTATGATTTTAGAAAATAGAGTATATGGGAAAAGACAGCTAAAGCAAATTATGCTTTAGAATACACTTTCCCATATCTAGAAACTAGAAAACTTTAAATATTGAAATAAATAATTATCTAGAAAATATTTGGATTATTAAGAAGATTATGCTATTCAAAAATGGGTTGTGCTGCTGTTTAAGAGATAAAATGATCTTTAACCTTCATAAGTAAAAGTATTGTATCTAAAATACTTTATGGTAGTATAGGAATCAGGTATCGATTTCTTTGATATTTTATTGGCATATAGATGCTTTAATATGTTGTGTTAGTTTCTGCTGAACAGCAAAGTGAATCAATTATACCTATAGATATATCCACTCTTTTTTAGATTTCCTTCCCATTTAGGTCACCACAGAGCATTGAGTACAGTTCCCTGTGCTATACAGCAAGTTCTTATTAGTTACCTATTTTATATATTGTTATTGTGGTTTATTCCTTAAGTCATGTCTGACTCTATTGCAACCCCATGGCCTGTAGCCCGCCAGGCTCCTCCGTCCATGGGATTTCCAGCAAGAATATTGGAGTCGGTTGCTATTTCCTTCTCCAGGGCATCTTCTCAACCTCAGGGATCAAACCCATGTCTCTTGAGTTCGCAGGGGAATTCTCTACCACTGAGCCACCAGGAAAGCCCATTTTATATATAGTAGTATATATTAATAAATGTCAATCCCAATCTCTCGATTCACTTTAAAATAAAAAAATGCAGATAGAACAGAGGGAATAAATTAGACTTATAAAACAATCATTTAAAATTATTTAACTGGATACACTGAGTTGTTTCACTCAAGATATTTACTGATTACTGAGTTGATTTCTTACTGGTTAAGTGTTAACATTGCACTTTGCAGCATAGGTCAAAACTATGGTCTTTCAGGCCATTTCAACCAGTTTTAGGTCTTTGTGGAGGACAGGAAACCAAAGATGGGGAGATGGTCTGAATTGAATCACCCATCTGGTGTATCACAAAGCATTCCACATTGACGTTTATTGTATCATTGAGCAGTATATTTGTAATCAATAACAATGCAATTTTGCTTCAAAAATAATAAAACTGTTTAAACGCTAACTCCCATTTTAAGAAAAAGAAAATCTATCCTATTACATTTCAGCTAAATTCTACTTTAAACTGCTTGATGCCTTTGTTTATTATTCCTGAGTTGTTTCCTGTCTATTTTCATTAAGTACTCAATTCCTAGTCTTCAGATCAGAAACTTCTGTGCATTCCTCTGATACACAATAGGTCTTGCTTTTGACACTGTATTAAAAATCTCCCTATAACCATCGTGTGGTAGGAAGATTCTGAGATGGCCCCCTAATTCCCTCCTGTTAATGCACAAGACCTGCACAATCTGGAGAATGGAGAAGACCTATGAATATGAGGGTTATTATTCCCTTGATTAGACTGCTCTGTGTGGAGGTACATTTTCCTGCTGACTTTAAAGAAGCTGCCATATTGTGACAGGGCCAAGGTGGCTAGGATCTGAGGGTTGTCTCTAGAATCTGAGATCAGTCCCTGGGGACCCCAGTCCTACAGCTGCAAGAGACAAAGTTCTGCCAACAACTTGAATGAGCTTGGAAGAGGACTCTGAGCCCCAGATGGGAACGCAGCCTAGGCCAAAATCTTGGTTCCATCCGTGTTAGCCCCCAGCAGAGATCCCATCTGCATTGGGCCTGGACTTCTGACCTACAGATACTGTGAGACAGTAAGTGGATGTTGTCTTAAGTCTCTAAGTTTGTGGTCATTTGTTTACAGTAATAGAAAACTAACATGATCTGAGTTTCTTTTCTATACTCTTTTCACTTCTTTTCTGCCATAGATGAACTAGTAGCAAGTGGGCCCTACATGATTAATCTCACAATGGGCAATTAAGATGATGATTGTAATGGAAACTTGGCTAATCAAAGCTGGTTTACCTTGTGTTAATGGAGAAAGAAATGGCAACCCAATCCAGGATTCTTGCCTGGAGAATCCCATGGACAGAGGAGGCTGGCAGGCTACAAGAGTCGGACACGACTTAGTGACTAAAGCACCACCACCAAGGCAACATTCTGTAACTGCTGCTTACCTAAGCCACTTCTCCATTTATGCTTGTGTGTTTTCTGAATTCAGGTATAATGTTCTTAGAAATCCCTTGTTGCTGTTCATGCTGTTCATGGGGTTCTCAAGGCAAGAATATTGAAGTGGATTGCCATTCCCTTCTCCACTGGACCACATTTTGTCAGAATTCTCCACCATGACCCGTCTGTCTTGGGCGGCCCTACACAGCATGGCTCAGTTTCATTGAGTTACACAAGGCTTTGGTCCATGTGATAAGTTTGATTAATTTTCTGTGACTGTGGCTTCATTCTGTCTGCCCTCTGATGGATAAGGATAAGAGGTCTATGGAAGTTTCCTGATAGGAGAGACTGACTGTGGGGGAAATTGGGTCTTGTTCTGATGAGTGGGGCCATGCTCAGTAAATCTTTAATCCAATTTTCTGTTTTTGGGTGGATCTATGTTCCCTCCCTGTTGTTTGCCCTGAGAACAAACTATGATGGAAGTAATGAAGATAATTCCAGTGGTCATGTATGGATGTGAGAGTTGGACTGTGAAGAAAGCTGATCGCCAAAGAATTGATGCTTTTGAACTGTGGTGTTGGAGAAGACTCTTGAGAGTCCCTTGGACTGCAAGGAGATCCAACCAGTCCATTGTAAAGGAGATCAGTCCTGGGTGTTCATTGGAAGGACTGATGCGAAAGCTGAAACTCCAGTACTTTGGCCACCTCATGCAAAGAGCTGACTCATTGGAAAAGACTCCGATGCTGGGAAGGATTGGGGGTGGGAGGAGAAGGGGATGGCAGAGAATGAGATGGCTGGATGGTATCACCGACTCGATGCACATGAGTTTGAGTGAACTCCGGGAATTGGTGAGGGACAGGGAGGCCTGGTGTGCTGTGATTCATGGGGTCGCAAAGAGTCAGACACGACTGAGCGACTGAACTGAACTGAACTGAACGAAGATAATGGCAACCTCCTTCAAAAGGTCTGGTGCATGCACTGTCATGCTAAGTGCTCCCGACCCTGCAGCAGGCCACGGCCAACCTACGCCTCTGCTGGGGACTCCTGGACACTCACAGCACAGGCAAGTCTGTGGCAGTCTCTTGTGGGGTCACTGCTCTTTTCTCCTGGGTCCTGGGGCACACAAGGTTTTGTCTGTGCCCTCTGTTTCCCCAGTCCTGTGTAAGAACGTTTCACTCAGAGATGGGGCACAATAAAGCACAGAAAAGGTATGGATCTAGCAGAAGCAGAAGATATGAAGAACAGGTGGGAAGAATACACAGAAGAACTATACAAAAAAGATCTTCATGACCCAGATAACCATGATGGCGTGATCACTCACTTAGAGCCAGACAGCCTGGAGTCCAAAGTCGGGTGGGCCTTAGGAAGCATCATTATGAACAAAGCTAGTGGAGGTGATGGAATTCAGTTGAGCTATTTCAAGTGCTAAAAGATGACACTGTGACAGTGCTGCATTCAATATGCCAGCAAATTTGGAAGACTCAGCAGAGTCCATAGGCCTGGAAAAGGTCAGTTTTCATTCCAATTCCAAAGAAAGGCAATGCCAAAGAATGTTCAAAGTACCTCACAACTGCACTCATTTCACACACTAGCAAAGTAATGCTCAAAATTCTCCAAGCGAGGCTTCAGCAGTACATGAACCATGAACTTCCAGATGTTCAAGATGGACTTAGAAAAGGGAGAGGAAGCAGAGATCAAATTGCCAACACCTGTCGGATCACAAAAAAGAGAATTCCAGAAAAACATCTACTTCTGCTTCACTGACTACGCCAAAGCCTTCGACTGTGTGGATCACGCAAACTGTGGAAAATTCTTCAAGAGATGGGAATAGTAGATCACCTGCCCTGCCTCCTGAGAAACCTGTATGCAGGTCAAGAAGTAACAGTTAGAACCAGACATGGAACAATGGACTGGTTCAAAACTGGGAAAGGAGTATGACAAGGCTGTATCTTGTCACCCTGCTTATTTAACTTCTTTGCAGAGTACATCACTCAAAACGCCAGGCTGGAGGAATCACAAGCTGAAATCAAGATGGCCAGGAGAAATATCAACAACCTCAGATACACAGATGACACTACCCTAGTGGCAGAAAGCAAAGAGAAACTAAAAAGCCTCTTGATGAGGGGGAAAGAGGAGAGTTAAAAAGCTGGCTCAAAATTCAACATTCAACAAACCGAGATTGTGGCCTCTTGTGACGTCACTTTGTGGGAAATAGGTGGGGAAAAGTGGAAAAAGTGATTTCTTGGGCTCCAAAATCCCTGTGGACAGTGTCTGCAGCCATGAAATTAAAAGATGCTTGCTCCTTGGAAGAAAAGCTTTGACTAACCTAGACAGTGTACTAAAAAGCAGAGACATCACTTTGCTGACAAAGGTCTTATGGCTTTTCCAGTAGTCATGTGTGGATGTGAGAACTGAACTGTAAAGAAGTCTGATGCTTTAAAACTGTCGTGCTGGAAAAGACTCTTGAGAGTTGCTTGGACGCAAGGAGATCAAATCGGTTAATAATACAGGAAATCTACCCTGAATATTAATTGGAAGGACTGTTGCTGAAGCTTCAATACTTTGAATACCTTATGTGAAGAACCAACTCATTTTAATGAGTCTTTTAGACCCCGATGCTGGGAAAGATTGAGGGCAGGTGGAGAAGAGGGTGACAGAGGATGAGATGGTTGGTGGCGTCTTTGACTCAGTGGACATGACTTTGAGCAAATTCCAGGAAACAATGAAGGACAGGAAAACCTGGCATGATGCAGCCCATGGGGTCACAAAGTGTTGGACCTGCCTTAGTGACAGAATGAAAGAATTTCAAAGCCCGTGAGACACATCTTAAAGAAAGAGGAACAAGAAAAATAGTAGCACTTTCCTCAGCTGTTACCTTTAATTTATGGAGAAAAGTTTACAAATGATGGCCATATACCAGGCACTGGATCTGATGCTGAGCCTGAGATGGGGCAAATCATGTCTCTCCAACGAGCTGAGTAAGCCAACTATTCAATACTTGGGCCAATGTATGTCTAAAAGGCTACTGAGAATGGGTAAGAAAGATGTGTAGCTTGGGAGATGGAACTTGAACTGTACCTGAAAGAAAGGACTAGGGAGCAGAAAAAGACAGGTAGGTGGGACATCTGCAAAGTCAGGAAAAGATGAAAGAATAAAGCTACAACCATGTTGGGAGCAGAGGGCAGGTGGCTTCTTGGGGACAGCTTGTGCACCATGATGGGACTAGCAGACTTCTCTGCAGGCCATAGAGAGTAATAAAAGGAACTGAAGCAGAAAACTGAAAGAGGGCTACAAAGGTCCTACCAAGACCATCAGAGACTGATCACATGAAGCTGAGTTTATTCAACTTTCTCAGCAAAAGTGAGCATCACCCCCAGGAAGTCTTGATAACATCTCAAAGGGAGAGTGAGGGCAGGGTGTTGAAAGACTTCAGATGGTTCTGGGGTGGGTTTGGACAGCGAGGACCTGCCAGAATTTGTAAACCAAGGGAGTTGCTGGCACAGTCTCATTTTTGGAATCCTTGAGTCTTTGTGGAAACCCTGAACTAAGGGTTTATCTTGGAATATGCAGACCTGAAATAGCTTCTGTTAAGGCAATTTGAACTTGAGGTAGTTTTTCATGTCATGTCATAGTTTGAGACAGTTTATCAGTTTTGAGATTCACACTGTCGGTTTTATAAATTGTGTTTTCTGTTTCATTTCTCATTATTTTGCATTTTAAAAAGATCATCAAGAAGTATGAGGAAGGGATCATACGGGGATAGATAAGAGGCAAGGAGACTTTGAGATTATAGAGTAACACACAACACCTAAAGGACAAGGTGGAACCATGGAGCAGTGAGCAGGTGATGGTTGAGGAGTAATACAGAGGAACTGTAGCAAGTTGTGGAAACCAAATAATCTGGGGGAGAGGAAGAGGGCAGGATAAGAGAGAGGGATAATTTGGGAGTGATACCAGCCTGCCAGCTTCGATGGATGGGGAGGGAAGAAAAAACTTGGAAAAATATAAATAAGTTCAAGGTGGAATTGTTGCCTGTGGACATCTAGGTGCTGCTCGGAGGACACTCACTCATTTTCCAACAGTCATTTCTTGAGAACTCTCATGTGCCTGGTTCACTTCTAGTTACTGGGATAGATTAGTGCTTTGTCTGCTGCAAAACACCCAGATCTCTGTCCATGTGAAGCTTATACTTGAACAAGAGGAGATAAAAATAAACAGTGAACACAACCAGTGAATTATCTGGCATGTTAGAAGGTGACGAATGTTGTAAGGAAGAGAGTAAGAAAGGTAAAGGAATTTGGGTGTGGTAGGGAAAGACCTGGGTGGTAATTTTAAATGGGTACTAATTGCACTCATCTCACACGCTAGTAAAGTCATGCTCAAAATTCTCCAAGCCAGGCTTCAGCAATATGTGAACCGTGAACTTCCAGATGTTCAAGCTGGTTTTAGAAAAGGCAGAGGAACCAGAGATCAAATGGCCAACATCTGCTGCATCATGGAAAAAGCAAGAGAGTTCCAGAAAAACATCTATTTCTGCTTCATTGACTATGCCAAAGCCTTTGACTGTGTGGATCACAACAAACTGTGGAAAATTCTTCAAGAGATGGGAATACCAGACCGCCTGACCTGCCTCTTGAGAAACCTGTATGCAGGTCAGGAAGCAACAGTTAGAACTGGACATGGAACAACAGACTGGTTCCAAATAGGAAAAGGAGTACGTCAAGACTGTATATTGTCACCCTGCTTATTTAACTTCTATGCAGAGTACATCATGAGGAACGCTGGGCTGGAAGAAGCACAGGCTGGAATCAAGATTGCTGGGAGAAATATCAATAACCTCAGATATGCAGATGACACCACCCTTATGGCAGAAAGGGAAGAGGACCTCAAAAGCCTCTTGATGAAAGTGAAAGAGGAGAGTGAAAAGGTTGGCTTGAAGCTCAACATTCAGAAAACGAAGATCGTGGCATCTGGTCCCATCACTTCATGGGAAATAGATGGGGAAACAGTGGAAACAGTGTCAGACTTTATTTTTTGGGGCTCCAAAGTCACTGCGGATGGTGATTGCATCCATGAAATTAAAAGACACTTACTCCTTGGAAGGAAAGTTATGACCAACCTAGAGAGCATATTAAAAAGCAGAGACATTACTTTGTCAACAAAGGTCTGTCTAGTCAAGGCTATGGTTTTTCCCGTGGTCATGTATGGATGTGAGAGTTGGACTGTGAAGAAAGCTGATCGCCAAAAAATGATGCTTTTGAACTGTGGTGCTGGAGAAGACTCTTGAGAGTCCCTTGGACTGCAAGGAGATCCAACCAGTCCATTCTAAAGGAGATCGATCCTGGGTGTTCATTGGAAGGACTGATGTTAGAATTGAAACTCCAATACTTTGGCCACCTCATGTGAAGAGCTAACTCACTGGAAAAGACTCTGATGCTGGGAGAGATTGGGGGCAGGAGGAGAAGGGGACGGCAGAGAATGAGATGGCTGGATGGCATCACTGACTCGATGGACATGGGTTTGAGCGAACTCCGGGAGATGGTGAGGAGCAGGGAGGCCTGGTGTGCTGTGATTCATGGGGTCGCAAAGAGTTGGACATGACTGAGCTACTGAACTGAACTGAACTGAACTGAAGGGTGGACCTCACTGAGGAGATTTTTCTGAGAAAAGACTTGATAGAAGTTAGGAGCGCTCCACCAAGTGCTGGCAGGCAAAATATAGGATACCCAGTCACAGTTGAGTTTCAAATAAGTACAGAGTAATTTTTTCATGTCAGTATGTCCCATGCAATATTTGGGACATAGTCAAATAAATTATATGTTTATCTGAAATGAAAATTTAACTGGGCATCTTGTATTTTTATTTGCTAAGTCAGGCATCATGATTCCAGGCAAGGAGAATATTCCATGCAAAGGCTCTAAGAAAGGAGTATGCCAAGGAAAATCCAAGGCCTGTGTGGCCAGTTCCATGTGGGTGGGGATGGGGTGGGTACATGGGCTGACAGTGCCACTGTGAGGTCATGGCTTTAAAAGGGATCAAATGGGCAGCTGCTGCGGGGCTGAAGGCAAACGGGTCAGAACTGCCCTGCTTGTTAACAGGATCACTCTGGCTGTCCAGTGAGACTAAACAGTAGGGGAGAAAGGGAGGAAGCAGGATGACCCCTGGGTGACCTCTGGAAAGGGACTGTGTGTGCAGAAAGGTGGGTGGTCAAGATTCCTTAGCTTTTCTGTACTTCAGAAGAATAGTTTAAATTTAGGAGAAAGAAAAGGAAGAGACTAGGTTTGTTTGTGATTTCATGGGCGTTTGTCTTGCTGTCTCAAAATAAATAAATAAATAGACACAGACCAAATCTCCTCTCTAGGAGTCTGCAAACACTTTTTATAAAGAGCTAGATGGTAAATCTCCTTTAGGTTTTACAGGCCAAGTTGCAAAATTGAATGTATTAAGTATATATCCAGATGACAAGAGAGAAACAAATTTCCATAAGATTTCATAAACAAAAACTAAGCATGATATTTTGCAATACAGGAACACTAATGGAAAGAATGGTAGTATTTGGGGGATTACATTTGCTTAGTTGGGGTTCAAAGTTACTATTTCCTGTCATCAAAATTGATTGCAAGTGTTCATCTATTACTGCCGACCTGTAATAAGATTTTACATATTTTACCTCTGAAAATTTTTTTGTCACGCAGGTGAATACTAGCAAATACTGACCCCTGAAGATTTGGTATTAATTGAGAGTATTTACCACTTGGGAGACTTTTATCGAATTCTGCTAGGTTCTCCTCTTGATATCTGCCTTTTCAGTTCAGTTCAGTCGCTCAGTCGTGTCCGACTCTCCGCGACCACATGAATCACAGCACGCCAGGCCTCCCTGTCCATCACCAACTCCCGGAGTACACTCAAACTCATGTCCACAGAGACAGTGATGCCATCCAGCCATCTCATTCTCCATCATCCCCTTCTCCTCCCGCCCCCAACCCTTCCCAGCATCAGAGTCTTTTCCAGTGAGTCAACTCGTCGCATGAGGTGGCCAAAGTATTGCAGTTTCAGCTTTAGCATCAGTCCCTCCAATGAACACCCAGGATTGATCTCCTTTAGAATGGACTGGTTGGATCTCCTTGCAGTATAAGGGACTCTCAAGAGTCTTCTCCAACACCACAGTTCAAAAGCATCAATTCTTCGGTGATCAGCCTTCTTCACAGTCCACCTCTCACATCCATACATGACCACTGGAAAAACCATAGTCTTGACTAGACGGACCTTGGTTGTCAAAGTAATGTCTCTGCTTTTTAATATACTATCAAGGTTGGTCATAACTTTCCTTCCAAGGAGCAAGCGTCTTTTAATTTCATGGCTGCAATCAGCATCTGCAGTGATTTTGGAGCATGTCATTACAATGCAGATTATCACTTCCAATCAAAAGTTAGGTGGAAGCCCATCGATTTCTCAGGTAAATGGATTTTGCAATAAGGACATTTCCTTTGCACTTTCATTGCAGTCCAAAAAAATATTGTTACAACTGTAGTTTCAGCTCAGAATGTATACTCACACAAATTTGTATGGGAATAGAGTTTGCACCTCTTTTTCTTTTTTTGTTTTTAAAATTTATTTATCTTTAATTGAAGGATAATTGCTTGACAGAATTGTGTTGGTTTCTGCTAAACATCAGCATGAATCAGCCATAGGTATATATATGTCCCCTCCCTCTGGAACCTCCCTCCTGCATCCCTCCCCATCCCACCCCTCCCCTCCAGGTTGTTACAGAGCCCCTGTTTGAGTTTCCTGAGACATACAGCAAATTTGCATTGGTTGTTATTTTACTTATGGTAATGCAAGTTTCTATGTTGCTGCTGCTGCTGTCTCTCTATACATCTCACCCTCTCCTTCTTCCCCCCCAACTTCGACTGTGTCCATAATTTTTGACAGCACAGGAGGTACATAAGGCAACTTTTCTTTACTTGTGATTTAAACATTAGCTGTTGTCTAATTTGCTTTACTACAGTGTAAATTTTACACACAAGCTCTATATTTCCTTAGAGTTTTAGGTCGATTTCACTAAGAAGCATTTAAATCTGTAACCAAAACTAATTTTCAAATTCAACCCATGGTTAATAATAGTGATTATCATAGAAAAAAATTCAATTCAGCCCTGAGCTAAAAAAAATAATAAAAGAACATTAACACTTTACAATTGCTAACCTATTGAATTGCTATGCAGTTGAGAAAGTTAGGATATTCAGTTTTTATTCTGACAAAAACTCATGAAAGTAATAAGGGATAAGTCCAAATGAGGGTCACTGCTGACTTACCGGTTCAATAACACATGATAGATTCCAATATTTTTTTGCAAAGTCCCTGCTGTTGAATAACAAAATGACAAATAATTCACATTAAAGGGTTTGTATTTTCAGAAGTTTTGCAAATTTGTCCAACTAAGCCTTGTTTTGCTCCACAAGTGTTTTTACCATCATCTACTGTAAAGCAGCTTAACAATTTGCGTTCAGATTGGACTGAATTTGTGTTTTCTGAACCTCTTTGAAAATGTCCCTGCTCCACACACACACTAGGTACAGTGTAACTCAGGTGCTTCAAACTCAGGATTGGTTTCTCAAATAAGCAACACCTATAAAGCAACCCCATTAGGCTTATCAAAGGCCAAAGAATATCACTTGAAAACATTGGCCCTATTTTACTTAGCTGTTCATGTTGCTCACAATGTCCTCAGCTCTTCAAGAAAGTTATAGTTGTATGACCAATAGTCTTAAACTAGTTTATTTTCAGGTACTGCAGTGAGTCAATCTAATTAACTCACCGTTAGTAAATGACTCTTCATGTTTGTCCAACGCTTGGAGACTTCCTTTAGTTGCAGCCTCATTTTTATTTTTGTGAAGAAATTGTGCTCTGATGAGCTATTCCATTTTAAAATTTCTATTTTTTTTCTGACTTGTCTTCCTGTAAGTTGGGAATGCTGTGGTGAGTGCTTAGTCTCATAAAATCAACACTTGATTCTTTTTAGCCCAGTTGGTGTTGTATAATAAACACAATGCTTTGCCATCTAATTGGATAACAAAATAATTGACACTTTAATATGCTTTAAAAATAAAATATGAAGTCCACTCTTCTTTCTTTTAATGTGATGGGTATGTACCAATAATAAAAGCAAATATAATGTCACAGTACATGGCACTGGGACAAATGTCTAGTTGCAACTGAGTTGGTTACATTTTGAGTGCACGAGGCAGCTTTCCAAAGTGGGTATCTGAGACATTCTGTCTCTGTCTCAGTTATCCAGCTCTGCATATTTTTCACTTTTAAAATTTTCCTTTAGTTCTTCTTTATCTTCTATTTCTTTGCTGGAGATTTTCCTTTTTTAAAAAATGTATGTTGATCATGTTGATGACTGGTCCTTGAAATATTTTTAGGATGACTCCTTTAATCTCCTTGTCAGATAATATCCTTGTCATCTTGGTCTTGGCATCTATTTGTCTTTTCTAATTCAGGTGGAGATTTTCCCATTTTTTGGAAAGAGGAGTGATTTTCAACTGAAATCGGGACATTCTGGGTATTATGTTATGAGACTGAGTCTTTTAAAAAATTTTTCTTTACTTAGTAATTTTTGGCTACTCTGGGTTTTCGTTGCTGCTCAGGAGTTTTCTCTCGTTGCAGTGAGCAGGGTTACTTTCTAGGTGTGGAACACAGGTTCTAGAGCACATGGGCTCAGCAGTTTCAGTTCTCAGGCTCTAGAGTGTGGGCTCAGTAGTTCTGGTGCTTGGGCTTAGTTGCTGTGCAGGATGTGAGATCTTCCTGGGTCGAACCAGCATCCCCTGCAAGCAAGGACGACTCTTAACCACTGGACCACCAGGGAAGGCTGAGACTGTCTTTTGGCATCTTTGCATTTTAATTGGCCTCCTGACACCACGCCAGTAGTGCCACCTCCTTAGTGCCAGGTGATGAGGCAGGAAGTGTGAAGTCTGTGTTCCCACTGACCTGCCAATGTCAAGACCCAAATGAAATTCACGTTCACCGTTATTTCTTTAATTTCTAAAAATTGATCAAAGGAAATAATACAGTTTTCAAGAGTAATAGGCTAGTTGTACCGGAGTTATTCCAGGCTTTCACAGTGGATTTATCAGAAGTCTTTCCAAGCTTTGTGGAAATTTCAGAGAACTAATTGTGCTGCCAGGAACCACACTGGACCGACTGTAGACAGGCGGGGCACACTGACCTTGGGATGAGTCACAATCATCTTTCTGAAGCAAAGGACCTGTTCCAAAGCAAAAGGAGAGAGAAACAAGAACTGATTTTAATTTTAATTCTTTCAAGAGACATGAAAGTTAGGACTTCAATATGGTAGAAATTTGTTAAAGGACATAAACTTGGACCTAGATGCAAGTATATCCAACTACATAAAACAAACAAAAAAACTTGCATTGTAAACCAAAACATAAAAAGTACTTGACAGTGTTACCAGTGCAAGTCTTTTGTAGGAGGGCATATCTGTCCTTTGACTATTCTCCTCCAACTGTCTTGTAAAGTGAATGGATATTTTTAAAATGAGAAAGATACAATAATCTGTGCATTTAAAATCCACACACAGTGTGTAGTTTGTGTAAAGAAATGCTCAGGTCTCACAGAAAGTAAGAGAGAGGAGATGATGAGGCCTGATCTGAGGTATGCTGGTCCCATTGGTAACAGACAGGCCTGGGTAGCAGACAGTGCATTACACTCCTCCACATCACTGCACTATTTATAAGTCTTTTATTTTTAAGTTAAAATGCTATATGTTCATTTTTTACATTTACACAATAGAACTGAGTAAAGTTGGGGAGCCCAGCCTGGGACTCTGAGATGACCTAGAGGGGTGAGATAGGAGAGGAGAGGGAGGGGATATATATTACGACTGATTTGCATTGTTGTATGGCAGAAACCAGTGTAACATTGTGTATCAATTATCCTCCAGCTAAAGGAAAGTGTGTAAAGTAGTGAAATTTTGCTTCTCAAGCACACAATCCATTGTCCCCCCTTTACCCATGGAATAGTCTAAAATAAGGCTTCCCCTGTGGCTCACCTGGTAAAGAATCTGCTGGCAACGCGGGAGACCTGGGTTTGATCCCTGGGTTGGGAAGATTCCTGGAGAAGGGAAAGGATACCCACTCCAGTATTCGGGCCTGGAGAATTCCGTGTGCTGTATAGTCCAGGGGGTTTTAAAGAGTCAGACATGACTGAGTGACTGTCACTCACTTTAGTCTAAAATAAACATCTTAAAATCTTTTAGCAGGATAGCCATTTTTATCAAATAAAAATTTAAGTTGACCACTCAACATGTGAAAGATAAATTGGGGAGATCTAGTGACCCCTCCAGGCTTCCCACATAGCGCTAGTGGTAAAAGAATCTGCCTGTCAATGCAGGGAGAATCTTCCCTGGGGGAAGATCCCCTAGAGAAAGGCATGGTAACCCACTCCAGTATTCTTGCCTCGAGGACCCCCATGGACAGAGGCACCTGACATGCTACAGTCCATAGGATTGCAAAGAGTCGGATACAACTGAAGCTATTTAGCATGCACAGTGACCCCTCCACTCCCTCTGGATAGTGTCAGAAAGACCTTGGGGAACATAGTGCTCATTCATCCAATTAGTATGAATTAATTACAGGCTGTGTGCTATGTGACAGAGATACACAGAGAACATTGTGTACAGTACCTTCTAGCAGAGAGACACATAAGCAAACAAACAGCTACACGCATATATTTCAGCTGGTGAAAGCACTCAGGGCAGAAATAAACCTGGGTGAATGAGACAGGGTGAGATGGTCTGGGCAGTGGCAGCACATGGGGAGCTTCTTCAGGGAGGGCCTCTCTTGCAGTGATGTTTGAGCAAAGACCGAGAGGGTTGGGGCAGCAATTCCACAGACATCTGGGGAGAAGTGTCTCAGGTGGAAAACACAAGTGCAGAAGCTCTGGTGGGAAAGTTCTCTGCATTTAAGGGATGCAAAAGGACAGGCCTGGTGAAGGCGAATTCTAAGAGGAAGCCCAGGCACATGGTGGTGGGCATGAAAGCCACTTGAAGGCCTTGGCCTCTATTCCTACCGAGTTGGGAGCCAGAGGAAAGCTTTGAGTTGAAGAGAAATATAATGCCTCTTATATCCTGAAGTGAACCATCTGGCCAAGGGAGCCGTGGAGGAGGCACTGAAAAGGGGGTAGATTCCATAGTATGCGCCACCAGCCTGGATGTGAGGGTAACAAGGAAGAGAAGAATCTGGGAGGAATCCAAGGTTTGGGTGTTTCCAAAGTGCTGGTTGATGATAAGAGCTGGTTGGTGCATAGTTCACAAGAGCAGGGCCCAGCACTGAAGACACACACACGCACACACACACATCACTTTATATATGTCTGTCTCTAACTCTCACTCACTCTCTGATTAATACAAAATGCTTAAAAGAAAAGAAGCATGCCACAAGTAAGTCAACAAGTGAGCAGTAGTGACCGTTTTGTTATTTTTACTTTGTATATGATACTGTGGACCTTGTTACTTTCTGTACTCATTTGATGCATTAGCCTTTATTCCTAATCGAGAGAACTAAGTTTGAACTACACAGTTTTCTCTAATTTTCATCCAATCAGAGAAAAAGAACTCTAGCTCAATGTCTATCTCACTGAGATAAATTTAAATGGGAAAAAGTACTAAACAGTAGAACACTCCACTTGAAGTAGCTTAAACAGTAAGGGCACGTGATATTTCTCATTACAAGGAATTTGGGAACAGGCAGTTACAGGAGGGTTCATCATTGGCTTGACCTTGTTAGCAGATGAAACTTGGGTCTGCTTGCATGTGTATAATCAAGCTAATCTACAAATACGGCCTGTGGTAAAGGAAAGAATAGCAATTATTGCAAGGCACCCAAAATGGGGCCAAGTAAGGAGAATGGGCAGCTCACCCACAAAAGACCCAAGATCCTCAAAATCTTTCAGGGAAAGGTTTCTAAAGGTAAGGTAAGGGAGAAGGCAAGGGATATGTGGATTGTGGACTTCTTCTGATGGGTTGGTGGTGTAACAAGGAGGTATTTTGGGAGTTAACATAATCAGCTTTCTGATTCCAAGCCATCTGGGGTCTATGTGCTTGTATTCAGCATACAGCTAACTCTTTCTATCTGATGGAGGTTTTAGTATCTGCAAAACAACTCAAGAATATGACTCATAAGGTTATCAGCTGATTTTTCAGTAGAAATTCTGTACTTCAAAAGTGAGTTGCAGGATATATTTAAAGTGATGAAGGGAAAACCTACAACCAAGAATACTCTACCAGCAAGGCTCTCATTCAGATTCAACAGAGAAATCAAAAGTTTTTCAGACAAGCAAAAACAGAGAATTCAGCACCACCAAGCCAGGTTTGCAACAAATGCTAAAGGAACTTCTCCAGGTGGGAAACACAAGAGAAGGGAACTAAAGAGGAAGGGAAGAAACAAGGCCTACAAAGCAAACCCACAGCAATGAACAAAATGGCAACAGGAATACACTGATTGATAACTGCCTTATGTGCAAATGGATTAAATCCTCCAACCAAAAGATGCAGGCTGGCTGAATGGATCTATAAACAGGAACCATATATATGCTGTCTACAAGAGAGCCACTTCATATCTAGGGACATATACAGACTGAAAATGAGGGAATGGAGAGAGATATTCCATAGAAATGGAAATCAAAACAAAGTTGGAGTGCTCGCATGCGTGCTCAGTCATGACCAATTTATTGCAACCCATGGACTCTAGCCTGCCAGGCTCATCTGTCCCTGGGATTCTGTAGGCATAATACTGGAGTGGGTTGTCACTTCCTTCTCCAGGAGATCTTCCCAACTCAGGGACTGAACCCACATTTCCTGTGTCTCCTGCATTGGTGGGCAGATTCTTCACCATTGCACCAACTGCGATACTCATATCAGACAAAAGAGGGGTGGGATGGGGTGGGAGATGGGAGGGAAGTTCAAAAGGGAGAGGATATATATATATATCTATTTATACCTAGAGCTGATTCTTGTTGAGGTCTGAGAAAATTCTGTAAAGCAATTATCTTTCAATTAAAAAATAAGTTAAAAAAAGAAACAAAAAACAGACTTCAAAGTAAAGACCATCCAAAGGCACTACATAATCATCAAGGAATGAGTCCAAGAAGACATACCAATTATAAATATATATGCACCCAAAATAGGAGCCCCTCAGTATATAAAGCAAATGCTAACAGTTGATGTGAAGAACTGACCCATTTGAAAAGACCCGGATGCTGGGCAAGATTGAAGGCAGGAGGAGAAGGGGACGACAGAGGATGAGATGGTTGGATGGCATCACTGACACCTAACACCTAACAGAAGCAGAAGATATTAAGAAGAGGTGGCAAGAATACACAGAAGAACTGTACAAAAAAGATCTTCACGACGAAGATAATCATGATGGCGTGATCACTCACCTGGAACCAGACATCTTGGAATGTGAAGTCAAGTGGGCCTTGGAGAGCATCACGACGAACAAAGCTAGTGGAGGGGATGGAATTCCAGTTGAGCTATTTCAAATCCTGAAAGATGATGCTGTTAAAGTGCTGCACTCAATATGCCAGCAAATTTGGAAAACTCAGCAATGGCCATGGGACTGGAAAAGGTCAGTCTTCATTCCAATCCCAAAGAAAGGGAATGGCAAAGAATGCTCAAACTACCGCACAATTGCACTCATCTCACACGCTAGTAAAGTCATGCTCAAAATTCTCCAAGCTAGGCTTCAGCAATATGTGAATAGTGAACTTCCAGATGTTCAAGCAGGTTTTAGAAAAGGCAGAGGCACCAGAGATCAAATTGCCAACATCCGCTGGATTATGGAGAAAGCAAGAGAGTTCCAGAAAAACATCTATTTCTGCTTCATTGACTATGCCAAGGCATTTGACTGTGTGGATCACAATAAAATGTGGAAAATTCTGAAAGAAATGGGAATACCAGACCACTTGACCTGCCTCTTGAGAAACCTGTATGCAGGTCAGGAAGCAACAGTTAGAACTGGACATGGAACAACAGACTGGTTCCAAATAGGAAAAGGAGTACATCAAGGTTGTATATTGTCACCCTGCTTGTTTAACTTATATGCAGAGTACATCACGAGGAACGCTGGGCTGGAAGAAGCACAAGCTGGAATCAAGATTGCTGGGAGAAATATCAATAACCTCAGATATGCAAATGACACCACCCTTATGGCAGAAAGTGAAGAGGAACGCAAAGGCCTCTTGATGGAAGTGAAAGAGGAGAGTGAAAAGGTTGACTTGAAGCTCAACATCCAGAAAACGAAGATCATGGCATCTGGTCCCATCACTTCATGGGAAATAGATGGGGAAACAGTGGAAACAGTGTCAGACTTTATTTTTTTGGGCTCCAAAATCACTGCAGATGCTGATTGCAGCCATGAAATTAAAAGACGCTTACTCCTTGGAAGGAAAGTTATGACCAGCCTAGATAGCATATTAAAAAGCAGAGACATTACTTTGCCAACCAAGGTCCATCTAGTCAAGGCTATGGTTTTTCTCGTGGTCATGTCTGGATGTGAGAGTTGGACTGTGAAGAAAGCTGATTGCCGAAGAATTGATGCTTTTGAACCGTGGTGCTGGAGAAGACTCTTGAGAGTCCCTTGGACTGCAAGGAGATCCAACCAGTCCGTTCTAGAGGAGATCAATCCTGGGTGTTCATTGGAAGGACTGATGCTAAAGCTGAAACTCCAATACTTTGGCCACCTCATGCGACGAGTTGACTCACTGGAAAAGAGTCTGATGCTGGGAGCGATTGGGGTAGGAGGAGACGGGGACGACAGAGAATGAGGTGGCTGGATGGCATCACCGACTTCGATGGACATGAGTTTGAGTGAACTTCGGGAGTTGGTGATGGACAGGGAGGCCTGGCGTGCTGTGGTTCATGGGGTCGCTAGGAGTCGGACCCGACTGAGCGACTGAAATGAACTGAACTGAACTGATCTGAACTGATCAATAAGTTAATTTGGACAGCACTTAATTGAAAATATTTTGCTTTTCCTAGATATGCACTTTGTCTGAGAAATGTGCTATTGATAAGATCATTGATGCAGGCCCTCGACTCTCTGGATCACTAGATTACAATGTAGTCCATAGTAAGTGGTTAGTAGAAATGGTCTTCTGTCAACATAAAAACTTATTTTAAGCCATCAACAATTAGTAGCAATTATTTATCAATTAGATAAGAATAGTAATATTTCCTCAGGAAAGTGTGGTATTGTTTAAAATGTGACCTTTGTCCATTGTTTTCCAGTGTGGCTGTAATTAGTCACATAGACTAGAAATTTATGTGAATGAATCATAAGAGAAATTTTGCAGTTCTGAGCATTTGAGGGAAACCAAGATTTTGAAAGCTCTGACAATAATGTTTTTCTTCTGTCTTTTTTTCACATACCATTAAGTTGTAAGAATCTTTATCTTTATGGAAAATCAAGAATAAAGTTTTTATTTTATTTTTTTAACTGCTAATGTTTACTGTTTCATCTAAAACAAGATACTTTTGCTTCTGTAGGTTTCTATAACACAGGATTTGTTTATCTGGATGTACCAAGAGCTGATGACAGTTGTATAGCAGGTGAGTATGTGGTAATATTTCTCAATGTTTTTTGAATGGCTGCTAGGTGCTGGGCACTGTGTATCACCCTAATAAGTTAGACACACGTCATCCTGGGATCTTTGTGTTAGAATTTCTCAAAGAAAACCATTTCTTCCTCATTACGTTACAGCACATTGTGGTGATTTTTGTTAAATTCCTTCTTTTTAGTTTTATCTTATGGTGGTGTAGACACTGTGTTAAAATAGAAATCCAAGGTAAATTTCTGAAAATCCTAAATCAAATCTGTCTTTATACATGTATGTCACCTTTTAAACCTTGTTCACTGCGTCAGTTTCTCCATGTATTCAGTAACATCACAGAATTGCATGTTGTTCATTTTTACCAGACATATCTGTGTCTTATTTTTTCATGTAATGACCGTCCTTTTTGGCTTATCTCTTCCTCCCTTCTTCACTCCCTCCCCAAGTCAAATCAGTATTAAGACCCTTGTATTAATATGAGGAAGTTTGGGGCTTCCCAAGTGGCTCAGTGGTAAAAAATCCTCCTGCCAGTGCAAGAGACACAGGTTTGATTGGAGAAGGAAATGGTAACCTGCTCCAGTATTCTTGCCTGGGAAATCCCGTGGACAGAGGAGCCTGGTGGGCTACAGTCTGTGGGGTTGCAAAAGAGACACCACTTGGCAACAAACAAACGAACAAGAACAACAGTGGTTTCAGTTTACTAAACCATGACTCTGTTGCTGGTTATTTAGATCATTTCCTTACTTATTTATTATTGTGATGTGGTTAATATCTTTGAACACAGTAGAGCTTTTTTTCTATAGGTTAGATTTCTTCCCAATTTGTAGAAGCACTTGTTACATTAAGGTTATGTGTTGTAAGTGTGTTTTCCATCATACCTTTTCGCTTGTTTGTGATACCACTATTGAGTGATAGGGCTTATTACAGAAATACTCCCTCATATCAGGTGTGTCCTGACCTTTATGTTTTATTTGTGTTTATATGTGTTTATGTGTGTTTATGCCCAGGCCTTCCTTATCCTTTATTTTTTAAAAAATAATTTTCTTTGCTATTTCCAGGTATTTTTCTTTATTTTTATTAATGTCTTTTTGAGTAGGTAATAATCAGGATTATAAAATACTAAACTTACAACAGAGTATAAAACCATCTGCTTCCGATGCCTGCCCTGAGTTACTCAATTTCTCTCTTGGCCACTACTGCTAAGTTGCCTATATACTCTCTCACAAACATACTGTGCACAAATATATATATATCCTTTTTTGTGTGATTTTATTCTTACACAGATGGTGTATCCAACGCATGCTTTGCTTTTTTAACTTAATATATATTGAAGACTATTCTGTATCTCTTTATGTAGAGATAAAGAATTTCTCATTCTTTTTGCCCAAATGTAAATTGCATATTTCTAACCTCTTAATGCCTTGGTTTCTTCATCTCTAAGATAAGGTATAGTTTTTAACAACTCTTGATATTAAGAGGATTAAGTGAAATTATATCTATAAAGCAGCTAGTAGTGTAGTCTGGTGTTTAGTAAGCATTCAGTAAATTTTGACACTTCTTTTTCACATAGTTGATAGTGTAGTAAAAGAACTAATTCTATTAAAGGATGGGATTGCTGAAATATTGCTAAAAAGAAACCTTTGATCCTTGACAGTTCTTGGGTGATTAGAAATATGGGTAGCAGCAAATCAGAAAATGCTGTGAGACAGAGCTGTAACTGGGACAGCCTACCCTGATGTGTGCATTGTGGCTCTTCACAGCGTCTTCATTCTGCTCACTTGTGTTTTGTCTTACAGCTCTCTGTTGGAAATGCTTTCAGGTTTTGGGTGCAGGGAGGTAGTGTTAGGGTCAGAGGACACAGGGACACCAAGTCCTCTTGTGATCTAGGCACACATCTTCCCAGAATTCTTTTAAGGGAAGTGTGCCCACAGGGGAGACTGGCAAAGGCAAGCGTAGTGCCTCCTCATTATGGTTGGGAAGAGCAGCCTAGTACATTGGAGTAGGGCATCTGGCCCAAAGAGATGGGGAGAAGTGAGTACCAACTGCCAGGTGGAGAGTAGTGACTGGGCAGCCTCTTGTGCGGACAAAGGTTTTGACCCTCTTCCCATTAAGGAGGATACAGAATAGAAAGCCCCAGACAGCAAATTACATCAGTGATAAACGTGGCAGTGACACATATGGGTTTCCCCTTTTGTCAGGATGGAGCGGGGATGATGGGATGAAGGGCAGCGAGTTGATACTTTTTGTCCCCCTGGTTTTGTGTAGCATGGCAGCTTGCAGCCCTTGTTTCTCTGCTTCAGACCAGGGATCCTGCTGCCTAAGACCGATCAAAAACATACCCTTGGCAGGCTTCCCCATTCTGAAGCAACTACAGTCCCCCTGCCTTTCTACTGAGTCCACGCCTGTAAGCACTTCTCTGCCTGAGTAAAGCTGAGCGGTCCCTGGGGGTGAAATTACTTTTATGGATTTATGCTCTGCCATCAGAGTCCACTATGTGTAGACAGCATTCTGTATAGGACCTTTACTTTGGGAGTTTTAGAAAAACTTGCAGTGGAGTTGATAAAATGAATCAAAGGCTGAATTCATTTCCTAAGTTGGAGGTCTCTTTTTGAATAGATATTTGAATTAAACTTTCTTCTTTTACAAAATTAAATTGCTGAGAAATGTCTGTTTTGTTTATTTTAGTTCCTCCTCTTGAAGGTTTTGTAATGAATCGAGTGCAAGGTGATTATTTTGAAACTCTGCTTTATAAGATATTTGTGTCAATAGATGAGCATACTAATGTTGCAGAGGGAAGTGTGACAGCATCTTAGGAAAGAATTTAGCCTCAAGATTATAAAATAAGTTTGTGTAAAGTAGATAAAATTATTTAATGATATAACTAAAATATTTTAAAAATCCGTTCATGGTTGGATCTTAGACCCTTAATATACTTAAGTCACTATTCTTAAGTTACTTCCTGCATATGTATATAGTTGTGATTTGGTTGAATAACTTTATATGATGACTTTAAAGTAAAAGCATTGTAAACGATTGATCTAGAATTTTTTCATTTTAAATGAGAAAATTAAAACTAAGTAATTCTAATTAAAGTAGCTCAAGTAATTATAATTCACACTAAGTTGTTAGGGTCACTACCTGGATTTGTACTACTCTGAATGTCTTCAAGATATGGAAAGAAGAAAATTCTGCTTACCAAATTTATTTAGTATTTCCATGATTAATAATTTAACTTTTGCTCATGATGGATAGGTTATCTATAACTGTTTATGATGATATACTGATAATTCTTAGGGTGTGAAATAATTTTTAATTTTATTGTCCAGCTTGCAAATGTTCTTGAGATAGACCTGTCTCTGGTTAAGGTATGTAATTTTCCTACTCTTTTTCACTCATGTTACGAGCACTGAATGGATTATAGATCTTTGTCGTGATACTGAGAAGCGGAAGCAGTGAGATGCTTACAGAGTCAGAGGAAGCAGAGCAGAGCAAGATCAGAACCCTGAAGCAGTATCCCACCCCAGGGAGTGAAAGCTGTCCTCACCTGTCTGTGCTCAGCAGGGAGCAGCCTGACCAGTGCCTTGTAATGAAGTCACAGTGTCTTGCGGTGATGTCAGTTAAAGCACCAACTCCCGCTTCTTGAGGGGTGGATCTAGGGAGGGCCAAGCCAGAGGGTTGGAGGCTTTCCCTCTCCTGCGTATGTGGAGATCTTAGGGGAAGACCAGGCCTACTGAAAATGGTTTTTTTCTGGCTATGGGATGAAAATATTTGAGGATCTCTATAAATGTAGTCCATAATAATGTTTTCTGGCTACAGACATTCTGACGTCTGGTTTATTTCAGATACTCGTTTCCTTTATATTCCTTTTAGAATGCTGTGTCAGTGTACTGCCGATTGGGGTTTGCCCACAAGAAAGGCCAAGTAATAAATTTGGACCAGCTTCATTCATCGTGGAAGAACGTTCCATCCGTAAACAGATTAAAGTCACTCATTTATTTAGTATGAGAGTTTTTTGTTTTGGGGAAAAAATACAGTTTTATGTACAAAATTTTATGTATTCAGCAGATTGAACCCTATATATTAGTGATGTTTAATCTTGTGTGTGTTGGGATTTTTTTTTAGAATCTGTTGAAAACTATGACACTTTCCCTAGAGAAAAGCTCATACTATATGTTACATACAAATTTAAAATGTTCTCAGATTCTCTAAAGCCTGTCCATGGGTTTAGTTAAGAACCTTCGCTGTGGGTGCAGAATATTTTAGGGCTCCGTCTCAGTTTGGGGCCGGAATGTAAGAGTGGATTTAGGTGAATGTTTGTAACCTCAGTACTGACTTCAGTGGCTGTTTTTGTATACGGTCATCTATGTGGTTTTTCAAAAGTGACTGTTTTCTTCATCAACAGGAGTACTTTAGATCCACAGAAGATGCTCCTGTCGTGGGATGGCGGGGCAAGTAGGAGCCCTGTACAGGAAGCTTCATCGGCTACTGACACGGATACAAACAGTCAAGAAGACTCAGGTTAGTGGTGGCTCAGCTTGAGCCTGTCTGTAAATAAGCCGTGTGTCTGCACATACACTCATAAAGCTAACTCTCCAGGCTTACGGTTAATTTGTGATTTGGGCTGGATTTTCTTCACTCAGTATGTATCTTTGAGTACTTACCCATATGCTGCTAGATCTCAGGGGCGTAAAATTGATAGGAAATACAATAGTTTTCTTCTAAAAACTGAATCTGGAGAGTGTAAGAGCCACCGCAGCGTGAGAGGCACTGTGGTGTTTGTGGGGAGCAAAGAGGAAGAGCCCTCCTTCTGCCCAGAGGGGTGTAGGCAGCCTTCGTGGAGAAGATGGTGTTGGGGCCGAGAACAACCAAGAGAGCGCCAGCTGGCGCGTGCAGGAAGACTACCGCAGGAAGGCCTCTAGGTACAGAGGGGACAGAGCATAGAGGACGAGGGGCTTGCACGTGGTTGTGTGGGGAGAGGAGAAGGCACAGTCAAGTGGCTGCTGTTCCTGCCCTCGGTAGTTCTGTTCCCTGGACCCGGCGACTTGTCCACAGAGGTTAAGCTAGGTAGTCATTTTGATCTGACAGTGATCAAGTCGTGGTTTATTATTGACTTTCAGAAAGTTTACTGCACAAGTGAATGGCTTAAAAAAATTGTTTTTTTCTTTCTCTATGTTGGAAATAAGGTAGAATTGGGACCGCTTATGACTTACAGTATTGCCTATATTATGTACTTTTAATTATTAAATAAAGTTGAAATGGAATACTTTCTCACTGCAAATGATAAGTAATGAACAGTTTTCATTTACTTGATTTTTAAACTATGATTTTTATCCCCCCAGCAGACACAGCCAGTATAAACAGTTTGAATCTGTCTACAGGATACACAAAGCGTATCGCGTTCCTATTTGACTCAACACTTACTGCCTTTTTAATGATGGGAAACCTTTCACCAGTAAGTCAAATTGTTAATTAAATATAAAAAGGTTTAACAGTTCGGTACATAATAACTCAGTGTTGTTAAATCTTTTTTTTAAGTATTAAATTTATTCCTGAAAATGCAGCCAGCTTTGTTTTATATTCTTTAGAGGAATGTGGCAGCTTTTTAGTGAGGGCTGCTTTTGTAATTAGAAAAATCAACTCTTTATGCACACTTGAGGTTAAACATATTGGAAAGCATAGTATAAAGATAAGATGCTTAGCATTCAGAGGAAAGCTAGAACTTATTAATAATAGGCTCAAATAAGGTACATTTCAGTTTTGTTTTTGTTTCTCTATTTCAGAATTTGAAAAGCCATGCAGTCACAATGTTTGAAGTTGGCAAACTCTCAGATGAGTCTCTGGACAGCTTTCTTATTGAACTAGAAAAGGTAAATCTAGATAGCTTATGGGATGTCAGGGTGTTTGGACTCTTTTCTTTCTTGATAAAACATCAGTTGTTGGTTGTGTAGATTTTTGGTATATTCTTGCTCATTCCTAC
Source organism: Moschus berezovskii (assembly GCF_049115385.1). NCBI lineage: Eukaryota > Metazoa > Chordata > Mammalia > Artiodactyla > Moschidae > Moschus > Moschus berezovskii. Next base: position 67,467,599 of record NC_142475.1, on the reverse strand, counting down.
CTCATTCCCACCCTAAAACTGTGGCAGTCATTTAGGTTTAAACATATCGAGTGGATGAATGAATTTTGTGATTTTAAAAGAGTCATTTACCTCATCTAAGCTCTTAGGATAATTTGACTTAATGAGGAAATGGGGTACAGAAATCTTAAAGTCTATGTGCAGTTTTTACGCACTTTTCTAAAATAGCCTTTATTTATTTATTTTTTTCTTTTCATCATGACTTAAAAAATATACTCTTAAGCAATTTTTATTTGAAAGTTTTGTTCCACTTAATCTGGAACAATGTCCCTGGGTATCGTATTTATGTCCACTCTCACTGTCCCTTTTAGCATCTTGAAGACTTCAGCCATATTTGTTTTTAACCATCTTCCCCCCCCTCCCCCCCCCACCATGAGTACAGCCTAGTTTTCCTTCATTCTAAATCTTGATCACCTTTTTGGTGTGTTTCATTCCCTGAGTATTTTATTCTGCCCTCTGTGCTTCTGTAAGCAAGTGGTTTGTGTGCCTAATCTGTTGTTTGATGAATCATTTCGGTACCTTCCTTGCTCTAGTGATGAACTCATGTATGTTTAGAGAATGTTTGGTAATTTTGTACTTCCTTTATATCTCAAAATAAATAAATAAATAAACCACCATAACATTTTTTCCTTCCCACCTTCTCCATAGGATTTTTACTTTTTTAGTGCCTGAGATGATCCTTGTTATGAATTTGTCTCCTTCACTTTTATCTTTATATTTTCACTGTTTCCTCAATGTTTTTAATATCTTGTTTAGCCCCATTTCTTATTGTGTATCATCTTTTCCAATAAATTTTTTATATTCCAGCACATTTTAACATGCTTTCCAGCTTTTTATTTTTCTCACCTCAGCTGGTCTTTTATCAAGTAGAGCAAATTGGAAGATCTCTTTTACGTTTTATATATCTGTTTTCTTTTTTACCACATAGACATTCTTGGAAAAGCCCTTTAGTCTGAAATTTAGTTTTTAAAACTAGTTCCTTAGCTATTTTTTAAAAAGCTTCATCTTGATCAAACTTAATTGGCTGATCTTGTTAATGTAATCCAAATATAATTAGTTATTTCCCCCTGTAGACCTGGCCTTCTGTTTTCTCTGCTGCTTCTGGAATGTGTGTGCTTTTACATATTAAATGGGTGACTGACTCAGTGTCAGAAGCGCATGCATTAAAATGTAAACCCGGTGAAGGCAGGAGTTCTGTCCACTCTTCTGTCCTTACATCCTAAAGAGGTCATAGCACAGAACCAGGGACTCAGGGAATCCTTGTTGAGTGATTTGAAGCTGTATGTTCAGCAGTACTGAACAGCTGTATTGAGTCACATACTCTGTTGTCCCTTGCAGAGTTGTGAACAGGGTGATAAAATAGCGGCACCATTGGTGACCATGGATTAGACTACTTGTCTAGACAAAGCAGAATATACAGATCTTAGAGTTTTTTGAGCACCCTGTTTGAATCATATATGGAACATATAATGTTATAATTTGACATGACTTTGTTGCTGAAGTTGTTAGTTTTACTTTTTGGGGTAATTTCTGTCACCTTCCAAAGTATAATCGAATGGAAGCTCAACCAAGATTGAGGTTAATATGTGTTTCAGTATTGCCTGGGCAAATTTCTGACTGGCTGATTTTTCAGTTCAGTTCAGTTGCTCAGTTGTGACTGACTCTTTGTGACCCCGTGGCCTGTAGCATGCCAGGCTTCCCTGTTCATCACCAACTCTTGAAGCCTGCTCAAACGCATGCCCATTGAGTCGGTGATGCCATCCAACCATCTCATCCTCTGTCGTCCCCTTCTCCTCCTGCCTTCAATCTTTCCCAGCATCAGGGTTTTTTCCAGTGAGCCAGCTATTCACATCAGGTGGCCAAAGTATTGATGTTTCAGCTTCAGCATCAGTCCTTCCAATGAATGTTCAGGATTGATTTCCTTTAGGATGGACTGGTTGGATCTCCTTGCAGTCCAAGGGACTCTCAAGAATCTTCTCCAGCACCACAGTTCAAAAGCAGCAATTCTTTGGTGCTTGGCTTTCTTTATAGCCCAACTCTCACGTCCGTACATGACTGCTGGAAAAGCCATAGCTTTGACTACACGGACCTTTGTTGGCAAAGTAATGTCTCTACTTTTCAATGTGCTGTCTAGGTTGGGCATAGCTTTTTTTCCATGGAGCAAGCAGAAAACTAATTTCACAGTATGAAAAGACTGATTTTTAATAATGTCTAAATGTTTCGACTTTATGGTTATAAACCAGCATGAATGGCTTGGGAGTGGTTTTCGTTGCAACCCGTACGTTCTCTTGTTTCAGGTTCAGAGCACTGGTGAAGGGGAAGCACAGAGGAACTTCGACCATGCGCTCACTCTGAGGAACACAATACTGTTTCTGCGTCATAATAAAGATCTAGTTGCTCAGGCTTCACAGCCAGACCAACCCAGTTATGGTACGCTAAATATACTCGATTTTGAAGACATGATCCTATGGAACTTCTTTCTAAGAAATTAACAAGTCATGCTCACTTATTTAATCACCACTTATTTTAAAAACATTTCTTGTTCTTGAATTTCTTTGCTCGTCAGCCATTTCTTCTATTACTTTCTCTCCTCTCTTGGGTGCCGCTGACATTTGTAGTATCTAAATGTTTTTAGCTGTCTGCAAGAAGAGTGGGAGTGATAATTTGTTTAAGTAGCTGCATGGGATGTAGGCATCTGTAGATGTCTATCTACAGATGTGAAACAGGCATCTGTTTTGAGAGGTGGACAAACGACAAAATTTATTTAGGAAGCATGAAGCATCAAGAATGAAGAATTCATTTTATAAAGATAAGAAACAGGGCCTTTGTGTTCAAATGCTGCTGTAATATTTACTGAAGTATTTTACTTGCTGCCTTGGTGTGCCTTCTCAGTTTTGTGATAGAAAGGGGTTCCCAGACTTCAGTTGAGTTGATGTAGTAGCTTCTGAATTGAGGAGTGGCCCCAGAAATGTGCTTTTAAAAAGATGCAGCAGCTTGGGCACCAGTGTAAGAACATCCCACTGTGAATGTAATCGCATCCCGTAGTCCTTGGACATTCATGGGAGTTGCCTTTTGGGGGCCTTGTGAATTCTGGCACCACTGTCACATTTGATTTCACGCATTCTTTCGTTTACCTCAAAGTTCTATTTTCTGGCCAAGAACCATCAGTTTCTTAGTCATATCCATTTTCATTCTACTTCTTTCACCAAGCATCTGGCTTTCTTTTCAGCTCAGCTAAAAACATTTAGGATGGAATCATTTGTTACTTCACAAGAGTTGTTGCACAGGGAAGAACAAAAACTCTAGGTAGTTCAGCTGAGTGAGGCTAGACACTCAATACCTGGTGACCCACTGCTTCAGCTTTAGAGTGTTTGGTTCAGAGTTATGCTTTAACAGAATTATAAATGATTCCATGCTGGAGGTTATTCATAAACAGTTGAAACTGAGTATTAAGTCACCAAATACCAAGAGACTAAAGCTCTTTTTGATAAGCGTTTGTTGATAGTAATCATTTTTTGGTTACCAAATATTAAATCATGTGACCTAGCAGTGAATGCCAACAGTCTTAAATATATCTCTGGATACACAAACCCTGGGATTTCTTGGACTTTTTAGTGATTTTCAGAGATAATGGGTTAGAATATTTTAAGTGTCCTACTGCCCATCATAGAATCCAAGAATGTTACAGAGTGCTAGTGACCAGCCAGGGGTAACTCATTTTATAGATAAAGAAATTCAAACTTTTCTTTGTTAAATCTCCTGTGCATTTAGTCATTAAAGCTCCAAATAGGAAAAGGAGTACGTCAAGGTTGTATATTGTCACCTTGCTTATTTAACTTATATGCAGAGTACATCATGAGGAACGCTGGGCTGGAAGAAGCACAAGCTGGAATCAAGATTGCTGGGAGAAATATCAATAATCTCAGATATGCAGATGACACTACCCTTATGGCAGAAAGTGAAGAGGAACTCAAAAGCCTCTTGATGAAAGTGAAAGAGGAGAGTGAAAAGGTTGGCTTGAAGCTCAACATTCAGAAAACAAAGATCATGGCATCTGGTCCCATCACTTCATGGGAAATAGATGGAAAAACAGTGGAAACAGTGTCAGACTTTGATTTTTTGGGCTCCAAAATCACTGCAGATGCTGATTGCAGCCATGAAATTAAAAGACGCTTGCTCCTTGGAAGGAAAGTTATGACCAACCTTGATAGTATATTAAAAAGCAGAGACATTACTTTGCCAACCAAGGTCCGTCTGGTCAAGGCAATGGTTTTTCCCATGGTCATGTATGGATGTGAGAGTTGGACTGTGAAGAAAGCTGATCGCCGAAGAATCGATGCTTTTGAACTGTGGTGTTGGAGAAGACTCTTGAGAGTCCCTTATACTGCAAGGAGATCCAACCAGTCCATTCTAAAGGAGATCAATCCTGGATGTTCATTGGAGGGACTGATGCTAAAGCTGAAACTGCAATACTTTGGCCACCTCATGCGACGAGTTGACTCACTGGAAAAGACTCTGATGCTGGGAAAGGTTGGGGGCGGGAGGAGAAGGGGACGACGGAGAATGAGATGGCTGGATGGCATCACCGACTCTGTGGACATGAGTTTGAGTGTACTCCGGGAGTTGGTGATGGATAGGGAGGCCTGGCGTGCTGTGATTCATGGGGTCGCGGAGAGTCGGACACGACTGAGCGACTGAACTGAACTGAACTGAACTGTGCATTTAGTCATTAAAGCTCATATGATTAGTAAATGGAAGAGCTGGGGCTTGAATCCACGTCTCTTGAATATTTTCCATTTAACACAAAGGTGTTTATTGATTTATTCATGAACAGTCTATTGCTTAATGGGTTGGGTTAAACTTTTTCACATGCATAATGAATAATCTATGTATCATCAACAAAATGGTAAACCTAAACTTATTCTGTGTGAAAGTAAAGTATAATTTTAACCTTTAAAGCAGATTTAGTAGTTGACTGTTTCTGGAGCTTTGATTGCTTAGAATAACTGACGTGCCTCCAAAGTTAAAATGGAAGTAACTCCTCCCTCCCCTTGAGACCAGATTGGCAATTGTTTATGAAGTTTCATTCTTCTAACCAGCCTTTCTTAACTGGGACTCCTCATTAGAACCACAGAAGATGATTTCAGTGACTCTTTTCAATTTTTCTAATAATGATGTATAACTAGTACCATTTTAGATTCATAGAAAAGAAGGCCATTCATTCCAGATATAGAATTAACTTTTTATTAGAACATAATAAATACCCTCCATGTTAACATAATAAATACCCTCCATGTTAACAAAGTAGCTTTTTGTAGGTACCAGATGGGTTAACTCAGTCTTACTCCTTTTTAAAGGAGAAGCTCTGTAGTACTGGTGTTTAAGCATCTATTTTTGAATAGAAAGAATTTTCTTTTTATGCCATTAGCAATTTGTAGTTTGAGTATATCATGTCGTACTTGATATTCATTGTAAAGCAAAAAGCCTTGTGATGCTATCATAGAAGCAAACATCTGATACTGTGACAGGACTAATTTCTTAGTAATCTTCTGGTTTTAGACAGCTTGAGGCACTGCTTGAAAAATGAAAACAATGTGTGGTCTAACTTAGTAAGATCATAGGCACTCCCCTTATTTGTGAGAGGCCAGACACAAACACCCTCCAGAATCCCTTTGCCTTGTATGCCCTTAGCTGGATTGCTTGTCCCCCCGATCATGCAGAACAAAACGCTTGCTAAACAAACTATGCTTAAGCATCTGTCCTTGTGATATTAGTGAATTTTGACCACCCAGTTAGTGTTTTCTGATTTCTACATTGTGTAGTCCACTGTTATTCCCCCCACGACTAATAAGCAATCTGTAGGGGAGACACTTTAAGACCATGCATATATCCTACTCTATCAGTGTTTCCTCCTAGATTTAGCATTCTCTGTTGATCCTTGTCTGAACCATTCTTTACTGTGATGGCTGCGAATTGATCTTTTTTTCCCCCCAACTCCACCGTTTCTTCCTCATTTAACATTTGGGACAAGTTTTCTCTTATATTCTCAGTATGGATTTATCAGTTTTTAATTTTTCAATGATTTATAACCAGTCATTCTTGTCTCATTTTTTTGCTACTGTGTCTCAGATTTGGCCCATGGACTCCTGTTGTCGTGCTCTGCCTCTATCTTTTTTTAATTTGGTGGGGAGTAATTCCTTAGTTTCTGACAAAGCTATCTTTGTGTTTCTGCTCCAGCCTTGGAATCAGCCTCCTCCTCTGGTTTCTTTTAGTGGTGAATGGTATGAAAGACCAGGATCTTGGGTGCCAGTTGTACTCAGGGCTCCTAGGCTCTTTTAGCAAGCCATATCCTTTTTTAGATTCATTTTTGCTTAGAGGGCTAACTTGATCTTCTGAAGTTTCAGTGAACTCTTTTTAGAAGCAATAGCATTGGAAATTTCCAGAAGGATTAAGAGTGGGAACACTTAACATCATTTGCATGCTGAGCTCATGCTTTATGGACCCCAGTTTAGGGCATGTGTTTCTAAATAGGAATTCTTGCCCCTCTGGTCAGTTCAGAATTTGGCTGTGAAGTTTTATAGAGATAAAAAATTGGGGGAGGGAAGGATGCAGCTTTCCCGTGGCACTTAGGCTTTCATAAGATGGCATTGCCATGATGGAGAGGAAGTAAGGTAAAGCAAACGTATTTAAAGTGAAAGGTTAGCTCGAAGAACACCAGTAGACAGTTATCTTTCTGGATCAGAATAAAGACTTTAGCTTTAAACCTTAGGAAGTCTTAGTTGACCTCCTAGGAAATAAAGTGCTTTTAAAAAGATACTCGACCTTGTTTTACAGACTTTAAGTTTTCATGTGAAACACTGAAGGCAGTTCTCAGTATTTTCATGCTCGGCGTCTCGTTTCACGCTGTCAGTCTCTCATCCTCTGTGTGTGGTTGATCATAATCCAGGTTTTCCTCTGGATCTCCTGCGCTGTGAGAGCCTTCTTGGGTTGGACCCTGCAACCTGCAGCAGAGTTCTGAACAAAAATTACACATTGCTTGTTTCCATGGCGCCTCTCACCAATGAAATCCGGCCCGTCAGCAGCTGTACCCCTCAGGTAAAGAAAGACCCACTGGGAAGCCTGCTCTGCTGCTGTTTTCTTCTTCCTCACGGCAACTTGAAGGGGAGGTTTAACAGTCTTATGTATTGATTCTCAAATTGTAGATAGCAGATACTAAAATCAACTCAGAAAGCAGTTTTGTACGTATTGCTGTTGTAAGATGTTCAATTTGTGAGGTATAATTGGTACTCTCTCTCTATATATATATATACACACATATATAATATACACACATATATATATGTGTGTGTGTATATATATATATAAAGATGTGTGTGTATATATATGTATTGTCTAGTGCCCCTAGAGAAGGAAATGGCAACCCACTCCAGTGTTCTTGCCTGGAGAATCCCGTGGACAGAGGAGCCTGGTGAGCTACAGTCCACGGGGTCGTGGAGACTTGGACACGACTCAAGTGACGAAACCACCAACCACCATTGTTGAGTGATTAAGGACACATTTGATGACAGTTTTCTTCTTGAAAGCAGGATTTCAAAGAGAATGTTTTTGGATCCTCTAAGAAGGAAGCCTGGGTTGCCTTGAAGGATAAGGTACCTTTAATGAGGAAGAAACGAAGTATTTAGGAAGTGGGGCTGTGATGCTGAATGAGCTGACAAGGAAAGATTATACTTGAGAGACAGAACTCTGGTCACCTTTAAAATCGTGACGATGACTTCTGGTCTTTGACTTTTTGGAAATAAATCAGTTTCATATATCTGGATACTTAGCAAGGCGTGTCCCGTGTGACGGGTGCCATTTTCAAAGCGCCAGGATTGCACTACATCCTGCCTGGCTTCCTGGGTGTGCTGGGTTTCACGGTGTAGATAAAAGGAAGGGATTCTGGTACATGGATGATTCTGTTGCCTGTGCAGATCTAACTGCTTCATGAGCACACTCCCCGCTTAGCCTAGATTTGTCCTCTGTTCAGTGGGAGTGGGTATAGATTTGCATTTACTAATGTCTGTTTTATAATTCTCTGTGTCCCTTCCCCTCTGCCACACACGCACACTCCCTTCTACTCTTTAACACAGCCTCTGGGCGTAGTAGGAATCCATGAATTGAATGATGGATGCAAGGATAGATAATCTCTCTTTTGATAAAAATTATTAACACTTTGATAGTGCTTATCTTGTGCTGCCAGGTACTGTTTTAAACTTTTAGCAATGTCCTGAAGAGGTAAGTATTTTGTTGCTGTGTTCCAAATGAGCGAAAGGAGGTACAGGGGACCTTAAGTAACCTGCGGCGATACAGCCGGGGCGATGAAGCCAAGTTTCAGACATAACCTGACTGCTCCAGACTCCATTGTCTTAACTGCAGTGACAAGAACTGCTTTCTCAATTCCTGTATATATTTGAAACTGCTTGAACGGATCATTTAACATTTATCTTCATAAGGCTAAGAACAGTTAACACTTCCATGAGGCATTAGCTGTAAGAGTATACTTAGTCCCTTGTGAAATCTGGCTTCGTTAGATAAGCATTTACAGCTTTATTTGACGTGTTCTATGATTTTAGCACGTTGGACCAGCTATCCCAGAAGTCAGTTCTGTCTGGCTTAAACTGTACATTTACCACATCACCAGGCAAGGACCACCATCTCTTTTGCTGTCCAAAGGGACAAGACTTCGAAAACTGCCAGATATATTCCAGGTATGTTTTTGTGGGTTTTTAAAAAATCATTTTTGAGGAAGATAGAAACTGGTAAGCACTATTCTAGACAACTTTCTTGATTTTTTAAAGTTCCTAAATGCCCTGGTGTGCTTTTTTATTTCCTGTCCCTAGGGTTATGATCGATTATTAATCACGTCTTGGGGTCATGATCCTGGGGTGGTTCCTACGTCAAATGTGCTCACCATGTTGAACGATGCCCTGACACATTCGGCGGTTTTGATTCAGGTACAGTTAGCTTATTTCAAGCACTCAGTTTTGGATTTTAATTTCAAAGATCGCAATTTGTTTGACTCTCTGCTGAGTCACAGTCAGGCATCCTTAATTAGACATTTGTCAGACTGACACATGAAGACCAGAGATCAGGATTTTAGTCCTGGCCTTTGTCTGGCAGACTGAGAGTGGTGGAAACAATGTGGGCTTTGAAGTCAGCCTCAGCTTTGAGTTCCAGCGTCAGCTTTTGCTACCTGTGTGGCCCTGTTTTTGTTTTTTTTTAATAGTGGCTTTAAAATTTGGCTGTGATTCACATACCATATTCCCCGATTGAGTTGTGTGATTCAGTGGTTTTCAGTGTATTCACAGATGTCTACAGTCAGCACCACACTCAGCGCTACGACATTTCCCTTTTCCTGTAGTTCTCACTCCCCTGTGCGACTCACTGTGCCAGCCTCCCACCCCCGACACTTGCTGTCTGTAGAATGCCTGTCTGGGGCATTTCAGATACATGGAATCATTTACAGTCTTTTGTGACTGGCTGCTTTCCTGTTGTCGAGGTGGCCATGTTGTCACTTCTTTGGAGTATATCCTTAGAAGTGGAAATGTGGAGTCACGTGGTGGCTTTATGTCTTAACTGTTTAAGGAACTGCTGGGCTGTTTTCCAAAGTGACTTTACATTCCCTCCAGCCCTTGGTATTACCTGATTTCTTAATTATAACCACCCTAGATGGTGTGAAGTGGTGTGCAACATTTTAGAGATACTCTTCTTAAACTTAGTTTCCCCCATTGGCAGAATGGGGATGGTAATATCTACTGTGTAACAACAAAACTAATAGTAGGAACTGATGCCAAAGGAATCATTTTTAGCTTTAAATTGGTAAGAGAAAGAAACGAGAAGGTGTGAGTGTCTAGAGTACAGTGTACTTTCTGGTACTTAATAGGTTCTCTGTAAAGATTTCATTAATTCATTGAACTGGCAGTATACTTGCCATATTCTGTACTAATTAACGTGGGTTTACAAGTAAGACATGATCCCTATCTTCAGGGAACTTAATTCTGATGGGAAAGGTTGTGTACGCGGTTGCATCCAGTTTTTAGCTGAGGGTTAGAGAGAGTTTTCGGAGAAGGCAATGGCAAGCCACTCCAGTACTCTTGCCTAGAAAATCCCATGGATGGAGGAGCCTGGTAGGCTGCAGTCCATGGGATCGCTATGAGTCGGACACGACTGAGCGACTTCACTTTCACACATTGGAGAAGGAAATGGCAACCCACTCCAGTGTTCTTGCCTAGAGAATCCCAGGGACAGGGGAGCCTGGTAGGCTGCCGTCTGTGGGGTCGCACAGAGTCGGACACGACTGAAGTGACTTAGCAGCAGCAGCAGCAGCAGGGAACTAAGATCCCACATGCCACATGGTGTGGCCAAAATATTAAAATAATAATAAATAAAGTAAAGCATATCACACTGATCTTACTAAAATATAAATATTAAAAAAAGAACACACTGATGTAACCAGTCCCCAAATCAAGAGATGTGGAATGCTGCACATAGGACCTCACTGTGCCTTGCTTACTAACTTCATTCCATGGAGAACCACTGTCCTGACTTATAAATTCGCTGTCTACTTGGAGACTTGATGCCAGTGGAATTCCACAGCACATACTCTTCTGTGTCCAGTTCACCCATGCTGCTGAATGTGGTTGTCATTCATTCATTCTGTTTGCTGCAGAGTATTCTTATTAATTACCACCGTGTGTGCGTCATCCAGCCCAGAACCGCTGGGCACAAGGTGGAATCAGGATTGCCAGAAGAAATATCAGTAAACTCAGATATGCAGACGACACAACCCTTATGGCAGAAAGTGAAGAAGAACTAAAGAGCCTCTTGATAAAAGTGAAAGAGGAGAGTGAAAAAGTTGGCCTAAAGCTCAACATTCAGAAAACTAAGATCATGGCATCTGGTCCCATCACTTCATGGCAAATAGACGGGGAAACACTATCAGACTTTATATTGTGGGCTCCAAATCACTGCAGATGGTGACTGCAGCCATGAAATTAAAAGACGCTTACTCCTTGGAAGGAAGGTTATGACCATCCTAGACAGCATGTTAAAAGGCAGAGACATTACTTTGGCAACAAAGGTCCATCTAGTCAAAGCTATGGTTTTTCCAGTGGTCATGTCTGGATGTGAGAGTTGGACTATAAGGAAAGCTGAGCGCTGAAGAATTGATGCTTTTGAACTGTGGTGCTGGAGAAGACTCTTGAGAGTCCCTTGGACTGCAAGGAGATCCAACCTGTTCATCCTAAAGGAGATCAGTCCTGGCTGTTCATTGGAAGGACTGATGTTGAAGCTGAAACTCCAATACTTTGGCCACCTGATGTGAAGAACTGACTCATTTGAAAAGACCCTGATGCTAGGAACGATTGAAGGGAGGAGGAGAAGGGGACGACAGAGAATGAGATGGTTGGATGGCATCACCAACTCGATGGACATGAGTTTGGGTAAACTCCGGGAGTTGGTGATGGACAGGGAGGCTTGGCGTGCTGCGGTTCATGGGGTCGCAAAGAGTCGGACACGACTGAGCGACTGAACTGAACTGAACCACCATGTGTTGTTGGTGAACCTTTTTCCTTCACTTGCTGGTTTTCATGAGCAGTCAGATTGTGGATGCTCTGTATTCCCCACCTTTTGTTCTCATTCCAGACTGTGATGTTGCTTTTCCTTCAAGTATGATGCTCATTGCCCTAATACATCCTTGATTCTTCAGAAAAAGAAAAAAAAAATAATGGTCCCAGAAATAGAAAGCCATCTGTACAGCAATCCAGATGATTGACCATCCTCAGGGTTTGTATCCATGGGCTAGAAGTACAGGAGCCTGAGAGAGCTTGGGGCATAGTGTCCACCCTCTGGGCCTGTGGTATCACAGATCAGAGCATTGCCATGTCATGGGAGTGGACAGGGCCTGCTTCCCAGGTGAAAGATGGAACCCAGAGTCTGAACCAAGACAGTTATATCTTAAAAGGAAGGGTAGTACTCTCTAGGTGAGAGAAATGTCATTTCGGCATGGAATGGAAATATCAGTGGCTTGGGTTAAGCAGCTTTGTGGAGGAGAAATAATCCATTACTCCTTGTGCAGCTTGCTTTTAGATTCTCCATTTGAAAGGAGGGGAGACATAAGAATCCCACTGGAATCCTCCTGCCTTAGTATATCTTAAGAAACAAAACTAAATTGCACCAGTCTCAGAAAAAGGTGTGAATATAGCAGGTGTAACTGGATGCAGGTGAACTTCACTTTCACTTTTCACTTTCATGCACTGGAGAAGGAAATGGCAACCCACTCCAGTGTTCTTGCCTGGAGAATCCCAGGGACGGGGGAGCCTGGTGGGCTGCCGTCTATGGGGTCGCACAGTCGGACACGACTGAAGCGACTTAGCAGCAGCAGCAGCAACTGGATGCAGGTGAACAGAGTACCGCATGAGAAGTGTGTGTGTGTGTTTCTCCTCGGGTGAATTTATATATATATATATATATATATTCTCATTTTTTCCTTTGTTCTTGTGTGTCTGTGCCTGCCTGCAAAGTGTACAGTTCTGTCAATTATTAGAAACATTCCTGACTCATACACTGAAAATGTTTGACAACAGAGCTAAGGGAGAGGAAAACAACTATCAGATCCCTACAGTGTATTTCTGTTGTAGCTGCTTTCAAGAAAATATCTACCTGCCCCTGCCCAGTAGCTCCCAGTTCCTTCCTGCCTTGCCTTCTTTCGGGCAGATTAATCACCTGTCTCAGCATTTGAGGTACTGATTAGTTTGTGACCCTGAACTAAGGCCAGGGAATTCTAACCTTGCCCCCTGAGTCAAAACTGTTCAGTTAGTGGATGGAAACCCATTTTGCTAATTATGTTTTTTGGTAACAGATGAAAATATGTGGAAAGGTTTCCTCCATGGATGATTAGATCTTTCTGAATGACAAGTTTCCTATTTATTAGCTCCACATGCCTTTGAAAAATGCACTTGTGTGAGAGAGCTCAAGACTGTTTTTGCCAGATTGGGCGCCGACCTTGTGTTGTTAGCCAGTGACTTTCTGAAACTCAGCCTGCAGTTTTCCTGGGTTTCTTCTGCTTCTTGAGCCTGGGTTTTGCACTTGAAGTGAGGCCTTGCATGCCCGAAGGGACAAGCTTCTTTGTTAAATGTGAACTCCAGTGTCATGAACATATTTTTATTTGTATTAATTTGTCAAAAAGACATGGATGGCAGGAGTCAGAGCTCCGGGGATTGGATGCTTATGTGCAGATTTTGCTGATACAGGAGAATAACAGATATTGTATCTTAAAAGACACATTCAATAGCTTAATCATTTCCACTAAGCTTTACTGCTAGGATGTCTGAGTCAGTTGTTAGTGAGATTCAGGGCACGAAATGGGGTGGGTGGCAGGGGAGGAACAGATAAAGCAAAGTCCTAAGAAAAAGGAAGAGCAAGGGTTCGGTTCCATCTCCTTCTTTGTGATGAATCTTTCGGCTTTACTTCAGGTTCATTGCAAGTTTATTGAGAGGAGCCCTGCTGGGTTCCACCTTGGCTGTGATCAAGCCTGACTGAATCATGTAGAACTGAGGCTGGAGGTAATGGGAGGGCTGACATCTGGCTAACTGCCATTCCAGTTGGGGTTGCCTAACAATTGAGTGGAAATTGCTTGAATATGAAGAACTTTCAGTGAACCGTGATGGACAGAAGTGTCTGAACAAAGAGATGACAGGAGAGCTGGGTGGGAGGATGGGAAGGAAAACACCTTCTCATCTTTTCCTCCGGTTACATGTATATCAGTCATAAAGGTTACTGATTAAGTGCCAAGGGGTTCAAAAAGAACAGAATAATCGCAGAGGCAGAGGAATTGGCCAGGCTGGGAGCTGTGTTAACTTGTCTTAGCTCTGACTTTATCCAAAGCTTACCTAAGCACTGGTCACCTAAGGGGTCCTTCCCAGGTAAGTACCCCCAAGCTGGTCAGGTCTCAGGCCTTTCAAAGCATAACCCCCAATGCCACCTTCTACAGTTACAGCTCTGTGACCCTCCTCTAAGCACCAAGGCCTGAGAGGTGATTTCTGAATCATCAAGAGGTTTTCCATGACTGGTCACTTCAGGGACCTGCCTACTCTATACTTCAGCATGTGTGGTGACTACTATAGCCAATAAATCTATGTACTTTTACTTCAGAAACATTTCCTCCTCCTCCTAGCCCATTCTGCCAGCAGAAACTTCTCAAGTAACACATGAGCATTTCTATTGTGGCTGTATGGAAACCAGAGGAAGTGACTAAATGGAGTAATACTTACAGTAGAGTTTGCTGGAGATTTCTGAGTTGGTGGTTAATGCCCCTGGAGAAGAAAGGTGTGGGTTGGGCAGACTTTATGAAACCCTCGCATCTCCCCTGATTTGGGGAGGTAGCTTGCTGGCCGACCCAGTTCCTTTTATGAATGATTTTGCTCCTGTTATCATGGTAGTCTTACAGGTTTGGTTCAAAATACTTTTTATTCTATTTCTATGATTTTTTTTTTTTTTGACTATAGGCAGTGATTTCTTTCATTTAGAATTTCCTAGTGATTTTTTAGGGTTAGGCAATCAAAATGCTTTTTCATTTTATAACATCCTTGTTAAAGTGTCTTACAATAATGTTTTGTTTTTACTTTAGTTCATGTTGTTTTCATGTATAAGACTTGCATTGCTGTGGTTGAAATCTGTGAACAAACTATTTAGCCTTAAATTCAGTTTTAAAAATTTCTATTGTTTTATCTTACAAGTGAATTTCTGGTTCTGTTTATGTATCCACATAAAAGGGACTGTTTAAGAAAAGATACTGTATTTTATCTCTTTCAATTGCTAGTATATTTCAGACCAAGAGTTCGTGAGGTACTTGGTTTTGTCTAGAGGACAGACTCCTTGTTATATTCCTTACTTTGCATGTGTACATTCAGAATGTGAAGCTCAAGTTTGGTATAAAATTTAAAAGCATACTTGATTTATAAGTATTTTTATTTGAGACTTAAAATATACACAAAATGTATATTTTGTGATCAATATACATTCATAAAATAGACTATGTGTTAACTTGGGGAAGGAAGGTATACTGGATTCTAGGTTAATTTTAAGGAAGTGACCATGATTTTAAAACTAAACTCTAGGGAAGTTACCATGATTTCAAAACTGGAAAAGGTGAGTGGTTTGCCAAATGGATTGTTTATTAATAAACCACAGTTTTATACATCAAGTAGAGATGACATAAAACTTCACACGGGTTAGTACCGAGCTCCGATTCCTCATCCTTATATTGCTTTCCCAGGGGCAGCAAATTGCAGAATTGAGGTGGTCCTCAGTAAATATTAGTTAGAGGAATTCATGAATAAATGAATAATAAGCAAAAACTGTCTGTCAAGCCTAAAAAAGACATTCCTGTCCTCAATCTTATTTAGTACATATTCTCAGCAAGTTTACTTTGTAAAGACCAGTAAAGTACAAATTTCCAAATTTTTAAAGAGCTGATAGCTTTGTTGGGAAACTAAGAGAACTATAATGAAATGACTGAAGAATTATAAAGCAGTACTCAAGACTATGATACGGTGTTGGGTTTCCTAGGGATAACTACATGGTCAAGGGAAAATTACCTAGCAAGATACAGATGGCAGTATCAGCATTTACATAGTCCGATCATTTGTAAAGGGCTTCCCTGGTGGCTCAGTGGTGAATACTCTGCCTGCAGTGCAAGAGACACAGGAGACACAGGTTTGATCCCTGAGTGGGGAAGATCCCCTAGAGAAGGGCATGGCAACCTACTTCAGTATTTTTGCCTGGAGAATCCCATGGATAGAGGAGGCTACAGTCCATAGGGTTGCAAGAGTCAGACACAGCTGAAATGACTGAGTATGGTCTGTTCTACAACATTATTTTTATTTTGTTCATAAATGTTCACAGATCTTTGCCTAGGTCTAGATGCCATGGTTGTGATGGAAACGCCAACTTTAAACAATACAGCAAGTAAAGAGATACCTCCTGAGCTCTCTAACTTCCTAGGTGCAATGCCTATGTATTGCCCAAGCATTATACCCAATTCCCTAGTAAAGCATCCACCTACATCTGACCAAAATCTCTTCAAAACCCTCTCTTATACTTTCTACCAGTTGAGATTGCCAAATAAAATACAAGATGCTTAGCTAAATTTGGATAAATAATAAATAATCTTAGTATCAGGAAGTACTACAATATAATATTGGGGATGCACATGATAAAATAATTTGTAATTTGTCTGAAATTTGAATTTGACTGGTCACCTCAAAATGTACTGACTAAATCTGGAAATCCTACACCACATCCATCTCAGTTGCCACTTTATCATTGTGTGTAATTTCATTCACCCTTTAGAAGACAGGAGTCTAATTTAGGAAAAATAAAATTACTATACTCAGGTATAAATATCTGGTAGCTAGATTAATGGTCATTAAATTAAGTATATTCATTAAATTTAAAAGAGGAATTTGTTTTTCCAGAGCATCAATCTTCTGAAGGTAAATTTTTATAGAGATATTTTATAGTGTTCCACCTCAAGAAAGTAGTAGTGCTTTCTTCTCCTAAGTAAATAGCGAAGATGAAGTCATTAAATTGATATTCCTTGTTTAATCCCATATGTGAAAGTATTCCCACAACTACAAGGATGAATTACTTGGCCTTTTTGTATCATAGTTTCTTTATTTGTAAATTGAAGATTATAGCAGGACCTAGATCAGAGATTTGATGTGAGGATTGAATAAGTTAATGTATTTCACTACTAAAAGTAGGACCTGGCCCACCATAAGCATGTGTTAGCCATGGCCACCAACTGTTTATTCTGGTGGCGGTGGTACAGACTGATCATTTGTTCTCTCTTATTTACTCTGGGTTTTCGGAAACGTGGAGTAAGAACACTGGATTAAGAGTAAGAAGTAATGGATTTTAGTCCCAGATTCCCTACTGGTTTTTAGGTGATTTTGAGTAAACCTAGTTTCTCATTTACAGATTTTGCATGGTTAAACCTCAACTTTATAATATATACATGAGAAGCATCTGAGTAACTTGGGGGAGGGTGTAGATTTCCAGTCTTCTCATCTGATGTCTTGATTCTGGAAGTCTGGGAATAGACTAGGATGAAGATGATTTTTAATAAGCTCACAAGTGAATCAGATGCAGGTGGTCCATGGACAACATGGACTAGATGACCTCTCAATTCCTTCCCATTAAGTAGCTAAATGTAGTCAACTGTGTTTCAAGGTAATTAATAAAACTGTTTATCTAGATTCAATGTGTCTTATACATGTCCTACAAAATGCACAAAAACTCCTTTCAAAAGCTGTTTTAACTCTGAATTGTGAATACCTCTGGTTACTTGCTTATTGAGCAACTTAATCTAGAAAGGTTCTTTCATGAATTTTCATCAATTTTTTAACAAAGCTCTGTTGCAAATGGTGAATTATGCATCAGCATATGTTCATGCTAATTTATATACCGGTGACAGATTTTTGGCATGGGATCCATAATCAACAATTATATTTTTTAAAGTTTATTAGTAACATCACGGAGAAGGCAATGGCAAGCCACTCCAGTACTGTTGCCTAGAAAATCCCATGGATGGAGGAGCCTGGTAGGCTGCAGTCCGTGGGGTCGCTAAGGGTCGGACACGACTGAGCAACTTCACTTTCACTTTTCACTTTCACACATTGGAGAAGGAAATGGCAACCCACTCCAGTGTTCTTGCCTGGAGAATCTCAGGGACGGGAGAGCCTGGTGGGCTTCCGTCTATGGGGTCGCACAGAGTCGGACACGACTGAAGTGACTTAGCAGCAGCAGCAGCAGTAACATCAAGGACTTTTGATTATCATTTAGATAGCAATGTATCATTTAAACTCAATAGAAAGTAAATTTTGCAGTTATCAAATATTTGCATACTTGTTCAAGGAACAGTAAATGAATCTGAAACTAACAAGATAAATATCTCCTGCTCTTTTCAATTAATAGTTTTTTACAGCCTTGATGGATTGTCTTATGTCAATGTCCTGTCATCAGATGGAAATGCAGGGTATTATTATGCCAACTTTCAATAATATCCAGACAATTATGGGCTGACCTAGTTGTCATGAAATAAGGCAAAAAATACAATTTTGACTAGGTCTTTTCTAAAGACTTAATACAATTTTTACTTTTTTTTCTACTTATTCTTCAAAGTTTAAAATTTCCTATAAAGAAGTAAAAATAATCCTATGAAGTATTATTAGTAAGTTTCTATCTCTCCCGTGTACTTTTATTTAAACATACTGGTTTTTAAATAAACCTTGTTTTGAGAAGTCTTGGTATAGACAGATTCTAATTTTTAATAAGACAAGCAAATTAAAGGATGGTAATTAATATGATTCAAAGATTTTTGTGCATTGGTGGTGGTTTAGTTGCTAAGTCGCGTCTGACTCTTGCAATCCCATGGACTGTAGCCTGCCATGCTTCTATGTCCATGGAATTCTCCAGGCAAGAATACTGGAGCAGGTTGCCATTTCTTTCTCCAGGGGATCTTCCCGACCCAGGAAACAAACCCAGGTCTCCTGCATTGCAGGCAGATTCTTTACCAACTGAGCCATTTTGTGCATTAAACTTTTTAAAAAAATCTACAATTAAAAAAAAAAAGCCAATCCCTGGAAGAAACCCCTTCCCTATTACACTTAAATGTGATTTGTCTCAATTAATTGTATACCCAGATTTTGGAAGGGCATTATTATGTAATTGGAGGTCACACTTTTCTATACACAGCAAGAATTTTATCACTCACCGTTACTATTTGTAGAGAGACATCAGCTCCCACATCTGACAATTATATTCCAGATATGGTTGAAGAAAATAAAATTAGTAAGACTGAATCAATTATATGCCCACTTTATTCCTCTGGTGACAATCAGCAGAAACAAAGAAAGTTCATGAGCTTTGATGATGCCTAATTTACTTCCATATGCGTGCTGTGATTCATGGGGTCGCGGAGAGTTGGACACGACTGAGCGACTGAACTGAACTGAACTGAACTGACTGAACATATTTACATATACCCTTTGCTGGGGATGCGTAAGTGGAAAAGAAAAGAGCACATTTTAAAATTAGATTTTTCATACTAGATAACACATTCTGGGCTTCCCTGGTGTCTCAGATGTAAAGAATCTGCCTGCAGTGTGGGAGATCTGGGTTTGATCCCTGGTTGGGAACATCCCCTGGAGGAGGGCATGGCAACCCACTCCAATATTCTTGCCTGAAGAATGCCCATGGACTGAAGAGCCTGGTGGGCTACAGTCCATGGGGTCACAGAGTCAGACACAGCTGAACGACACAGCACAGCACAACACAGGGATGTGGAAGTGGAAAAGAAAGGAGCACATTTTAAAATTAGATTTTTCATACCAGACAACACATTCTGGTAGAAGACTGAGGTAGATTATTCCCATGGTCATGATAGGGGTTTTAGATTATTTTGATCATTATGTTGTTGTTTAGATGCTGAGTCTTAGTTTCCAACTCTTTTGTGAACTCGTGGACTATAGCCGCCAGCCTCCTTTGTTGATGGGATTTCCCAGGCAAGAATACTGGAGTGGGTTGCTATTTCCTTCTCCAGGGGATCTTCTCAATCCGGATATTGAAACCATGTCTCCTGCACTAGCAGGTGGATTCTTTACAACTAGTCACCTGGGAAGTCCTTTTTGATCACAGAAGGGACCTAATTTTGGATAGCTAAGAAAGTGAGTGAGTGAGTGAGTGAAAGTCATTCAGTTATGTCTGATTGCGACCCCATGGACTACACAGTCCATGGAATTCTCCAGGCCAGAATACTGGAGTGGTAGCCTTTCCCTTCTCCAGGGGATCTTCCCCACCCAGGGATCGAATCCAGGTCTCGCACCCTGCAGGCGGATTCTTTACCAGCTGAGCCACAAGGGAACTGATTTTAAATCTTGGTTCTTCCAATTTTTAGTTTTGTCAAATTATTTGATTTCTCTGAGCCTTTACTTCTCATATTTGAAATAAAGATTGCAATGCTGTCTTGTTGTCTAGGTTGTTATAAGAATAAAATTAAATTATCTTTATAAGTGCTTGAAACAGTATCTGGCGTTTAGGAGGTAATCAATCAACATTAATATGCGTTTCCTTCCACTCTGATGTAATAAAGATGTCCCTGCTGTACTGACTGGAGATCAAAGCTTTCTGTCTTTGCTCTCTACCCACATGGATGTTTAGTCGGTTTGATGTCGTTCCCCATCTGTTGGTGGCTTGCTTTGAATTGTTTGGTAAATGTATATGATCATCCAGACTAGCCTGGCAGGAACTGGAGTGTCTTCCAAACTTATCTTTTACCCTTTGCATGGTCTCTTTTTCCGCTTCTATGCTTTTACAACATTCTGTTGCAGCAGTTGGCAGACTATGGTCTATTGACCAAATCTAGCCTCTCACTTCTTTTTGTAAATAAAGTTTCGTTGAGACACAGCCATGCCTGTTCATTTACATAGTGTCTTTGACTGCTTTTGCACATTTTTAAGAGTAGAGTATTTGTGATACCTCATGACACAGAAAGCCTAAATCATTTATAATTTGGCCATGTTAAAAAACATGTGTAGACCTTTGGTCTGTTGCCTAATAAAAGACAGCTAGATTTTTAAAAGTTAGCTAATTAGGAATTAAATGCTTGTTGATAAATAGATGTGGAATGAATGAAAACATAAATAAGTTGATAATTATCATAGATTGCTTAACTCTGCTAGTAAGAATGGGGATAATGAGAACTGAGAAACAGTATCATTATCATTAAGGAGAAGTAACAGAGAAAGACAGAGGCCAGAGGAGATGCCTTCTGCCATTAACTGCTGTCGGGCCTTACTTGAATTATGCTGTCTCTGTGAATCTCAGTTTTCTTACATGTGAAATTAAAATATTAATTTCTTCTCAACCTAACATCCTAAGATTATGTTGCATGAACTTATGGTATAACTTTTATTTTGTTTATGTAATAGTGATCTCAGTGAAGACACTCTATCTCAAGACAGAATGCAGGATGTGTTCATTCTTCTTTTTAAAGATTTTAGTCAAAGTGATGTCCTTAGGGGAGAACCAGGCATGAGTTAAGTACGGATGTAGGAGAGGTCATTAGAAGGCATTTGAGGACGTGGCAAAGCTCGTTTGACATGAAACAGTTTCTGGGGCCTAGTGGAGAGAAAGAAGGAAAAGTGAAGGTCGGAGAAGGGAACACAGAGAAGACTGAAGAGAGTGGAACTAAGAGGAAAGTTGATGGCCAGTGGCCTTGCACCGGTGACATTAGGTATGATGAATCTAGGGGGCCGGTGTTTCCAAGACAGTGGGTGGTGGCGGCCCCTGGTGTGTGGGAGACCCGACACTGCATGTGGCTTTAGGGTAGAGAACCTAAAGGTTGCTCAACCACATTTCAGACCACACCCATCTTCAGGAGGCCCGTAGGTCCAGTGAAATGGGTGCTGACCTAGGATTTAGAAGACCTGGGTTTGAGGTCAGGCTCTTTGATCTTGTGTCACTCTGTGCAAGCCTCAGTGAGCTCCTCTGTAAATTTTAAATTTCTTTCCTCAACTTCCCAGAACTATTCAAAGAGTTTCATGATGTGCCTTAGTGTGTTCTACAAGCTGTTCAGATATAAATGAATATTATGATTTTATTGAGTATTGAGGTTATCTGAGCATGGACTTCTAGTGTATTTCCAGAAGAGTTCATAGATTTATGCCTGTACATGCATAAGCACTCTCTCTCTGTCTCTCTCACACACTCAAAGAACACACATACACTTACTTTATAGGTCCCCCTTTTTAGTTAGTATAGAAATAGAGACACAATAAAATTCCCTCTGTGTTTTAGTCTCATCAGTACTGTTTTCTAATCATTACGTGACAGATCTCTCTGGAAATCTGTGATGTTTAACTATCTGAAGTCATGCATCAATACCTTCTTACCAAGAGCAAAAGAAAGCTATTTCTAAAACAGAACCCTTTTTGATTATTGCTGGACGTGTATAATCTCTTTCTGATAGTTCTGTGATCTAGGGCTCTTACTGGGTTCTCTCTGCGTGGATTAGTGAAGTACTGTGTTACACACTGGAGAAGGAAATGGCAACCCACTCTAGTATTCTTGCCTGGGAAATCCCATGAACAGAGGAACCTGGCAGGCTACAGTCCATGGGGCTACAAAAGAGTCATTCATGACTTAGCAGCTAAACGACAAGTGTTCCGCAGGCTTCTGTCCTCCCTTTGATGAAGGGAGCAATCACTAGGAGGTGATTTCGTGTTTGGAGGGTGCTGGCGGCTGGCGGTTTAGTTACCAAGTCATGTCCAACTCTTTGCGACCTCATGGACTGTAGCCCACAGGCTCCTCTGTCCATGGGATTCTCCAGGCAAGAATACTGGAGTGGGTTACCATTTCCTTCTCCAGGGGATCTTCCTGACCCAGGAATCGAACCCAGGTCTCCTGCATTGCAGGCAGGTTCTTTACCAACTGAGCTATGAAGGAAGCTATTTGAAGGGTAGAATACTAGTTTTAGGGCAATTTATTCTTCCTTTTTTCGACTCTACAGTAATTGATATCCGCATGCTACATGCAATCTGCTGGGGAATATGATGAGAAGAAAACAAACAGACAGAGTCATTCTTTAAACAAAGGAGTCTTCTGTAGGAATACACAAAATGGTGGATCTTCTATTATAATAAACATATGAGTTAGTGATTCCACTGATGAAGAGTTAGTTGGAAATGTTTTATTAGTCATGACTTGTGGATAACAAGTTTGAATAATTATTAAGCTTAATTGCACTTAAATGATGAATTTCCCCCCCAGTTGTTTATCTTCAGGGCAAGGATGAAAGTGACAGTGTTAGAAAAATGCAGAGCTCAGTATTTGCTAAATGAGCTTATTAATGTTTACATATGTAACAATTTAGGGCATTAATTCATATGTGTTGGAAGGGGTGACCATTTCATTTTAGTCTGCAGAAAACCCCACACAACCCATTGCCATTTTACTTTTGGATAAAAACAATACACAGCCGTTCAGTTTCAACCACGAGTTCAGGTTTTCGTAAGGTCAATTTTGTTCTAGTTATGACTGGTAAAATATTTTCAAGAAAATGAAATTACAACACCTATTTGGCATGTAGTGGGGCATTAGGTCAAGAGCATCCAAGCTCTTCCAGTTCTGGGAAGGGAGGGCAACATGTCTGATCCCCAGGAGCTCTGTCTTATTTCCACAGAATGATTTTCTGGGCAGTCCATGTTACCTTTAATACAAAGGGTCAGCAAAGCAGATCTGCCTGCATTTGCAAAGCAAAAATAAAACCAGCGAATCTCTATACTTTGAAAGCTGCTGCTGCTGCTAAGTCACTTCAGTTGTGTCCGACTCTGTGCGACCCCACAGACAGCAGCCCGCCAGGCTCCACTGTCCCTGGGATTCTCCAGGCAAGAATACTGGAGTGGGTTGCCATTTCCTTCTCCAGTGCATGAAAGTGAAAAGTGAAAGTGAAGTAGCTCCGTCTTGTCCGACTCGTAGCGACCCCATGGACTGCAGCCCACCAGGCTCCTCCGTCCATGGGATTTTCCAGGCAAGAGTACCGGAGTGGGTTGCCTTTGCCTTCTCTGACTCTGAAAGCTAGTTGCTCCTTATTATAACTAAAGATGTTGTTGAACCTTATTATGGACTTTATGGAATATGGCACAAGTGGTTTAAAATTCTCAGATCCGAACACTGGTATAATGAACTGACCATGGATTAGGCTGTCCTCTTTTATGGGTGAAATATCTCTCTCCTCTTGTTTCCCTTGTAACTAACTCATTAGTTCTTCATTAAACACTTTGTACACATAGTTACATTTGAAAAAATAAGACAGAAAAAAAGTCATAGTTTAGTTACTCAGTCCTGTCTCTGCTACCCCATGGACTGTAGCCCGCCAGGCTCCTTGGTCCATGGGATTTCCCAGACTAGTGGCGAGGGTTGCCATGTTTTTCTCCAGAGGATATTCTTGAACCAGGAATTGAACTTGCATCTTCTTCACTGGGAGGCGGGGTCTTCTACCACTGACCCACCAGGGAAACCTCTCTACCTCTCTTTCTTTATGTATAGATGAAGCACCAGATGGTTTTCCATTGTTAGAAACTGAGATTTACTCTGGTATCCTAAGAAACTGGAGATGTTTTACTAAGATATTTTCGTAAGTAAAATAAGGAAGTCAGAAATGGTGATGATGTATCTTAGTTTTATGGAGAATCTAGAAAAATCTGCACTACCTGGTTTCAAGAAAGAGCAAGTACAGTGGTCCAGATGCTTGCCAGTGTCTGTGTCCATTCAAGCTGCTATAACAAATGACCTTAGACCTCTGGGTTTAACAGGATAAATTTATTTCTCAGTTTTGGAGGCTGGAAGTCTGAGACCAGGATGCCATCACAGTTCTGCTCTGGTGAGAACCCTCTTCTGGATTGCAGATGACTGACTTCTCTTTCTCTCTCTACCTCACATGGTAGAAAGAGGGAAAGGAACTCTCTTGTGCCTTTTCTGTATAAGGGCACTAAGCCATTAATGAGGGTCACACCCTCATAGCAGAACTACCTCCCAAAGTCCCCAGCTCCTAATACATCACATTTGGAGTTGGGATTTCAACACACAATTTGTAGGGCCGGGGAGGCGGGGTGGACGGTGCTTCCCAGGTGGATCAGTGGTAAATAATCTGCCTACAATATAGAAGACCTGGGTTCAACCCATAGGTCAGGAAGATCCCCTAGAAGAGGAAATGGCAACCCACTCCAGTATTCTTGCCTGGGAAATCCCATGGACAGAGGAGCTTTGGCAGGCTACATTCCAAGGGGTCACAAAGAGTCGGACATGACTTAGTGAGTGAACAACAACACACTCATAGCAGAATTCCCTCCCAAAAGCCCCAACTCCTAATCCCATATTTGGGGTTTGGACTTCAACACAGAATTTGTAGGGGAATGCTAACATTCAGTTTCAGAGAGACCGGAGCCTGGCTCAGGAAGTGGAGATCAGTAACCAGACATAGAACCTTTTCACTGTCCATCAGTTCTAGTGACCTGTTTATCACATTGCTTCTCAAGACTCAGGGTCTGCTGATCGCTGAGATTTCAGGTTTCAGTCTTAAGAGATCCCATAATGCTCCACGCCTCTGTCCCCTGCTCATTCCAGAGCTACATTTCCCTCTGAGCTTTGCCCACTGTGGCCTCTGCTTACTCACAGCTTCTGGCATACCTCTTTCTCCTTTTTGTGTTAAATCAATTGGTGGTTCAACTTCCTGTTTCTGCAAAAATTTTCTGAGACAAAAAATAAGATTGGTGTAGTTGGTCACCAACATTCTATTTAGGGGAACTTTTCACCGGTAGGCTGCTGGTCAGTATAGAGATGGATCCTATGCCTATATTAATCAGTCAGTTATTGCCAAGGTGATATGAAGGATAAACTCTGCCCACTCAGTGCCATTCTGTACAGAAGCAGCTGAGGCCATTCGGAGGCCCAGCCTTTCACCACAGTGGCTTTTCTCAATTGACCGTGACAATAAAAATGGACCAGTATTCCAGTGCTCATCTTTGTGCCTGGTTTTCCAAGAGAGTAAAACATTTATTTTCCTAAATTGTATTATTAGTAGTAGCAAATAGTAAGTATCCACAGAAAATAATGTAGAGAATTGGGACCGGTCCTCTCAGCTACGGGGAAAAGCAATTACATTCTTATTATTGCTGGAATTTAAAAAAAACTCTATTTACAGCCGTGCCATACTGCTATTGACTCAAGTTCCTCCAGATTTCTTTAAAGTCCACTTGGTATCACCTGTTCCTCAGAATCTCTGACTCTCATCTCTTAAACTCACTCATGCCAATGACTTGCAGATATAAGAATTATTTCTTATCATATACATTCTGCCTAGAAGAAGAGGCATCCACCTCTAGCATCCTCCTTATCTGCCAAAGTCACCTGTGGATACAAGAATGATACTATCGGCTCCAGGCTGACTTCCTGTGCTGTGACTCAGAGAAAGGAACACACCTACCTCTTAACCCATTTACCTTTCTGGAAAAATACCATGGTTAATCCTCCTCTCCAGTCAAATGGAAAATTTCAATAAATTTATGTAACAAAGCAATCTCTACTAGAAAGCTATAGTTAGATAAAAAGTTTGAATGCAACTAAAACTCACTAATACAGTTTAGTGAAATAAGAATTAATTATGTATGGTGTTGTATATATTATATACTAAAATATAAAAATAACATTTTAAAACAGTCTATCTACAAATATCTTCATGTACATTATTAAATTTCATCCTTGAATCAACTCTGTTAAGTAGACAGGAGAAGAGTCTTTGTCTTTGAAGAGAGAGACATTTTACACACACACACACACTCATATATATATATATATATATACACACACACAAAAACACCATACACAGAAGTGACATATTTTGGACGTGGACTTGCATGTGGCCATGAGTAGTTAAAGTGATTTGTTCAAGTTCACCAGCAAGAAAATCAGTAAGGTGGAGTGAAAGAATATGAGCATTTGAGTGAATCTGTTTCTGGATTTACATCCTAGTTCTACTAGATTCTAGATCATTTATTTAAAAATGAAAATGTTTAGTAACATTTTAAAGTCCGTTTCAGTTTTGTCAAATGCAAATGAGGATTGTTGCAGAGTTGTTATGAAAACAGCATGAGCTAATGCATATAAAACATATCTATTGAACGGCACTGAGGAAGTGCCCAACAGGTAGAAGTAGGATCATGGTCAGTGATCTTCCTACTCCATCATTCTTCAAGAATTAAGAATATCATCTTCCAAGAGAAAAGGGATGGGCTTACCAAAATCTGGAAAAGGTACATCTTGACTGTCTTTGTCCCAAACCACGTGCTGAGTATCTAAAAGCGTCGGTCCTAGAAGAATCCTCAGTCATGCAGGATGCAGTGGTCCCTTGCTTTCCCAGTGGCTGCAGAATACTGAGAGGAGAAGAACTGCACACTCGTGCTTAGACGTGTAACCCGTAAACAGTAAAAACCCAGGGCTTCTCACTACATGGATACAGAAAGCATTCATCTCCAGAAGAGAGAGAAGCTACTAGAAATCCCTAAAAAAACAGTTTAAAAAATGCTGAAGTTCTTTTCCACAGCACTTGCCCCTCCCTGCTGAAAATCATTCATCTCTAGCTTGAAATTTTTTTTAAAAAATAAGATAGTTAAATTGATTTAAATATATTTTAAAATAAGGCAATATATTCATTACATTTGGTTTGGATGCAGCATTGAAAAATATCAAACTTATTTCCCTAGAGAGGTGCTTAATCTTTCATACTACCTTCCATCCTAGAAATAGACAATTGAAATATGTTTCTCTCTCTGATCTATAGTCTGTGAAGCCCCGATGTTTAATGAGTTCCCCCCTACCCTTTTTTTTTTTTTTTGCTTGAACTCTTCTTGGCTTGTGAAAATTACTCAGCATTCCAATCTTAGAATATTTCACCCACCTCCCTTGACACCCATACTTCTACCTTCCTTTTGTAATTTGTCCTGCTTTACTGTTACCTCTTGTCATCTCCTCTGAATACCTTGGCTCAGCAGTAAAGAATCAGCGTGCCAGTGTAGGAGACATGGATTCAGTCCCTGAGTTGGGGATATCCCCTATAGAAGGAAATGGCAACCCACTCTGGTATTCTTGCCTGAAAAATCCCATGGACAGAGGAACCTGGTGGGCTGCAGACTCTGGGATCGCAAGAGTCAGACACAACGTAGCCACTAAACAACAAACCTCCTAAGATGCTCCGAAACAATCCAGCGTGATCCATGTTTTATACTCGATCTTAAAAAAAAAGAAGAAGAAGAAGAAGAAAGAAAGTCAGAAATTAAATGCCCCAAAGCACTCCACCACCTTGGGCCACTCTTACTTTTCTGTGATCCAGTCTCATTGCCATCACCACCTCCTCCCTTCCACCTTCTGCATTGCAAAGGTACAGATTGTCCTGCAGTCTTTCAGACAGAGATGCAGTTGCTCTCACAGTCATCCGCAGACCTGCAGATAGATCAGAGTGGTCTCTGCTTATGCACATATCGGGGAGAATATGTGCAGAAACGAATCTGAATTCAGCAGCGATCCCTAGCCTCTGGGCTTCTCTGGTGGCTCAGCTGGTAAAGAATCCGACTGCAATGAGGGACACCTGGCTTTCAATCCCTGGGCTGGGAAGATTCCCTGGAGAAGGGAAAGACTTCCCACTCCAGTATTCTGGCCTAGAGAACTGCATGGACTGTATAGTCCATGGAGTCTCAGAGAATCAGACATGGCTGAGAGACTTTCATCTGCACTTTCCCCAGCCTCTAAATCAGAGGTCCCCAACCCCCCAGGGACTGGACCACACAGCAGGAGGTGAGCAGCAGTTGAGCCAGCCAGGTGAGTCATCATTATTTGTAGACACTCCCCATTGCTGGCATTGCCACCTGAGCTCTGCCTCCTGTCAGGTCAGCAGGGGCTTTAGATTCTTGTAGGAGTCCGAACCATTCTATGAACTGTGCATGCTAGGGATCTAGGTTGTGGGGTCCTCTTAAGAATCATCCTGAAACTATCCCTTACCCTCAGTCAGTGGAAAAATTGCCTTCCACAAAAGCAGTCCCTGATGCCAAAAAGGTTGGGGACCTGAGCTCTAGATTCTTCTACTCTAGGAAGAAAAGACTTACGCTGATCTTAGATAAATGGTCATAAAAGCATGCTGGCCATATGCATTACGCATCATGATGAGTAAAGGGATTTCACACCAAAGCTCTGTTAATTCTCTTGAGCATTCCTTAATTTTTCTCTAATTTGTGGAAATTGACTAGATTACAGTTTCACTTATGACTTGAGTCATTGTTGCAGATTGTTGTGCATAGTGAATGTTCAAAATGCAGAACGATATTAACATGACTTTGGGTTGGTACGATCTTTCAGCACAAAGCAGTGGCATTTTGTAAGGTGTATTCTGGGAGGTGGGTTTTCTGTTCTGGTTCTGCTCAGTGAGGAAGATGCACCTGAGAAATGTGTATCAGCATTGTTTGAAGGGAGTGTGCATGGGGCGCCCCTTTTTCCAAATGAGTAATTCAGTGGAGGTTAAGAAAAGGAGCTTCTGGCCAGAGGAGTGGTAGGAGAGAGAAGGCAGGTGTGCATAAACTCTGTCTTATCCTTTTGTTTTTTCCCTAGGACTACATTTTCAAACTTGGCGACCAACTGTCAAAGATGGATAAACTGTAATTCACATGACATGAAATTCACCCTTCTAAAAGTGTACTCTTCACTGGTTTTTAGTGCATTCACCAAGTTCTGCAGCCATTACCACCACACAGTTGCAGAACATTTTCGTCAGAGAGAAACACCACACACATTAGCAGCCATGCCCTTTCCCACCCACTCTCCAGCCCTTCTTTCACCAGGGTGCTTTTTGTCTGTATGGATTTGCCTTCTCTGGATGCTTCATATAAATAAGATCATACCGTATATGGCCTTTAAAAAATGTACATAGATGTTTTGTCGAGATGATTGCAGAATCACACGCCTTTGTAAGAAATAATACTTGAAGGTCTTGTGTATCCTTAACACAGTCCCTCCCAGTGGGAACATCTTACATCATGGAAGTATAATATCTTAACCAGGCGTTGATACCAGCCATTAGTTTTATGCCGGTTTCCCCATTTTATTTGTAATCATTTGTATGTGTGCCTGTACATATGCAAGTATATGATTCCAAGCAATTTTATTATATGTGTTGGTGTGTGAGTCTGCCACTGCTAGGAGATGCTAGCACCATAGGGATCCTTGTATTCTCACCCTGCCCTTTAAAGCTGTCCTCGGTGACCGCAAATCTTTTCTCTGTTTCTGAAATTTGTCATTTCAAAATGTTATGCAAATGGACTGAAATAGTTCTTAACCTTTTGGGGTTGACTTTGTCTGCTTAACATAATTCCCTGGAGATCATTCAGGTCATTGCATGCATCAGTAGTCTTGTCCTTATTGTTGCATCGTATTCCAGGGAAACGTGGCAGTTTAACCATTTCCCCACTGAGCTCTTGAGTTTTTGGCTATTGTGAATCAAACTACTGTGAACATTCTTTATAGGTTTCTGCATGGATATAAGTTTTTATTTCTCTGGAACAAATGTCCAAGTGTGCAATTTCCAGCTAGTAGAGTAATTGAATGAAAGTTTTATAAGAAAATGTCAATAAAATGTTTTATAAGAAAATATTTTCCAGCATGGGTGTGCAATGTTAAATTCCCATCAGCAATATATGGGTGATGCCATTTCTCTGCATCCTTGCCAGCATTTGGTGCTGTCACTGTTTTGGGTTTTGTTTTTTTTTTAGCTATTTTGGTAAATATGTAGTGAATATGTGCTCTTGTGACTGACTTATTTCACTTAGCACAATACAAGGTTTATCTAAATTAGATCTCATATTAGTATTTTAATCCTTTTATTGCTGAATTTGATTCCTTTATTCTATTGTATGGGTATCCATGTTGAACTAATGGAAGACTATGTTAGAAAGCAGTCCAATATTAGGAAAATAGTAAGGAAAATGCTTTCTGAATTTATTAATATTAGAATTATCTTTAAAATATGGCCTCTATATTTTAAAACACAGACACTGTATTGTTACATAAATTTTATGTATTCTTTCAATTTCATAAAAAACATGTGATCCAAGTCCTGATGGGTAAACTGAAAACTCACATATTTAATCAAGTTTATAGAAAAAAGAATAAATCTATCAGGAAGACTTATTTCACTTGGCTAAGTCAATCTTGAAAATAAAAATCTGATGCCTCCAGTTCACTACAAAACCACACTATGCCTCCCTGTCTCCCCTTAGATTAATTCACACACTTGGCCTGCTTGGCCTCATGAGGAATTCGAGTTTTCCAGACTTGACTTACTATTTAAATCATCTTACAGATAAAGAAATTAAGATTCATTCATTCACTGTAAAAATATTTGTTGAGAGCCTAATATGCATTGGGCCTGCAATAGATGCTGTGATTCGGAAAGGCTAATTAACTCAGTCAAGGTCAGCAGTTGAGTAAAAGCAATGATTAAGTACTCCATTGCATATTGAGAGTAAAATTTCACCTTTAATACTTATTTTCTCTGGATTCCAATTAAAGTAATCCAGAGAAATAATTTAGACTTGAGGTGTTTCATTGGTGATCTTTACCTTTCTTTTTTAACAGAAGTGAGTTAGCAGGAGTTATTTTCAAAACATGTTGTTGTTCAGTTGCTTAGTCGTGTCCAACTCTTTGCAACCCCATGGACTGCAGCACACCAGGTTTCCCTGTCCTTCACCAACTCCCAGAGCTTGTTTAAACTCATGGCCATTGAGTTGGTGAAGCCATCCAACCATCTCATCCTCTGTCATCCCCTTCTCCTCCTGCCTTTAGTTTTTCCCAGCATCAGGGTGTTTTCTAATGACTTGACTCTTCTCATCAGTTGGTCAAAGTGTTAGAACTTCAGCTTCAGCATCAGCCTTTCCAATGAATATTCAAGATTGATTTTCTTTATGATTGATGGGTTTGATCTCCTTGCAGTCCATGGGACTCTCAAGAGTCTTCTCCAACATCACAGTTCAAAAGCATCAGTTCTTCAGGGCTTAGTCTTCTTCATGGTCCAACACTCACATCCATACATGACTAAAGGAAAAACCATAGCTTTGAATATTCAGACCTTTGTTGGCAAAGTAATGTCTCTGCTTTTAAATATGCTGTCTAGGTTTGTCATTGTTTTTCTTCCAAGGAGCAAGCATCTTTTAATTTTATGTCTGTAGTCATCATCTGCAGTTTTTGGAGCACAAGAAAATAAAGTCTGTCACTGTTTCCATTGTTTCCCCATCTATTTGCCATGAAGTGATGGGACTGGATGCCATGATCTTAGTTTTGTGAATGTTGAGTTTTATATGATATATTTAATTAAGTAGATATTATATTTTAAAACAATATCTCCTTAATCAAATATTTTTGATTTTTAACTTTGTTGGCAAATATTCAATCAAGTTTCTAGGTAAAGAATCCAGTAGCCAAGCCACTTGGCGTGTCAACTCTCCCACCATTATAAGTTTTGTCCAACCTCATTATGTGTAGCTGAAATAGAGAAACTGAACATACTATATCATTAAGTCACTAAATAAGCTTAGGTCGCTCCTTTACCACTTTTCTCCATCCCCATGTCAATGAGTAATTTATCTGGAGACGCAATATGCATAAGTTGCCTTTGAGAAGGAGAGACATGGCATTATCAGGCACTGCATAGACGAGTTACAGCCAGCTCCGTCATGGGAGAGAGCAGATGATTACAATCAATGCTCAGTCAAAGAACCAGTGACAGTAATCATACACCACTGCTCCTGTGGAAGCTTCACACAAAGCTTAATATTACCAGATCCAGTTTCTGGTTAGTTAGGTGCTTTGCCATCGTCCTGAACTTTCTCCTGGCAGAACAAGCCTGCCACCCCTGCTTAAGTGCCCCTGCTTTTGGAATGTTTAGCAATAGTCAGGCAGAATCAAATGAGAGAGAAGAAAAGCACCATTGTTTCTGTCCTTGGCTAATTTCTTATGACTCTGTGTACCACTAAGGCCATATCAGGTATAGCACTGCAATACATTTCTAATTAATCAAGCAGATGCATTTTGTGAAACTGTTGCCAGAAATTATATAACTAGATGTCAGAATCATGTCCAGTAAAATATACTGTCCAATAAAAGGCACAGTGTGTATAAAACCACAATTAATTTGAGAAAATTGTCTGGGAGGTT
Organism: Moschus berezovskii; assembly: GCF_049115385.1. Classification (NCBI taxonomy): domain Eukaryota; kingdom Metazoa; phylum Chordata; class Mammalia; order Artiodactyla; family Moschidae; genus Moschus; species Moschus berezovskii. The sequence continues at coordinate 67,434,731 of NC_142475.1, read as the reverse complement.
TATTGAAAAGTGATTGCTGTTTATAAACACTAAAACAATTCTTCAAGTAAAAGCAATATAAACAATACAAACACTTTTCTATTTAAAATGGAAAGAAAATATTCTGGGAAAATTGGTGCCTGGTGATTTTCTTGAAACTCAGTCATTCCACAAACTCTTGCTAAGCCGCTGCTATTCACAGGACAGCATAGGTCCTAGCCCTTCAGGACCAAAATATTTGGTACATGAGAAAATAAAAGTAGATTGCTTAGGGCTGTAAGAGTTTATGCAAGTGCTTGGGAACCACAGAAGAAGATATATAAAGGACTGGGGTGTTGTGGATCCTCTATGAGAAGGTGGCTTTTAAATTGAGAATGGAAAAGGAGTGGGGAAAAGTCATTCCAAACACAAAATCAGGCAGGCAGTAAGATAGGATAAAGGACCAAAGGAGCATGGCATTTCCAAGTACCAGTGTGAAGATGTGTGTGGTTGAAAGTAGAAGTAGGTAGAGACAGGGGACTTGGTTGTAAGGAAGAAGGGTACGTGAGAGACAAGGAAATGGAGAAACGGGGATATTGGCGCTAGATATTGGATATCGTCAAGATGGGGAGAGAATAGACCAGCTTGGACCTTCAAGAAGCCCTCTGACCTTAAGAGTGGAAGAAAGACAGAAATGGGAAGCTAGGGGCAGGGAGATTAAGGAGCAGGCTCTTTCTCCTTAACTCACAAATTTTCTCAGCACAGCTTTTTAACTTCCTAAGAAAAAACAAACCAAAGAAACAAAACAGAACAACCAACAACAACAAAAACAAAAGCAGAAAAAATAAAACCTTCCTAGAGATGTGGTCTTACTAAGGACTCTGTGTTACAGAATTCAGGGGAATTTTTTGAATTGGCAACAAGATACTATTGTCCTAATACAAGAAATTTTCAGTAAAGCTCACAGTATCAAGCATATTAAAACTTGAATGTTCCTTGAAAAGAGGCAGCCTCTATTCCAGGTCTCTGATAGGGCTCCCAGTCCTAGTGAAAGTCCAGGAAAAAGTTGCTGTGTTTTGATTTAATCTCATGGCTTATCTTTTTCAAAAATAAGTTTGGAAATATGTCAAACTCTATCCCTCCCCTAGGATATGTCCTGTTTCTTTCAAACTAGAATGCCTTTCTCTCTTTTCTTTCATGGCTGATTTGGCTTCTGTTTCAAGGATCATGTCAATGTTCTGTAAAAGAATCTTAATTCCCAAGAAGACTCAGATATTTTAACAGTAAAGTTTGGAGCTTTCCAAATGATCTCTTCTTTAAACTTCCGTATTGCTGACAGTCAGACCCTCTCTGAGAACCAGGTTTGATATTATTTTCTTCATGTAAGGTTTAGACTGAGTGCAGTGTCCTTCTGATTTTAATCATCCTTAAGGAGGTAGAAATTGTCAATAAGAGAAGGCAGGGAGGCTGTTTTTTGAGTGTGGGGTTATTGGATTTGATTCTTCTTATATTAGAGTTTAATTGGAAGCTCTGGTTTTTCTTTATCCGAGTTTCCCTCCAAGTCATTATCTTATCATGAGACAACCATCTTCAGTTAAGAGGCCAAGCACCAACAGGAAACAGTAAGTCCCTGAGCTTGTGCTTAAGGAAATAAATAAATATATGCAGCAATAAGTACATACATGGATAAGTGATATTTTTTCCTTAGATATATTTAGACTTGGATTGCAAAACATAAACAAGGAACTGTTGGGTAGAATTTTGAAATTATTA